>NC_056069.1:31638863-31941893 GCF_016772045.2 Ovis aries | reverse complement strand
ATGGGTCTGTTGAGATTTTCTATTTCTTCTTGGTTCAGTTTTGGAAAGTTGTACTTTTCTAAGAATTTGTCCATTTCTTCCAAGCTGTCCATTTTATTGGCATATAGTTGCTGATAATAGTCCCTTATGATCCTTTGTATTTCTGTGTTGTCTGTTGTGATCTCTCCATTTTCATTTCTAATTTTACTGATTTGATTTTTCTCCCTTTGTTTCTTGATGAGTCTGGCTAATGGTTTGTCAATTTTATTTATCTTCTCAAAGAACCAGCTTTTGGCTTTGCTGACTTTTGCTATGGTCTCTTTTGTTTCTTTTGCATTTATTTCTGCCCTAATTTTTAAGATTTCTTTCCCTCTATTAACCCTGGGGTTCTTCATTTCTTCCTTTTCTATTGCTTTAGGTGTAGAGTTAAGTAATTTATTTGACTTTTTTCTTGTTTCCTAATTTTTAAGATTTCTTTCCCTCTATTAACCCTGGGGTTCTTCATTTCTTCCTTTTCTAGTTGCTTTAGGTGTAGAGTTAGGTAATTTATTTGACTTTTTTCTTGTTTCTTTTTTCTTGTTTCTTTTTCTTGAGGTAAGCCTGTATTGCTATGAACCTTCCTCTTAGCACTGCTTTTACAGTGTCCCATAGGTTTTGGGTTGTTGTGTTTTCATTTTCATTCATTTCTATGCATATTTTAATTTCCTTTTTTGATTTGTTCTGTGAGTTGTTGGTTATTCAGCAACCAACAGCGTGTTGTTCAGCCTCCATATGTTGGAATTTTTAATAGTTTTTCTCCTTTTTATTCTTATATGTGAGGAAAAACAAGCCTCAGCTTGATTATGCTACTATGACCAGTTTTCTGTTACCTAACGGCTTTGTCATTGTGAACACTAAATAAGAAAATATGGATAAGCACCTCTTGTGATGTCTCATGCAGTAAGTGCTGGAAAACTATGAGCTGTTGTTATTTCAAACCCCAACTTTAATCTCAATGGCTCCATACCAGCCAACTGTGATATCTCCCCTCTCAAAGTGCCCTTCAGACTTATATTGTGTACCACTTGTTAGGCACATATCTTAAGCCTGAAGTCTCTTCTATGGCTATGTAATTTTTGTTCCATTGTTATTAAATTTGTATTTCCTGACTCTATAGATAGATAATAAACTTTGGGGTAACAATGCCTCAAAGTCTCCCCCACAATGCTTACCCCAGTTCTCTGCATATAGGTGCTACTCAATAAAATAAAACTCTAGAACTGCTGAAGCATCTGAAAATTTGCTTCCTCACATTTCCTGTTGTGCTTTGCAGCCAGATTCTTTAAAGGATTCTCTAGATGTATTAAACAGCTGAGAGGTTTTTATGAAATTGTTTCTATGGAATAAATGTTTTTCTTAGCTTTTTGAATACTGTAGAACTGCTACTCCATCAATGGCAAGTTTTGAAAAGCTACTAATGCAACACAGATTTTTAACAGTAGTATTAGCTATTAATACAACTGTTTTTCTTATCAAGTGATACAATATTCTAATGAGCTGCCCTCACTCCCAGAATTGGACTATGAATGACTGAACGCTGGGAGAGAAAATGCACTGTCCACAGTTACCTCTTCATATCTTGCCTCTTCTTCACATGCCTAGATGAAACACACAGGAGCCAGACGGTGTAGACCTGTGGGAGTTTGTGTGTAACATGATCAAATCTGGATTTTCAAAAGTCACTTTCATACACAGAAATTGGAAGGCAGGAGGAGGGGCAGTGTGCAGCTTCGACATCCCAGAGAGCTTCTCCAAATGCCAGTCTTTGCTTTTGCAACCATCATCTCCCTTCTGGCAGGGGTCCAAGGGCTTAACAAGGAGCTTGGAAGAAAAGTCTGGAAGTGGAAGAATGGTCAAATTAGACTGAGAGTGTTGTTGCAAGCTTGTTGCCAGACTCTTGTCTACCCTACTAGCTTTCAAAGGAGACTTAAAACTCATGCCTTGCCATCTTGCTGACCATAATTACTAACTATACATGGTTTATTATCTTGAGAAAAGGGAGAGATTTTTTTCTCCTAAAGTAATCCTTATGGCAGACAGTGAAGAGGAACTAAAAAGCTTCTTGATGAAAGTGAAAGAGGAGAGTGAAAAAGTTGGCTTAAAGCTCAACATTCAGAAAATGAAGATCATGGCATCTGGTCTCATCACTTCATGGCAAATAGATGGGGAAACAGTGGAAACAATGTCAGACTTTATTTTGTGGGGCTCCAAAATCACTGCAGATGGTGACTGCAGCCATGAAATTAAAAGACGCTTACTCCTTGGAAGAAAAGTTATGACCAACCTAGATAGTATATTCAAAAGCAGAGACATTACTTTGCCAACAAAGGTCCGTCTGGTCAAGGCTGTGGTTTTTCCAGTGGTCATGTATGGATGTGAGTTGGGCTGTGAAGAAGCTGAGCACCAAAGAATTGATGCTTTTGAACTGTGGTGTTGGAGAAGACTCTTGAGAGTCCCTTGGACTGCAAGGAGATCCAAGCAGTCCATTCTGAAGGAGATCAGCCCTGGGATTTCTTTGGAAGGAATGATGCTGAAGCTGAAACTCCAGTACTTTGGCCACCTCATGCGAAGAGCTGACTCATTGGAAAAGACTCTGATGCTGGGAGGGGTTGGGGGCAGGAGGAGAAGGGGACGACAGAGTATGAGATGGCTGGATGGCATCATGGACTCGATGGACGTGAGTCTGAGTGAACTCTGGGAGTTGGTGATGGACAGGGGGGCCTGGCGTGCTGCGGTTCATGGGGTTGCAAAGAGTCGGACACAACTGAGCGACTGAACTGAACTGAACTGAATGCCATTTAGGGTCTCTGTGGAAAGGAAAGAAGTGACTAATAAATGGAGTCAAGAATCGGGAAGATTATGTTTGTATTGGGGAAAGATGTTTAAATTAAGGAATTTGTGAGCTGGTGTGACAGCATGAGGGGATCTGTACCTGATCTATACCTGATTTCCCAGCATACTCTCACCTTCGTAGGTTTCCACTGGCAGAGCCCAGACACCTGACTAGATAATCACGAATTTCAATAAAAGTAAACAGAGCATTCCTAGGAGCTGAAGACTTCAGTCAAAATCTTATTAGCATTTACCTGGAGAAAAGCATGGAGTTTTCTTTTCTTGATCTTAGTCCAAGCATGAGGTTTTCTGGAAAGTCTGAGAAGAAATTTATCCCTAGCAGTTAGAGGCCTATAGGGAAAGAAAACAATATGTTCCTTTTTTTTTTTTCCTGAAAAAAGCTCCAGCAAAGAGACTTGCAATCAATTTCTCTGGCATTCCTAAGCCCTTGGAGGACACACATTGGCCATTTTGTATCTATATTGAAAACATCATTTAGTCTAGTACTGATACCACAAGACCTGGGTTTATATAATAATACAATGAGAAAAGTTACTTACCAACAAAACTGACTGTATTCCTTCACTGTTTATAAATAATTGAGCATCAGTTAAGCATCCATACTCTGCTAGAGGGTGGGGATTATAGTGGTATGCTCAGCGTCTTTGATTTCACTAGGGTGCTACCAGGCCAAATGAGTTCAGTGATCTGAGTCCCTAGGAGTGGAGGTCATGACCTTGGTCTGAGACCTATCCGGTTACACGTCCCATCTTCAAACTCCTGCAAAAATATGACACAAGTCAATTTACCTACAAAACAGAAACAGATTCACAGGCATAGAGAATAGACTTGTGGCTGCCAAGGGGGAAGGGAGGGTTTGAGGGAGGGATGGGGTGGGAATTTGGGGTTAGCAGATACAAACTGTTATATATAATATGGATAAACAACATGGTCCTACTGTATAGCACAGGGAATTTTATTCAACATTCTGTGATAAACCGTAAGAGAAAAGAATATAAAAAAGAATATGTGTATATATGTGTGTATGTATGTGTGTGTACTCAGTTGAGTCTGACTCTTCAACACCCTGGACTGTAGCCTGCCAGGATCCTCTGTCCATGGAATTTTCTGGGCAAGAATACTGGAGTAGGTTGCTACTTCCTACTCCATGGGATTTTCCCAACCCAGGGATCAAATGTGCATCTCTTGTGTCTCCTGCACTGGCAGACAGATTCCTTACCACTGCACCACCTAGAAAGCCCATATGTATATATGTACATATATACATTTATAATGTGCTAATTTCTCCTATAAAGTGATTATTTTATATATATGTATATATAACATACACATATATAACTGAATCTTTGCTGTACAGCAGAAATTAACATAACTTTGTAAATCAATGATGTTTCAACAAAATAAATTTTAAAAATAAACTTATATACCAAAAATTAATTAATTAAAATTGAATAGTTGTCCAGTTACACTCTCACCTCATCTTACTTTAGTCCATGGGACAGCTTCTAGTACACTTGGTTTTTTCTGGGTATTTATTTCTGTGTTTGCTTATTATCTGTCTCCCCGCTAAAATTAGGGATCATGGCTGTCTTATTTACTTCTGCAGACTCAGTATCTAGGAAAGTAGTTGGCATATAACAAACAAGTGTTTGTTAATTCATATTACTAAATTGCATCATTAAACAAGGCAATATAGCATACATCAGTATGCTAAAAGCACATATTTTGAGTCCAAATCTATGTGTGAATCCCATTCCTTTCACATTGCTATTGGCAAAATGAACATTTAACCTCTTTGTCTCCATTTCTACACCCTAAATAAAGGAATAGTAACTACTTCATAATATTGACATGAGAATTATATAATGTATTTACATAAGTGTTCAATATGTTAGATATTAATACTACAGAAAATTAAAGAGAATGAATGACATACAGCCTAACTATAACGCCTCCAAATTTACTTCTATTGTTCGCCTAAAGACTTGTACTCACATATTGTTGTAATTCATTTGCACATAAGAAAACTAATCTTTAACTGAAAACCTACTATGTTACCATTTTAAGCATTTTTATATTTATTGACTTATTTAATCTCTATTGATCGTATGAGAAAGCTATTACTATACCCATTCTATAGATGAGAAAAACTGAAGCCTAGAGGAGTGAGTAATTTGCCTAGTTATACAACTAGTAAGTTGCCTCAAAGTTGACAGTGGTACTCTATAGAGTTTGTTCTTAATCGTTACTATCATGGGCCTCTCTATATTTTGATTAACATTTTAAAAACCCTAATATTAATTCATACTATTATTTTCATATATCAAAATGTCAATATGATTATCATCATTTAAAAACATTATCCAATTATGATGACAGAATACAGGTTTTTAATCAGTTGATGGATATAAATTATTTTAGTTGACCTTTTGCTTTTGAACTGTGGTGTTGGAGAAGACTCTTGAGAGTCCCTTGGACTGCAAGGAGATCCAACCCATCCATCCTAAAGGAGATGAGTCCTGGGTGTTCATTGGAAGGACTGATGTTGAAGCTAAAGTCAGCTCTTTGGCCACCTGATGCAAAGAGCTGACTCATTTGAAAAGACCCTGATGCTGGGAAAGATTGAGGGCAGGAGGAGAAGGGGATGACAGAGGATGAGATAGTTGGATGGCATCACCGACTCGATGGACATGAGTTTGGGTGAACTCTGGGAGTTGGTGATGGACAGGAAGGCCTGGCGTGCTGCAGTTCATGGGGTCGCAAAGAGTCAGACACAACTGAACAACTGAACTGAACTGAAAAAAAGTCTGTAAAACTGGCTTCCCTAGTGGTCCAACAGTTAAGAATCCCTTTGCAATGCAGGGGACATGGGTTTGATCCCTGGTCCAGGAAGATCCCACATGTCGCGGAGCAACTAAGTCCCTGCACCACGACTACTGAGCCAGCGCTCCAGAGTCCAGGAGCCACAACTACTGAAGGCCCTGCACCCTAAAGCCCATGCTCTCCAACAAGAGAGGCCACCGCAGTGAGAAGCTCCCCATTCTATGCAACTAAGGAAAGCCCTCACACAGCAACAGAGACCCAGCATAGTCAAAAATAAGATTTTTTAAAAAAATAAATTTTAAAAGTTATTTTAAAAAATTCTGTAAGGTCACTATTATTAGCCTCACTTTAGAGTTGTAGGGACTCCAGGACCAAAGTCTGAATATTTCTCCCAACATCACACACCAAGTTTGAGGGCCAGGTCTTCAACATCTAGTTCTAGGTCTTCTGGTTTTTTGTAAGAACTGCTGTCTACATTAATGGAATATTACAAGTTTAAGATGGCATATCCTGTTCAGTTTTGAATTAAAAACTGTTAGTTAGAATTTGATATTTGAAGTTTAAGTGTTTTCTTACCCCAACTCTAAAAATCCTCTCAACCCAAGTTTTCTCGTTTTGGTTTCCGGATGGACTTAAAAAGTTTGGCCGATCTGAAACCATAATGGCCTGCACAGTGACATGGTGAGAGGAATCCTATGAGGGTAACAGAGCAATAAGAAACCCAGAATTAGGGTTTTGCCTATAGAGTAAAGAAAGCTAAAAATCCAGGACTGTCACTCAAAATAAAGCCCAACCAATGCCATGAAAATGAAACAGAAGCAGGAGCGAATGTCTGGAGCTTTCTGAGACCTTCTTAAATGAAAGCAAGAGTTATTCATTCAGACTTTGGGTTTATGAACCCAGCCCAGAGTTGCTCCCCCCCTCCCCCAGAAACCTATACCATGGGGTTAAAACTGACTTCTTGGAGAGAAAAGTACCAAGTGCAACAAGAAAAAATGCATGTTGAGAGTGGGGTCTGGGGCAGGCAGCAGCTAAGCAGGCCCTAATGGTCCCTTCCTCCTGGTCCTCATGTCCTTGCGTAATTAACTCTCCCTGAGTGCAGGTGGGGCAGGAATAAAATACAGCAAAAGTGATGGGATGTTACCTCCAATATTGGGTTACAAAAAGGCTCTGGTTTCCATGTTTCTTCCCTCCCTCACTTGCCCGTTGGCTCTGAGGGAAGCCAGCCACTGTGCTGAGAGCTTTCCTCTGGAGTAGTCCATGTAGTAAGAAACTGAGTGAGACCCTCAGTGCAACAGCCAGCAAAGAAATTAATCCTGCCAGCAACTGCATGAGCCAGCTTGGAACCAGATCCTCCCCTCAATGAAACTTTCAGATGAAGCTATATAGCCCCAGCTGCCACTTTGCAACCTTGTGAGAGACCCTGAGGCAGAGGTATTCACATAGACTGTTCCCTGACTCCTAACTCCAGAAACTGAGAAATAATAGATGTTTGTTATGTTCAGTGACTAAGTTTGGGGTCATTTGTTACACAGCAATAGATTTTTAATACAGAAACTGTGCCAAAAGTAAGGGCCCCAATATATGAGACTCATTCATCTATCCATTCACTTAGCACCTACTGTTTGAGCATTATTGAGATAAAAATCACATAAGGGACAAGAAGAGTTCCCTGTTTTTGAAGGAGTTACATTCTGAACAAGGCTACAAACATCTAGGGAAGGCAGCAAGATCAAAGTTCCAGTTAAGAAAGGCATTCTAAAGGAGGTGAGCTAGGTTCTTGGCCAGACCTCACTGGATAGGCAGTATTCAAAGGGCAGGCAGAGATGGGGAATGGAAAAGCCAAGAGTAGAGTGGATGATGGCAGGTGGGGAGCAGGTCTAGACCTTTGAGAGTCTGCAAGTTAGTGGGAAAAGGCATTAGGAAAAGCCTCAGGGGGGAAAACAAGGTTCATTCAAGGTTTCCTTTCTGGCCAGTCACCACCAGCATCAGGGACTCTGGAGTAAGAGACCATCCTCCGCCTGGTCCTAATACTGTCAACACCATTTGTTCATCTTGTCAGAGGTGGGGGCAGGGAGTGGAATTTCTCTCCTTCAGTCTATTGTACCATCTCTGAGGTCATTGTTATACTGCTCCGTTGTTCCTAAGCTCAAGTGAACCATTCATCACTGAAACGACTACGGGAAAACAAAGTGAACAGAAGGCACTTTCATGTGAAGCATCCTGAGGACTTAAGTCTCATCACTGGGACTGTAGAAATTTAGCTAAAATGAGGCATATGTTTCATACAATGTGGAAGTGAGAATTCTTGACTCACAAATACAGATCACTAATGAACGTGATTTAATGATGATTGTCATAGCAGTCTGAATTCCTGTTGTGTGACAACTGCATATCTATATTATCAGTATTAGACTTATTTGGTTGCTCAGTCAGTAAAGAATCCATTTACAGTGCAGGAGACCAGGGTTCGATCCCTGGGTCAGGAAGATTTCCTGGAGAAGGAAATGGCAACCCATTCCAATATTCTTGCCTGGGAATTCCATGGACAGAGGAAACTGGAGGGCTACAGTTCATGGGGTCGCAAAGAATCAGACATGACTGAGTGACTAAAGCACCACCATTATCAGTATTAGACCTTACTTTGGCTCTTTTTGGAGTCTTTGGGAAAATCACATAAGGTTTACTCTAAAAATACTGTTATTTCATGAATGAAGTATTTGAGAAGACACAGGATATCCTCAACAGAAGCATGTGACATTAAGAAGAGGTAGCAAGAATACACAGAAGAACTATACAAAAAAATTCTCAATAACCTGGATAACCAGGATGGTATGATCACTCACCTAGAGCCAGACAACCTGGAATGTGAAGTCAAGTGGGCCTTAGGAAGCATCACTACGAACAAAGCAAGTGAAGGTGATGGAATTCCAGCTGAGCTATTTCAAATCCTTAAAGATGATGCTGCTAAAGTGCTGCACTCAATATGCCAGCAAATTTGGAAAACTCAGCAGTGTCCACAGGACTGGAAAAGGTCAGTTTTCATTCCAATTCCAAAGAAGGGCAATGCCAAAGAAGGTTCAAACTACTGCACAATTACACTCATTTCACATGCTAGCAAGGTCCGTGCTTGAAGGTCAAAATCCTTTAAGCTAGGCTTCAACAGTACATGAACTAAGAACTTGCAGATGTTCAAGCTGGATTTAGAAAAGGCAGAGGAACCAGAGATCAAATTGCCAACATCTGTTGGATCTGAGAAAAAGCAAAAGAATTCCAGAGAAACATCTATTTCTGCTTCACTGACTATGCTAACATCTTTGTGTGGATCACAACAAACTGTGGAAAATTCTTAAAGAGGTGGAAATACCAGACCACCTTACCTGCCTTCTGAGAAATCTGTATGCAGGTCAAGAAGCAAAAATTAGAGCCAGGTATAGAGCAACGAACTGGTTCCAAATTGGGAAAGGAGTACATCAAGACTATATATTGTCACACTGCTTATTTAACTTCTATGCAGAGTACATTATGCAAAATGCCAGGCTGGATGAAGCACAAGCTGGAATCAAGATTGCCAGGGGAAATATCAATAACCTCAGATATTCAGATGACACCTGGTAGCTTCTCTGATGGCTCAGATGGTAAAGAATTTGCCTGCAATGTGGGAGACCCGAGTTTGATCCCTGGGTCAGGAAGATCAGATCCCCTGGAGAAGGGAATGGCAACCCACTCCAGTATTCTTTCCTGGAGAATTCCATGGACAGAGGAACCTGGAATGCTACAGTCCATGAGGTCACAGAGAGTTGAACATGACTGAGCAACTAACATACACACACATATGGCAGGAAATAAAGAGGAACTAATGAGCCTCTTTATGATGAAGGTGAAAGAGAAAAGTGAAAAAAGCAGGCTTAAAACTCAACATTCAGAAAACTAAGATCATGGCATCTGGTCCCATCACTTCATGGCAAATAGATGGGGAAACAGTGGAAATAGTAATAGACTTTATTTTCTTGGGCTCCAAAATCACTGTGGAGAATAACTGCAGCTGTGAAATTAAAAGATGTTTGCTCCTTAGAATAAAAGCTATGACAAACCTAGACAGCATGTTAAAAAGTAGACATCACTGCCTACAAAGGGTCTGTATAGTCAAAGCTGTGCTTTTTCCAATACTCATGTATGGATGTGAGAGTTGGACCATAAAGAAGGCTAAGTGCAGAAGGATTGATGTTCAAAATGTGGTGCTGGAGAAGACTCTGGAGAGTCCCTTGGACAGCAAGAAGATCAAACCAGTCAATCCTAAGGAAATCAACCCTGAATATTCATTGGAAGGACTGATGCTGAAGCTGAAACTCCAACATTTTGGCCACCTGATGCAAAGAGCTGACTCATTAGAAAAGACCTTGATGCTGGGAAAGATTGAGGGCAGGAGGAGAAGGGGACGACAGAGTATGAGATGGTTGAATGGCATCACCTATTCAATGGATATGAGTTTGAGCAAACTTCTGGGAGATTGCGAAGGACAGGGAAGCCTGGTGTGCTGCAGTCCATGGGGTCACAAAGAATCGGACACAACTGAGTGACTAAACAATAACAACAAGGATATCCTCAAACGTCTGTTAATGCTGTTTTCATCACTGGTATTAATTTTTAATTTGAGTTATTTTGGTTAGACATTTCTAAGATGGAAGTTGTTATAGGCTGAATTGTGTAATCCCAAAATAATAATCCCAAAATTTGTTGAAGACCAAACCCCCAGGACCACAGAAAGTGACTATGTTTGAAGACAGTGCCTTTAAAGGGGTAATGAAAGTAAAATGAGGTAATATGGGAGGGCACTAATTCAATATGACTGGTGTCCTTATAAGGAGATTATGACACACGCACACCCAGGGAAACGACCAGATGAAGACACAAGAAAACTGCCATCTGTTAGCCAAAGACAGTGAGCCTCAGAAGAAACCAACTCTGACAATACCTTGATCTTGCACTTCTAGCTTCCAGAACTGTGCGGAAATGAATTTCTATCATTTAAGGCACCCAGCCTAGATGGTACATTGTTATGGAAGCCCTAGCATACTAATACAGAAGTCTTTATAGTTCCACAAAAGGAATAAAGAGAGTTCTCTCAAAACTTTTTAGTCATCCTTTCACAGTAAGTGTTTAACTCATCTAAAAACTATTTGGCATCTGGCATAAGTTTCTCATTTCGAGAAAAATAACTTTCTATTAAGAAAAGATGTTCATTGAAGATAAATTAGAAAATATACATAAGCAAAATGAAGAAAATAAAAATCCATCCACTAATACTAATACATGTATCACCAATAATTTATCCTTGCAGATAGATACATAGGTAGATACATCTATATATATAGGGTTGCAAAAAGTTCATCAGGTTTTTCCATTAAAAAACAATAGTAATTGTTCAACCCAATAATAATGGTTCAAAATATTCTAATGGAGCATGGACTTTTCCCGCACATTATCAATGTGTGCAAGTTTGGGCAAGTTGGAAGCTTCATGAGTCTCCATTTTCTCATTTATGAAATGGAGATCATACGGCCTGCCTTCCTGGGGATTCGTCAGCTGTATACAATAACAGCCTATATTTTACCATAACAGATCAACGTGCACACGCTATTTTGCAGTCTGGTTTTTTTTTTTTTTTTAATGCATGGTATAGTTTCATTGCTAGCTATTTATGAAGTGCTATTTCTGGGTATTTAAGCTCCCCATACATAAGGATATTGTTTTCTGGTTTCATGGTGTTTTCATTTGAATAGCATTTCTTCAGGCCTCTTGGTATAGAATTTCCTGCCATTTTCAGACTCTGGGTTCCTTTAGCAGCCTCCTTGTGTTTAGGAAAACTTGCGAAAGCACAGTCGGGGATTGAGAACTCGTTCACATTTGAGCCGGTGTCAGCTGCTAAGAAAAAACAGAACTGTTCCTGCTGACTCGGCACTGCAGCTGCCAGATGCCTGAGTTAGCTTGCCAAAGGGAAACAAAACAGAATGGGGAAATGAATGCTTCGGAGACCACAAAGTGGCAGGGGAAGGATGGGGGCTTGCTCCTCTGCCGCTCTTAGCAGCGGTCCTAAGGGTCAGGATGCCTCCAGGCCCAAATGTTTGAGCCAGGGCCAGGCTTCCCCAAGATGCAGCCAGCCTATAGCCTACAGGAGGGGGCCCCAGCCGGGCTGCCAAGGGTACCAAAAGTAACCCCCTCAGTGCCTTTGTACCACCCCTTCCAAAAGAAACCTCCTTCACCTGAAGGTCTGTTCACTGAGGTTCTTAAAATGCAGAAAGTCACAACAGTATTTAAACCTGAAGTTCTTAAGATGAATGAGTTTCAAGCCCTTTCCTAAAGCAGGTTTTGGTGGGAGACAGCTTGAGAGAATACAGAGCATGTGGGGATAAGAAAGATACCAGCTCCAAGAAGGGGAGGCTGGAGGCTGAAGTCAAGTCTTGTTTATCTCCAACTGTGCAAGGGCCAGTGGAAGCTGTGCAGGGTGATGGGGTGGCGCCCTAGGTATTCCAGGTCTCTTACAAATACCCTACAGCTGTCATAAGGAAAGAGCTTCCCTGGTGGCTCAGATGGTAAACAATCTGCCCACAATGCGGGAGACTTGGGTTTGATCCCTGCATCGGGAAAATCCCCTAGAGAAAGGAATGGCTACCCCCTCCAGTATCCTTGCCTGGGAAATCCCATGTAGCCTGGAGGGCTACAGTCCATGGGGTCACAAAGAGTCGAGTACGACTGAGCAACTTAGCCTTTCATTTTCATCATGAGGAAAAAATTATATCCTAAACCAGCATCAGAATATTTCTTATGGATGACCAAGCCAAGGCTGCCTCCATAGAGAAAAGAATTGCTTTTATCCAAGTGACACTTTACGGAGCACCCTCGGGCTCTACAGAAAACAGGGAGGGAGGGTGGTGAGCTCCCCTCTGTCGGCAGCAGTTCTTTCTTCCAGGAGTTTCATCATCACATCAAGTCAATTCAACAAATATTTGCCGGGCCGTCCACTGTGAGCAGGACATTGCATTAACGTAGATGGACCCGATGAACGCTGCTCTAGGGAGCTGGAGCTCGTTTGTGCAGCAGCTCTGGCACTGGAGGCTGTAAGGAAGCCAGCAACAGGGAGACAGGGGGAGGAAACCACCCCCACCATTCTCCAAGGTCAACTGCTGTGTCCCCTGCACTGAATGGAAGGATGATCACAATACCACCCACTGGGGCTTTCCTGACAACCAGCTTTTCTAAAGACAAAGTGAGAATCTCTCTAATCAAGATAAATAATTTAGCATGGATCTTTGAATCACCCCTGAAAAACACATGTGACTTTATTTCATAAGAGAGAGATTTTGCGGAACAGCATGTTCAGGATTATGTGCCAATGGCTATGTATATTTTAATGCTTTTTTCCCTTGCTGGTTTTTCTACCAGTTTGGAAGCACAGAAGGTGGTCAACATAAACTTTATGCTATAAAGATGGCCTCAGTAGAACCCCTAAAATGACACAATTCCCAGAGTCTTATTTTCAACTAAGCAATTGCATCCGTTTTTTAGGATGTCTGAAGACGTGGCTCTTCATTTCTTCATATGAAAAGTGTGCATTATACTGGCCAGATGAATTACAATGCTCCCAAGCCTACAGTCACCTAGCAAAGGAAATTGCCACTGAGAGCCCTGCAGAGGAAAACTGCTCCAGGACATCGTCCCAGCTCCGGTGGCACATTACAATCCCTGGAGAGTTTTGAAAAATGTCACTATCCAGGCTCAACCCCACAGATTCTAATTTCAAGGCTCCAATTAATCCTGGATGGATTCTAATTTTTAAAGTCATCATAGATGATTGTTTTGCAGCCTGAGTTGAGAACCACTGCTGCAGACCAGTCCATATGCCAGAGAGACCAAGCATGACTCCACCCTCTTTCCCCTATATACAATCGATGGGACCAGTATGGAACTCTTGGCCCAAGGACAGCCAAGACCTAAGTTGGCCTGGGTCTTTTGAGGTGGCCTGTGTTGGGATCCCCAAGACAATCCCTATATTCAGAAATTTACTACAGGCACTCATGGAACTCAACATATAGTTGAACTCTTGGTTAAGATCTATTACGGGGACTTCCCTGGCTGTCCAGTGGTTAAGACTTTGCCTTCTAATGCAGAGGATGTGAGTTTGATCCCTGGTGGGGGAGCTAAGATCCCACATGTCTTGGGGCCAAAAAACCAAAATGTAAAATGTAACAAATTTAATAAAGACTTTAAAAATGGTCCACACCAAAAAAATCTTTTAAAAAAAGATCTATTGCAGTGATGGAGGAAGGAAACACAGATCCTGATGGAAAAAGACAGGCAGAATCTAGAGAAATCCATGCACAGGCTTCCTGTGTTCTCTTCCTATGAAGAATACCCTTGAACATATTACTTTCTCCAGGAATGAAAAATGCAGTCATATGTGTGCAATGTTTCTGTCCAGGAAAGCCTACTAGAAACAAAGCATTCAACACTTTCATTTTTCTTGCGGGATGCCACACCTGCACTCTCTGCCAAGCATGCATAGAATTCCAGACTCCCAGAAAGAAAGCAGATGCTCAGCATAAATATCCTTGTTTGCGCAAACAAGGTGCAGAGAACTACCCTTATCAGTTTTGAGAATGATAGAAACACCCAGATACCAGCCAACGGCCAGTCTTGCAAGCCGGCCCCTTCTAAAGATAGCAGTCTCAGGCCTGACCACAGTGACAGATTTTCTGCACACAGCCCCAAACAGATGATGACTGTCAGTTAGATGGGTAAATTCTGCCTCAGGAATTTGACTTGGGAAATGAGAACAGCCTCAGGAAGTTGTTTTGAGAGGAGAAGCGACCACACACAACGAGAAGCAAAGATAAGAACATGACTGAGTCATATGATGGCAATGTTCCAGAAGAGAACAAACTCCAGTGCTGAGGGTTCAGCAAGGCATTTCAACTGTTAGGTCTCTATCAGCTCTTCTGCTTCCCAAATCCTGTTGTTGTTCTTTCGCTGAGACCTATCACCCCAGCCATTCCTGACTTTCCATGAATCTTTGTGGAGCTGCTTTAGAAGTTTATCCTCCACTTAGGTAGTTTATCCTTGTAAACCTCAATCACTCAGCCATGGTATGTCTCTTAGTTAAAAGAGCTAACAAGCCCACTCATCACATAATACTGAGCCAGGATCAACTCAGAGCAGGCAGAGATAGAGCAACCAACAACAACCTCAAAAAAAAATGGAAAAAAGGCCTGTGGACTAGTCACCCAGAATAGGCTTCACAGAGCCAGTTATTCTTAGCCACAGGCCACCTTTCACATCAAGTGGACTTTGAGATGAATGGGGTGATACCTTTGAAGAAATTACTGCAAAGTTTTGGTCACAGAGACCATGAAGATTTGGTCTTCATGTTCCCAGACAGAATACAAAACAACTGATGGAGAACTGTGGAAAAGTTCCCAGCTTTATGAAACTCATCCAGTTATAACTTGGTCTCACTCATGTAGCAAAACACATCTATGGACTTCAAAATCTTTCTGGGCTTCCCTGGTGGCTCAGACGGTAAAAATCTGGCAGTAATGCAGGAGACCTGGGTTCGATCCTTGGCTCAGGAAGATCCCCTGAAGAAGGGAATTAATGGCTACCCACTCCAGTATTCTTGCCTGGAGAATTCCATCGACAGAGGAGCCTGTTGGGCTAGAGTCCATGGGTCACACAGATTCGGACACGACTAAGTGACTAACTTTTTCTATAAAATATCACGAGTTTATTCCTCTACATTGTACAATCCATCTTTCCAGTGCTGCTTTCTGTCACCATTACATATGCTTCCTATTACAGTGGTTGTTGTTTCAAATAAATAGGAGAATCTTAGAACTGGAAGAGACATCACCAATAAATCCTCTGGTTTCAAAGATGAGAAGCTATAGGTCCAGCAAGATTAACAGGTTTATCCACAGTCTCACAGCTGGCTTGAACCAAAGCAGAACTAGAACTCTAGTCTCCCAACTCCGGGCTAATTTATTGCCATTGTGGGCTCTACATGTTTGTCTCTTCCTGTGCAACAGAATTAAGCCTCCAAAACTATAGATAACTTCTGACTATGTTTAGTGCTTTTTTTCTTTCCAAAGTATGTTATCATTCCCAGATAACATTAACATTCACAAGGCTGTGGATTTGTGATTGTGCAATAAGTAAATAATACATCGTTCTCAAATGTGCTAATCTTTGCAGACTAAGATCACATGTTCGTAAATAACAGGAAGCTACATTCAAAATATGTACTTTTGAGGTCTCTAAGGAGTCAGCACAATGTGTTTTTTTGCTATAGTTACACTGAAAAGAGAATTCAACCTTCATTTGTTTACTTTTAAAGCTATGTCACATGACATTATTCAATTCAAAAAAGGTAATGGTTACCTATATAGCCACTTCACTCAGAAGTTAGGCATCAGTTAATCTATCAGTAATCAATGAAAAAGAACTTATTAACCATTACAAAATCCCCACTGTTAACCATTATTAGAACTCAGCTGTTTCAGGGTTAGGTGTGGGGGAGGGAGGCAAAGCTATATGAACTCAGACGCTCTCAGAGCATTTAATGGGCAGAAGGCAAAACACAGAAAGATATTAAAAATGCACAGAAAGATAATAAGAATGATAAGCACTAAATCATACAATATATCTTACAATAATACCCCAAGAACTCAAAGATAAGAGAGAATAGCAGAGACAGGAAGGGTCCAGTTAATATTTTTCTGATTGGAATTGGTTAGAATACAGTATTTTTGCCCTGAGGCATAGTAGAAAGGCAGGACAACTTTGAAGTCAATATGGTTTTTATTTCTATTTTTTTCATCCTTATAATGAGTATTTATTGAGCACATTTTCATGTGCCTGACATTTTGCCAGCCATTGCAAAGGATACAACCATGGAAGCGCTGCTTAAATTCTCAAGGCCTCAGGTTCCTTATCAATGAAATATGAAAAATATGAAACATGGATCAGGTAATATTAGGTCCTTTCTAGTTCTTTCTATGAGTCTAACAACTTCATGATGAAAAAGGAATTCCTGAGAAGTTCAGGAATATGAAATGACAAAATTTGTGTGCATGGAATATTTAAGCAGGAATATATAATACCTAATTTTCAGGGGTTCTGAAGTTTTTTGTCCTCCTAATACACAAAGCTTCGGTTTTTCCAGTAGTCAACTATGGATGTGAGAATTGGTCTATAAAGAAAGCTGAGCACCGAAAAACGGATGCTTTTGAACTGTGGTGTTGGAGAAGATTCTCGAGAGTCTCCTGGACTGCAAGGAGGTCCAACCAGTCTATCCTAAAGGAGATCAGTCCTGAATATTCATTGGAAGGACTGATGCTGAAGTTGAAACTCCAATACTTTGGCCATCTGATGTGAAGAACTGACTCATTTGTAAAGACCCTGACGCTGGGAAGAGTGAAGGCATGAGGAGAAGGGGACAACAGAGGATGATATGGTTGGATGGCATCACCAACTCAATGGACATGAGTTTGAGTTTGTGACGGACAGGGAAGCCTGGCATACTGCAGTCCAAGGGGTCGCAGAGTCGGACACACTGAGTGACTGAACTGAACTGAACTGAACTGAATACATAGGAAGGTTATAACATATTTCTTTCAGTGGCTCAGTCAGGACACTGGAAAACATGCCCCATAGAGAGGAGAATCGAGATGACAGTAAAGGAATATATAGGTTTGAAAAGCTCTCCCAGGTGATTCAGACATAAGCCCTTCCTAGAGGGGCCAGTGGTTCAATGATCATGTGTCTGACTACGGATCAGAACATTCCAGACATGAGCCCCTCTTCCTCAGAGAGGCTCTGCCACCTCTTCGCTCCAAAAAAAAATCACTGGATTAAATGTTCAAATGAATGGAATAGTTGAAGGAGGGCCTAACAAACAGAAATGGTAAAGAATAAAATATTTCATTCAAGATAAACTCAAATACCTACTGTGTTTGAATCATTGTGCTGGGTGCCCAAAATTTAAAATACCAAAAATGAGACTTCCCTGGTGGTCCAGTGGTTAAGAATCCACTTGCCAATGCAAGGGATGTGGGTTCAGTCGCTGGTCGGGGAAGATTCCACATGGCTCAGGGCAACTAAGCCTAAGAGCCACAACTCACTGAGTCCATGCACCTCAACTAGAGAGAAGACTGACAGCACAACAAGGATCCTGTGTGCCACAACTAAGACCCAATGCAGCCAAAAATAAATAAATACATTAAAAAATACAAATACAAAAGTTAAGCATACCAGAGACCCGGCCCTTAAGCGACTTAAAGCATTATTGACTATATCATTATAGTCTAGGTCGACTACAAATATCAGAAAACCTGATTGGATGATGTAACGGGAATCCTGAAAGTAGCACAGGCAGCTTAATCTAGTGACTCCAATTAGTTGCTTTCAACGAACTTTGGCTTCAAGTCCCAACTTCCCATTTACTAGGAATATGACTCAGATACGTTGTTCAATTTCTCTAAATCTCAAGTTCAACATCTGTAGAATAGGAATAATAATTGTTCTTACTTCACTATGTTGTTAGGAAGATTAAATGGGACACTGGGATGAAGCACTTAGCCCAATGCCTAGCCAAAAGCAAGGGCTCAATACAGTTATTATCACCATCTTCATAATTAAAGTGACTGATTACATGCAAAAGTAGGATTTTTTAAATACAGAATTTTATTTTTTATTATTTTTCACTGAAGTGTAATCGGTTTACAATGTTGTGGTGGTTTCTGCCATACAACAATATGAATGAGCCATAAGTACACATACGTCCCCTCCCTCTTGAACCTCCCTCCTATCCCACTACTATCCCAGCCCTCCACGTCGTCACAGCACCAGGCTGAGCTCCAATGCTATACAGCAACCCACAGCTAAGTTTGTGAAAAAAGACAAAAAGTTGGTTGAAAAGTGATTTGGGAAGGATAATTTGAAGAATATAGCAGAAGGCCTTTCAGAGAAAGGAAGATAAAAGGGTGATAATTGGAAGGAGATCTCAGGGAACAGATAGCACTTGTTATTTTGGAAGAAAAAAACCCTGGATATTATAATAGTCTTCAAGATGGGATCGAGTAGAGTTGAAAATACTAGAGAAAAAGAGAATATTGAAAATTGCAGATGAGATGGACACTGAACACAGGTGTAGGAATTTGCCTTGAGCAAATGATATGATGACAGTTTTTTAATTATCATCTGCTAGATACTTATCTTCACTGAGGACCTCTGTTCAAGTCTAAAACTGAGGTTTGAAAATTGTTAACTTAACACCAACTAATACTGGAACACAAATATGAACTTGATTTTCACACCAAAACCTGTGTCTTGAAATGAAAAGAGGTGCATACATTAATACATCTGTAGTTCGGGGTAGGAATTAGTGGGAGTCTGTACTTGATAAAATCCATATTCTCTAGGAAGTATGCAAAATTAACTACTGAAGTAGAGGAGTTGAGACAATGTCTAGAAATCACAAAGGAAGGAACAGAGGACTGGGGGAGAGGCAATAGTCAATAAGAATTTTCCAGAATCAATGAAAGACTTAAATGTTCAGATTTAAAAGTCACAATAAATACTAAGCTAAACTAGTAAATATCCACACTTAGATTCATCCAAGTAAAACTGCATAATACCAGTGATAAGAAACTTTTAGTATTCAGAACAAAAACAACAACAACAACAAAATAGATGGCCTACAAAGTAACAACAAGACTAAAGCAGACTTCTCAACAGGAAAAAAACAGACCTCAAAATAACAGAAAGTGCTGAGGAAAACTATCTGCTAATATCATTCAAGAGGGTGGACAAAACAAAATGTGTTTTCAAACAGCCCCTAAAAGAGCTACTAAAGAATGTACTTTAGAAAATTTAATAGAAAAGAAACATGTGGAGATCAAAAACCAGTATGGATCAAAGAACTTGGTAAGTACGTTGGTAAATACTCATTCACTATCTGAAATAAAGGTAATAATAATGACTACTGAAGAGAGGAATTCAAATGAAGTAAAACTAAGATACTTAAAAAAATAGGAGATAGAGAAGGTGATTTAAATTACAGAATTCTAAAGTCATTATTTTGCTCAGAAATAGGGTAGACATATCAACTTTGACTTTTTAGAGTATTTTTTTAGATGTAAGAGTAATTGCTATAAAATTACAATCTCTAATTTCAAAGGGAGAGAACTTCAAAATCATGATTTTAGAGTAAACATAGGAATGACTGTGACTAATTGTAGATGTAAGTAATTTCTCTAGAGAAAAGAAAGGATCCAAAGGAAATATGACAAAATGTTAGTATTTGTTAGTACCTATCATTTTCTATATTTTTTAAATCCTTTGCAATTAATTTTTTAAAAAAGAAGCTTCTGGTGCTGAACACATATCAAGCCACAATCACTGAACCTTCACTAAATGAAGAAGCTGAGGCAGCAAAGCTCATACTTGTCTAGGTAAGACCTCGCCCCCTGCAGAAGCAGAAGTAGACAGAATGTTCCTTTCTCTTTCTGTAAGTAGTGTCCCTTAAGGCATCTGAACTTTGAGCACGAGCCAGTTTCATAACTGCAGTCATAGCCTGTCTCCCCAGGTCACAGTGAGCTCCATGTCCTGCTTTGTGATGCTTCTGGAGGAGTAACCTTAGTAGTGGTTCAAAGTCCTTTCCAAGTCTCTGTCAGTCTATGTTCATCATTTTCAATCTTCATAAACTTATACAGGGTGTGGTCTGCATGACCACAGTCAAGTTTTACAGCTACAGTAAAGATATTATCTGGACTTCCCTGGTGGCTCAGTTGATAAAGAATCCACCTACCAATGCAGGTGACTCGGTTTCAATCCCTGGGTCAGGAAGGTCCCCTGGAGAAGGGAATGGCAACCCACTCCAGTATTCTTGCCTGGAAAATTCCAGGGAGAGAGGAGCCTGGTGGGCTACAGTCCATGGGGTCACAAAGAGTCAGACACGACTGAGTGACTAACACTTTTACTAGCAGTCTAATCCCTTCAATATACAAAAAAGTAAGGTCTAGAGAAATCAGTTTTCTTGCCCTGTAAATCAGAAAACTGAAAGTCAGATTTCAGACCTGTCACTAGCACCATTCTATAAGATAATGCCTACATTCCTAAGCTATTACAGAATGAAGTATATTATCTGTGAAGATCCTGAAAGTATCATGATTTATAGCCACCTGATAACCCCAGTGGAACAGCATAAGTACAATGCTTCTGACATTCCAGGCCACGCCCCTTGGATATTCATATCTAGCTTGTGCTTATCCAGTGCAGCTGTGCACCTGGGATCTTCAGAGATCAGCTCTCCTGCGTGACTCCAAGTTGTGAAGAATTTGAAGGCATGTTTATTGACAATACAACCTTAACAAGAGTCACAATATTGATAAGATGGAATGATCTTATCACACCTCACTGGAATGATCAAAACTGCCCAGGTCATCTGCTATTGAAAGAACCACTACCCTGGAGAGGACTCTGAGAAGTCACAGAAGGACACCTAGATCTAAATATAGCACTTCTCAAACTTTAATGTGTACATGAAGCATGCAGGAGTCTTATTAAACTACAGATTCTGGTTGAGTAGGCTGGGGAGGGGGAGGCCTGAAATTCTGTATTTCTAACAAACCTCCAGGTGGTACCCATAGTGCTGGTCTCATGAGTACACTTCAAGCAGCAAGGCTTCTCTCTGTGCACAAAACTGTCTCAGAGTCTGTGATGAGGAGACTGTGTTTCTTTAAGGCAGGACTTTGGTGGCCGGGGAGGGTATGAGGCAGGTGAGTTGTTTGAGCAGAACCACAGAGGTAGTCATGTGCTGCAAGAATTATGGCTTTGCAGTCAACACATGACCATTCATGATTAGTGAAACTGAAAGAGACATTTCCTGAAGGCTTCTGGGAGAGAGATGGTTCCTATTTTTTGAGAGAAGTTTTAAAGTTACTCTTGATGGTTTCATTCACCTTTCAACCAAGATGGAGTAGCCAAGACCTGTACCTTCCTGCTGGAATTACTGGGAAAAAAGAGAAAGAAATAGGGTGAAAACTTATAAAACAATGATTTTCAGACACTGGGCATCAAGCTGTGCAGGAGAGTAGTCCCTGAGAAATGGGAAAAACTGAAAAACATGAAACAGTATCAGTGAGCTATGGAACAACTTCAGGCAACTTAATTATATGTTATTGGATTAACTGGGGTGAGTGTGGCGATAAAAGATTGGAAAAGATAATGGTTGAAATTCTCCAAATCTTAAATTTTTTAAAAAATTTAATCTCCAAATTAAAAAAAAAAATCAGAAACTCAAGATTTAAGAATCTCCACGGAGACCCAGGTTTGATCCCTGGGTCAGGAAGATCCCCTGGAGAAGGAAATGGCAAGCCACTCCAGTATTCTTGCCTGGAGAATCTCATGGACAGAGGAGACTGGTGGACTACAGTAGTACATGGGGTCGCAAGACTCGGACACGACTTAGCGAATAAACCACCACCACTTGTCCCCAAGCACAAGAAAAAAAGGAGAAAAGAAAGACCATATCATTATAGTAGGGATAATTTAAATAGGTGGTGGAAATCTGTAAAATATTTTCCCTTAAAAGAAGTCTGTATGTTAATTAGTTTTGAAGAACCTGTTTTAAATGAATTGCTGTTCTCCTTTAAGTCAGTACTGCAATGATGATAATTTGGTTTCTGTTTCTCAAAACTAGCTTGGATAAATGAATAGATCTCATTGTTCTTATGTATTACTCATCTTGTTCACATGTTCAGGCCAGACCAAGCTCAAAGGGCAGCTACAGATTCTGTGCCCATTATCTGTTTCACCATAGTTATACACCCTATATTTCTTTAATGCATGTATTTAGGGGCTAGATTTCAATCCCATTCTTCATTTAGATATACTGAAGGCTGGCATGGTCTACATGACCCCTGCAAACTATTATGAGTGAAAATGTGACGATGATTTTTTTTTTTACTTAATTGTTCCAAGTTTTGTATACCCTTTCTGTCCTCTCAAGCACTGCCTCCTCCCCCCTCAGTTTCACAATACACAAGAGCACAAGGAGCGTCCAGAAATCAAATGATGAAAGAGGGAGAGAAAGAACTGGATGCTGTCATCAGCCCATTGGCACCACTGTCCCTCTTGGCCCTGCTCCAGCTAATGATTGCTTATCCCTGCTCTGGGTTATAGTTCCAAGGTTTCATCTCTTCCATTTTGCAGGCACAAGTCCACCCTCTGATGTTCAGCCATTTTTTTCTGCAAAGGCTTGAAATCATGCCTGGATGAACATGTCATCTAGGAAGTGTTCCTACCTTCATCTGCCTTCCAGTTCAGCCTAACAGGAGTCTGCCTTCAGCAGATCTGGAATATTCCCATTTCTTTCTCGTAGGAAGGCCTGATCTCTTCATGCAATTGGTCTCTCCTTCTCCAGAACTCCACATATTAAGTTAAGGGCTCTCTTCATCAAATACAAATCGTTCTGTCCCCTTTCCCAGGATATCAGCTTGTTTGAGTCTTATCCTTGATAATTAAGAGTAGGCAGGGACTTCCCTGGTGGTCCAGTGGTTAAGACTTCACCTTCCAATGCAAGGGGTGCAGGTTCAATCCCTGGCCGGAGAGCTAAGATCCCACTGCCAAGAAACCAAAACATAAACAGGAACAATATTATAACAAAATCAATAAAGACTTTAAAAATGGTCCACATCAAAAAAAAAATGAGTAGGTCGTTCATCCTTCTCTTAAGGGAGACTTTACACATAAAAGTGAAGCAACTGTCAACAGTTAGGTAATTCTTTTATCTCTTTCTATACATATGGAGTTTGCTCATATGATATTTTAAAATTCTGCTTCAGTTCCTCACCCCATTATTCAGAATGTCCATCACACTAAGAAGGCTAAAGGAATTCCAAATGACATATAAATACAGGTGGGAGAAAAACTGCACTGCTTTTTTTGCTTATTTTAATGCCAATGATCATTTTTAGACATCAAGACCTTCTAACAGATTCTAATTTCAAGGAATCCCGAGCTCCCTAGAAGTCCTCCAGGCTCCAGTCTTCACTGACTTAACTAACATAAATGAGTAAACAGACCTCTCCTACCCACTAACTTGGATACACAAGGATTGCCTTTCCTCCCTGCTCTCAGCCCAGGGCCTTTCTGCCAAGGAGCTGTCTCCACTTGCACCACAAAGAGGCTAAGGCTAAATCACTTCAGTTGTGTCCGACTCTGTGCAACCCCATAGATGGCAGCCCACCAGGCTCCCCCGTCCCTGGGATTCTCCAGGCAAGAACACTGGAGTGGGTTGCCATTTCCTTCTCCAATGCATGAAAGTGAAAAGTGAAAGTGAAGTCACACAGTCGTATCCAACTCTTAGCAACCCCATGGACTGCAGCCTACTAGGCTCCTCCATCCATAGGATTTTCCAGGCAAGAGTACTGGAGTGGGGTGCCATCGCCTTCTCCGTGCACCACAAAGAGTGGGCCCAAATGCTCATAGTTTAGAACTCTTCCCTTGCCCTGGCTGGGTGTGACTGAGAAACAAAAACCAGGGGGGAAACACCCCAGCAAGTGGATGTTTCTCATTTAGACCTTAAAAAAAATCTCCATCCCAATGAACAAACTCTTCACAAACTCCCAATCAGAAAAACTGTCAGTACCTCTAGCATCCGGCCATTGCCTAGCACATAGTAGGTGCCTGTTCAATACTGAGTAAATGAATGAATGAATCTACACCTTTCTATGTATCTCTGACTGCAGCAAATACCATGAACTTCAGTCGCTTAGTATATTAATACTTCTATATTCTCACTTTAACAGGAACATCCCCAAATTTTAAGGCAAAAGAAATTTATTATTGCTCTGAAACACCATGGTTACTCTAATAATAGGACTTCAATACTGCTTATTTTTGCTGTCTGAGGCGGTACCAACCAGGGTGGTTAACACTCGCTTCTACATCAAATAACCCTAAAATTTCATCAAGCCACAGCTGCCTTTATTTCTAGTCCACTCACATTCTGATATTGATTGGGCAGAATCTAGTCTCCTTCCATCTGCCTCCTGGAAAGGAAAAAGAAGAGTAGAATATCTAGGAAACATTAGTGGCTGTATCACTTCTACTAATATTCAACTGGCCAGAACTAGCCTCACGGTTCCAACTAGATGCAAGAGCTCTGGGAATGTAATTTTCATGTTTGCCCCGGAACTGAATGTCATAGAGCTTGGTGAATGCATTGCACTGTCTTTGCCGTAGAGGCTAAAGGAGCATTTCATATTTCATGTTTCAATGTGGGGGCAGGGGAGGGGAGTGCAACATTTTTAATATTTTTAATTATTAATATTGTAGCCTTTACCCTATTTCTCCTATGCATTTCTCTTCAGTACAGATTTATCATGCAAACCCCCTCAAATCAGTCACTTAGAATATAAAAGTTTTCACTATGTTCTGAAAAGTTACAGTAAATACACTATACAAGTAGGGTTGTTCCATGTAAACAGCCTGGTTTCAAAGTCCATGGATGTTGCTTATGAGATAAAATTGTCCAGAGATTCAGCAAATATTTGCTATTGATGGTGAAAATGACAGCAATGATTACTTCTGCCTGATCTCTGACCTTAACCCTTTCCATCTCAAAACTCTCCCTACAAAGGCCTGCTGCTCTTCCCTGTTCCACTGTGTTTAGTTCCTGGTTCTACTGGGGAAATAGTCATTTCTACAGCCTCAAGTGCTCAGTCACTCCATCGTGTCTGACTCTTTGTAGTCTCATGGACTAGCCCGCCAGTCTCCTTGGTCCGTGGAATTTCCCAGGCAAGAACACTGGAATGGGTTGCCATTTCCTACACCAGGGGATTTTCCCCACCCAGGGATCGAACCCACATCTCCTGCATTGGCAAGCGGGCTCTTTACCACTAGTGTCACCTGGGAAGCCTCTATGGCCTCAGGTCAAGCCCAAATGAGTCTTCTCAAGTCTTGAGTTTTGGAGCTACTCCTAACCTATAGGTAGTCCCTCACTTTCTGCTACTGTTCATTATAGGCACTTCTCTCTGCATCAAGGTAGTTTCTTTCTTACCTATCATCACCCTCTACAGATCTGTGCACCTCAGCACTCCCTCTGTGTGGCACAATCAACAGCACACACTGGCCTTTTTGAGGGTGGCAGTGATCGTAGATAGAGCGCCGTGAAGGCCTCAGTGATGCTTCGAGAGTATAAGGTGGTGGGGCGCTGCCTACCGACCCCCAAATGCCGCACGCTGCCCCTCTAACGCATGAAAATTTTGCACCTAATGATGCTTTTGCCAAGTCCCACTTCTGGGACTTTGTGTCTCAGTTGAAGAAGATGAAGAAATCTTCGGGGGAAATTGTCTACTGTGGACAGGTGCTCGAGAAATCTCCCTGGCGAGTGAAGAACTGTGGCATCTGGCTACGCCAGGACTCCCGCAGCGGCACCCACATGTACCGGGACCTGACCACCGCTGGCGCCATCACCCAGTGCTACCGGCACCGAGCCCGGGCCCACTCCATCCAGATCATGAAGGTGGAGGAGATCGCAGCCGGCAAGGGCCACCGACCAGCGGTCAAGCAGTTCCACAACTCCAAGATCAAGCTCCTACTGCCCCACCGGGTCCTCCGTGGCCAGCACAAGCCACGCTTCACCACCAAAAGGCCCAACACCTTCTTTTAGGTGCAGGACCTCTGTCCCCAGGTCTGCCCAAATAAAACTTAGTGGGAAAACCGAAAAAAAGAGAAGCGAGGGCCCCTTATCACTGACTCCTCAATGCTTTCTATGGTCTCCGGGTCAGCTGTTGTCACTGACCTCACCAGCTTCCAGAAGTAAGGAGGGCTCTATGGACAAATGCTTCTTCTCCACTCCCCCAGTTAACTGCTTATACCCAGGGCCCCCCTTAGCCTCAAGTCAGTGATCAAAGGGCCTTGGGGAAATCAGAAGGACTCAGAAGCAGGAAGAGGAGCCCTGATGTCTATCAGCATTTGCCAAGAAACTACTGTTTTCTCCACAATTCTAAGAGCTTCTGATGGACTGTCTCCAGGAATCCTCAGAATGCCTAAAAACTATTATGATTTCCCTTTAACAGAAAGTTACGTAACCTGCCTAAGGCACACACGAGTAGTTGGTGGAGGGGCACCCAACGCAGGATCAAGGAGAGAAACGGAGATGAGGAGGGGACTCCTTCTTTGGTATGAAGAAAACTGGGACAGGAAGATGCTAGCGCCCCGCTTCTCCCCCTCCTCATCCTGCCCCCTACCCCCAGTCCCTTCCCACCTGTCTGGCCCAGAGTGAGGGGATCCCTACCTCCCTCTCTGACAGGCCCAGCTGCAGTTTCTCTGGCTTATTTTTCAACACTCAGTGGCAAAATGGGTTAACTCCATTCAAAGGGGGAAAAGAGAAGGAAGCTGTGCTTTGGCACCTAACCCCAAAAGCATTCTTCCAGCCAGTTTTCCACAAATAAAGTCTTAGACTCAGTCGTGTCTGACTCTTTGCCACCCCATGGACTATAGCCCACCAGTCTCCTCTGTCCATAGGATTCTCGAGGCAAGAATACCAGAGTGGGTTGCCATTTCCTTCTCCAGGGGACCTTTCCGACCCACGGACTGAACCCGGGTCTCCTGCATTTCAGGAGGATTCTTTAACATCTGAGCCACCAGGGAAGCCTTCCATGAATAAAACTGGCCCTTAAAACCTCCAGTTTTCAAAGAAAAAAAAAAAGGACCATTTACACAGTCACAGAAAATACAATCAACAAGCCTGACACTCTCAGCATGCTGACTCTCGTTACTTGCTAAGGAACCTCAGGTTCATGAACTCTTTCCTCGGGAACGTGGAACACCTCGTTCCTGTCAAGTCCCTGGTGACAAGGAGGAGCCACAGCTTTCCTCACGGGGAGCAGCCAGGACGGAAGCGAAGCAGAGCCCTCACCAGCCCGAGAACCCGGCCGACACCCCTCCTGTCCCTGGTCGTGCTGGTGTGTCTGCTGAACAACATGTACACTGTTGTCACCTCCTGGGGCTCCCCTCCCCACCCTCCCAGCTGAATCACTTCTCTATTGTGCACATTTAAAAAGCTCAGTCGGGTGAATGGAAATAGCAGCTCCTGAGAACAAAATCAACTAGAACAGCCTGTGTTCCAAACTGAACTTTCTGCTCTTTTGGTCTCAATTGCTGTTCAGAAAGGAATTCACAATCGCCACCTCTGTCCGATTTTTGCTTTGCAGAGGAGCCCACAGAATTCACTGAAACCTTCCCACCTTCCCAGACGCTCAGGCCAGCTCAGCCATGGGAAGAATGTTGCCAAAATATGTGTCCTTTTTCCTTTTCATTAAAGAACTGGTGCTCAGGGTCAGCTAGCAAAATGACTTAGTTTGAAATTCTTCCAAAAATCACATCAGAATCACGGAATCTCGGAGTCTTTTTCAGATGTTTTGGCCACGTGTTTGCTGGCATTTAGAAACATCAACAGATCTTCTCTGACCAAAACCAATTCTTTTCATTCCTCTAAGAATTTATTTCCATTTTTTCCAACAATCCCAGTGGAACTTCAATTTGAGACTGAGCTACAATATTTAGGATGAAATTTCTTGGCCACTCTTGGTCAGCAGGTGCTCCCTCAGTGGGCTCAGGGAAGCAGCAACCCCCTGGGGCTTCTTGGGATCTGCCTTCAGCCAGTCACTGCAGGAGAGGGGTCACCAGTGCTTGGGCGACAGGGGTCCTGCCATACCCATCCCCACTTCTACTCTCTGATGGAGACTAACTGAGATGGGAAAGGAATATCTAATGCAGGAGCCTGTGCATATAGTTTATATTCATCTTCAGTGTTCAGAATGATACACACACACAGCATGTTTGCCAAACCCATAAGGCTGCAGCTCAGGTTTCACTATTTAAGGAGCAGATGTCCTGTACTATTTTGCTTCGTGGTTTATCATATTTTGCACAGTTGCAGCCGTTTTGCCTCCTCTGAGATGACAGAACATCTTGAGCTGGTATGACACATGGGTGGGGGTGCCGTGGGAGTCTGTCTCTACTTCTTACTACTATGTTATTGGAGACAGCTTTTAATGCTATTAGTAAAACAGTCTTTACTGACAAGGAGAACAGGTCGCTGAATATTGAAGGATCAGGGGTCTGCTTTTCCCTGGCAGGACTCTGTCAGAAAAACAGACAAGAAGGCATCAATTAGCAATGTGGGTTTTGGTCCAGAGGCTACTGGTGCATAGAAGTTGAACTATGTGTGAGGATTCCAGCTTCTAGATTGTTTCTGAGCTGTCATTTGATTTTCACCTGGACATGATTCTAAGCCAGCGCTTGTCTTCATCACACTGTTCTGGAGTTGCTACCGACTTGTGTTCTAGAACAGGGCTGCGGCTCACCCATTTTCTATATGCAGCACCTCACAGGGTGCCTGGCACAGTGCAGGGCACTGTCAGGGGTGACAGGTCAACTCCCCACCCATCCCCGCCTTGCTCTGTGCCTGCACCAGGAGGGGTTCCTTGCCTCCGGCTTCTGGATGGATTCCACCCCTGGAGCACACTGGCAGGAAATGGGAGGGAAGAAGGGAAGGGGAGGAGCAGAAATCAGAGCCCCTTCCAGCTTGGCTTTGGTCCAGCAGCGGCTGCGTCCCTCTGCTGAAGCCATGTGAGCCGCTTCCCCTTTGGCTGCAGCTCTCACTAAATCTCAGCAGCTCTCACCAATGATTACGCCCTCCTTTCACTCTGCAGGCCCAGGGTGAAGGCTCCCTCTGCTCCTAGACTCACTAGCATAAGGGGTCTGGGTGGCCCTACCCATACACTATTTGCAAAGTGGGGAGTCAGTGAGTTCTCACACGCTGAGTGAATGTGAAGAAATTTCTAGAAGCACTCCAAACAGTACTCCCAAAGTCCACTGGGGAAACTGGGGCTGAGAGAAACAGGCAGAACTTTAATCCCTGATCTTATTTCCTTTCTACGTATTTTACATATTGGATTTCCAGGTAAGATTATAACAAATGACTTAATTTTTAATTTAAAAACAGTTGAAAACCATGGATGTATTATGGAATGTAAATGGATTGACATTAGGGTTCTCGTCTTTCTGGTTCACTGAGAACCCCCAAAGTTTGGAGGAGGGTGGGCACGGAGTAGGCTTTTGATAAATATCTGTTGAGAAAAACATAAATGAATAATCTATTAGCCCACTGAATCCTCACAACAGCCGTATATGAAAAACAAGGTGGGTATGTTCTCCCACACTTTCCTAGGAGGAAACCCAGCCTCAGAGACTTGACCAAAGGCAGGTCATCCATGCCCACCAGGAGCTTGGTCTTGGTGGTTTATTAGGAGTAAATGTACCTGCGTGTGGGGGCTGCAGTGTGTTCACATCCTTTCTCTCACCCATATTAAAAGGTGCTCAGAAATGAATAAACAGCAAAGATGACTGAGAAAATTCAAGTATTTCATGCAGTGGAAGACTAACAAATCTTAAGTCAGTACCTTGGTATAACATTAAAATCAAAAGTCTTTCTACTGACTTGAAGGCACCCTTGTGGGCAGGTATCACCCCCTTCACCAGGCCTGGGACACGGGTCCCCTAACTGCAGTGACCTCTTTTTCCAGATCCTATACGTCTGACTGATGTCTTCTTTTCTTCCACACCCTTTCTTCTACCCTCAGATTCCCAAATATTTAAGATCCTCAGAATATCCCCTCCCTACCCCAGTGAGAAGTGCAGAGCTTCCAGCTCCTCCAGGGCATCACCCTGCCTTTTCCCATGTCTTCTTTCTCAGGCCACAGGGGAGAAAGAGGAGCCCAGCGGCCAGAGAGAACAGGAAGTGGAGGGGCATGGATCTCAGTCTGCGGCAGAAAGAAACCAGGCGTCCATCCAGAGAAGGCAATCTCAGTGGGCAGACCATCACGCTGTTACTTTAAGACCCCTCAGGGTCTGGGCCACCTGCCTCAGGTATAAGCCAAAAGAGAGCTGAGAAGGGGTGGGGAGTTGCGAGCATTCCTGGGTCTCCGATCTCTTCCCCACCTGGAGGGCTCTCCTGAAGCCCAGGATTCACTTTACTCAACCTGAAGCAGGAGGAGGCTATCTGGTGTGTGATTTCAGAGGAATCAGAAAATCCTCCCAGCCAGAAACCCCAGCTTGAGGTTTCTTTTGTGTTAATCACCTTCCTTTACAAAGTCTATTACTGAAGAGGAGAACGAAATTAGCAGGCAATCCCACAGTGCTGCACTGGCAAGAGAGCAGACAGAGGAGGGCTTTGAACATGCTGGAAAACTGGGGCTTTGGGTGCCTTGTTCAAGAGGAAAAGAATGCTGGTCCGATTAGCAATAGCATATGCTAACATTCAGGTTTCCCAGGTGGCACCAGCGGTAAAGAACCTGCCTGCCAATGCAGGAGACGTTAAGAGATGGGGTTCCATCCCTGGGTCAGGAAGATCCCCTGGAGGAGGACACGGCAACCCACTCCTGGAGAATGGCATGGACAGAGGAGCCTGGTGGGGCTACAGTTCATGGAGTTGAAGAGAGTCGGACACTACTGAAGTGACTTAGCATGCACGCACATGCTAACATCCCTCTAAAAACACTGACAGGAAAAACCGGAAATCTCTCAAGCTACTCCGTGATTCACCCAGAGTAAAACAAAACACAACTCGGCCAACACAGCAGCCTGACTGGGATGACTTATTTCATCATGTCCCTTCCTTCCTAATGGCTGGCTGATACTCATCCTCCAACTTGGGGCTTGTGGGAGATGGAACAAGAGGCAGTTGTGAAATATGGATGCCAACATAGTCCCAGTTCATTTGAGACAATCGTGACCTTACATGTCCTCTTAGAGGCCCCACTGCACATGATATCTGATCAGTAGGCATGTTTTCAAACGAACCTGTGAAACAGACACACAGAACAGATGGGTGGCCAAGGGAGAGGACCCTGGGGAAGGAATGGAGTACGAGGCTGGGGTTAGCAGACGTAAGTTCTTGTAGACAGAATGGGTAGACAAGGTCCTGTTGTATAGCACAGGGAACTATATTTAACATCCTATGATAAATCATCAGTTCAGTTCAGTTCAGTTCAGTTGCTCAGTCATGTCCGTATGAATCGCAGCACGCCAGGCCTCCCTGTCCATCACCATCTCCCGGAGTTCACTCAGACTCACGTCCATCGAGTCCATGATGCCAGCCAGCCATCTCATCCTCTGTCGTCCCCTTCTCCTCCTGCCCCCAATCCCTCCCAGCATCAGAGTATTTTTCAATGAGTCATCTCTTCACATGAGGTGGCCAAAGTACTGGAGTTTCAGCTTTAGCATCATTCCTTCCAAAGAAATCCCAGGGCTGATCTCCTTCAGAATGGACTGGTTGAATCTCCTTGCAGACCAAGGGACTCTCAAGAGTCTTCTCCAACACCACAGTTCAAAAGCATCAATTCTTCGGCGCTCAGCCCTCTTCACAGTCCAACTCTCACATCCATACATGACCACAGGAAAAACCACAGCCTTGACTAGATGGACCTTAGTCGGCAAAGTAATGTCTCTGCTTTTGAATATGCTATCTAGGTTGGTCATAACTTTTCTTCCAAAGAGTAAGCGTCTTTTAATTTCATGGCTGCAGTCACCATCTGCAGTGATTTTGGAGCCCAAAAAAATAAAGTCTGACACTGTTTCTACTGTTTCCCCATCTATTTGCCATGAAGTGATGGGACCAGATGCCATGATCTTAGTTTTCTGAATGTTGAGCTTTAAGCCAACTTTTTCACTCTCCTCTTTCACTTTCATCAAGAGGGTTTTTAGCTCCTCTTCACCTTCTGCCATAAGGGTGGTGTCATCTGCATATCTGAGGTTATTGATATTTCTCCCAGCAATCTGGATTCCAGCTTGTGTTTCTTCCAGCCCAGCATTTCTCATGATGTACTCTGCATATAAGTTAAATAAGCAGGGTGACAATACACAGCCTTGACATACTCCTTTTCCTGTTTGGAGCCAGTCTGTTGTTCCATGTCCAGTTCTAACTGTTGCTTCCTGACCTGCATACAGATTTCTCAAGAGGCAGGTCAGGTGGTCTGGTATTCCCATCTCTTTCAGAATTTTCCACAGTTTCTTGTGATCCACACAGTCAAAGGCTTTGGCATAGTCAATAAAGCAGAAATAGATGTTTTTCTGGAACTCTCTTGCTTTTTCCATGATCCAGAGGATGTTGGCAATTTGATCTCTGGTTCCTCTGCCTTTTCTAAAACCAGCTTGAACATCAGGGAGTTCACGGTTCACGTATTGCTGAAGCCTGGCTTGGAGAATTTTGAGCATTACTTTACTAGCATGTGAGATGAGTACAATTGTGCAGTAGTTTGAGCATTCTTTTGCATTGCCTTTCTTTGGGATTGGAATGAAAACTGACCTTTTCCAGTCCTGTGGCCACTGCTGAGTTTTCCAAATTTGCTGGCATATTGAGTGCAGCACTTTCACAGCATCATCTTTCAGGATTTGAAACAGCTCAACTGGAATTCCATCACCTCCACTAGCTTTGTTTGTAGTGATGCTTTCTAAGGCCCACTTGATTTCACTTTCCAAGATGTCTGGCTCTAGATTAGTGATCACATCATCATGATTATCTGGGTCATGAAGATCTTTTTTGTACAGTGCTTCTGTGTATTCTTGCCACCTCTTCTTAGTATCTTCTGCTTCTGTTAGGTCCATACCATTTCTGTCCTTTATCAAGCCCATCTTTGCATGAAATGTTCCCTTGGTATCTCTAATTTTCTTGAAAAGATCTCTAGTCTTTCCCATTCTGTTGTTTTCCTCTATTTCTTTGCATTGATCGCTGACGAAGGCTTTCTTATCTCTTCTTGCTATTGTTTGGAACTCTGCATTCAGATGCTTATATCTTTCCTTTTCTCCTTTGCTTTTTGCTTCTCTTCTTTTCACAGCTATTTGTAAGGCCTCCCCAGACAGCCATTTTGCTTTTTTTGCTTTTCTTTTCCATGGGGATGGTCTTGATCCCTGTCTCCTGTACAATGTCACGAACCTCCATCCATAGTTCATCAGGCACTCTATCTATCAGATCTAGGCCCTTAAATCTATTTCTCACTTCCACTGTATAATCATAAGGGATTTGATTTAATCATAATGGAAAAGAATATTAAAAAGAATGTACATATATGTATAATTGAATCACTTTGCTGTACAGCAGAGTCAGACACGACTGAGCGACTTCACTTTCACTTTTCACTCTCATACTTTGGAGAAGGAAATGGCAACCCATTCCAGTGTTCTTGCCTGGAGAATCCCAGGGACGGGGGAGCCTGGTGAGCTGCCATCTATGGGGTAGCACAGAGTCGGACACGACTGAAGCGACTTAGCAGCAGCAGCTGTACAACAGAAGTTAACAAAACAGTGTAAATCAAGTATAAAATTCAATTTGAAAAAAATATTGATTAGAAAAAGGAGGCACACTTTAAGTTTTAGTTAAGAAAGCACAGTCATGATAAACAGCCTTGGGAAAGCAAAGTTTTTCTTTCAATCAGGAAAACGGATAGGACTATGCTCTTTGCCTTTCACTAGCTGGGTAACTGTGCAGCTCAAACTCTCAACAACAATTTTCTCAAAAGCGAATGGGGTAATGCTAACTGACTCACAGGGTGATGAGGGATAAATCAAGTTAGATAAACTACCTAAGGCTGCTATTAAAATGCCTCAGACCAAAAAAAAAAAAAAAAATTCCTCGGACATTAACAGACCTTCAACGAATAGTAGCTTTGAAACAGAATGTAATTATCAGCCAGAAATGGATTCTGGTTTAATGGTAAACCTGTAACCTGCCTTCACTGATCAAGCTCCCTTTAATTTTGGCTAGGAAAAACTTGCAAAAACAAAACAAAACTCCTCCAAGTGTCACGTAGCCTGTTTGCCAAGCTGTTTTTCAGGAACATTTTTGAGTCAGCTGTGTCTAGTTTGAGCTTGAGCCAGTTAGGACTGGTTAAGATCACCAACTGTTCAACTGGCTATTTGTGCATCCATTCCAAAAATAATGACATTTTGACATCAGAGGGTTCAAAATTCACCCTCAGGACCATCACCATTTTCTGAACATGTAGCCCAGGGGAAAGGCTTTGATTAGTTTCAGCTGTGCAGGACAATGATTGCCTCACCTTTTCTTATTTCCAATCACCTTCCCCCACACTCCCCAGGGCTCAGCTTTATCCCATAGATAGCCCAAGCTCCTCACCTTCGGCAAGGGGTTTTGAGACTTGTTTTCCCATTTTCCCGCTTGACTGTCTCATGAGTAAACTCTTTCTCTGCTGCAAACCTCAGCATCTCAGTGTTTGGCTTGCTGCACATCAGGCAAAGGAATCTGGTTCGGTCACAGCTTTTGCTGTTATTTGGGTGTTCAGAGAGCAGCTCACAGGCAGGGGACACAGGCTTCAGGAAAATGTGCTTCTGGGCTAGTTGTATGGATGGATTCAGGGAGCTTAGGTACAGGTAGGCCCAGTGCACTGCCCTGGAGAAGTTCGGGTGGCAAGCAGTGCTGGGAAGGGTGAGAAGAGGATCTAGTTAGCACAGGAACATGAGGCTCCAGGGAGCAGAAGGGTCTGGCTCCCAGTGGCGAGGAGAGGAATCCATTTGGGTGGAGCCCAGAGCCCAGCTGTTTCCTTCCTTCCCCACCTACACCCTGCCCCTGGCATTGCTGACTCCCACATGAAGGTTACTGAAGCCTGCAGGGACCTCAGCTCAAGGCCAGGTGGCCTAAAGAGGAGAAAGACCTGGTGAGGGAAGACGATGGGGACTCAGAACAGGGCCTCCAGCTTTCACTCCACCAACTAGAGCCCAAAGGACAACTGGAAAGGCGGTCAGACCTGTCCCCAGTCTGCCTCAGGCACATCATTCATCTACACGTGCAGTTTATCAGAGTCCAGCCTGCACCCATGCTCCAAAGCTGTGAGAAAACCTGATCAGCTTCCCCCTCCACTATTTAACCTTCCCCTCTCCCAGGAGCTTACAGATGCAATGCCTCCTTCCTCCCTGTGACTAGATTCGAGGGAACCTTGGCACAGCAGGGGCCCAAGATGTGGCTGAAACCTTCACCTTGTAGAGGAGGACGCTGGTGTTCTAAAGGTTAGGAGACTTTCCCTGTCACACTTCCACACGATGGCACAGCCTGGATGGAACACATATCTTAGTGGATTCCATGTGCCGGGTGCGAGTACTTGTCCTGCAATCCCCAAGGAAGGTAACACTTCTCACAGTGTCCTGCAGGGAACACACTTCAAAGTCTGGAATCAAATCCAGACTCTAATCGATGAATGATCTTAGACAAGCAGCTGAACCTCACAGAACCTCAGCCTCTTCACCAATAAATTAGCATAATAATCTTCATAGGTTTCCCTGAGGAGTAAACAGGAGAGTATCTAATATAGCTCGAGCGTGCCCCCAGCGCTGGAGGTACTCCATGCTACTTACTACTATCATTAATCACATCACGGTTCAGTCATTGAACTTCAGATTGCTAGAGAAAGCTGGAGTGTTTAGGAACCAGAGGAAAGAGGACTGTTGTGAAGAGGAGAAGGCCAAGGCCAGTTAGCTTCACGTCTTTAGTAATTCTGAGGCCCGCCAAACTTAAGGTCCCATTGGGGAGGTGGATCCAAGCCAGAGCAGAACAGCGACCTCTGACCTCTAAGTTCTTCTTGGCTGTTTGATCACGTTCTTTCTCAAGCATCTGAACTTGGAACACAGGGGACTCAGGGGCAGTAGGAAGAACGCCGAAAGTGATAGGCACAGCACAGCAGAGCTGTCCTTGGGAAGGAAGCAGAACTCCTGGGACCTCAGCATCCTCCCTGGGAATGACAAGGGTCTAATGTGCCCATACATTGACTCGAAACTTTAAAAAAAAATATGAGAGACGAGCAGAAGAAAATTAACCCTGAAAACTATTCAATATCAAATGACAGCAACTGATTCTTTGTCAATAGTCAGAGAGCTAACAAAAACAGCAGCTGCTGAAAGATGGTCTCTGCCCCACAGACAGGCTTTACACTGGAATTCCAGCTGCTGCCCTATTGGCCAAGATACACTCACAAGTTTTTTAAATTAGTGTCCTAAATTTACCCAAAATGCAAAAGAAACTTTCCAATGGGTATTTTTTAAAGGAAGGATTGGAAGGGGGGAAAAAAACCCTCAAATTTTAAGGACCAAAGCCAATTACTTAAAAATCTTGCATGTAAGATTAGAGAAAGATAACCTGACTTCACTCTAAAAATTGTGAATCCAACATTTAGCCCTTTTAGTAAGAAAAGATTGGAAAGAGAAGGGAGCACATCTAATATTTAGGTTTTCTCAAGGTATAACCCACAGCTGGAATCATTAAATGTCAAAAATGAGAAAGCACTTCATACAATACATGTGGGCTCAATAAACCATGTTCTTGGGTCTATTCCTGCTCCTCTGTACAAAGAGCACAAGTGTGTGTGCGTGCGTGAGTGCGTGTGTGAGAGACAGAGAGAAGCTGAGGACTGCATTTGGAGCGCTCCTGATGTCTTACCTCCCTCTACTGGAGAAAGACCACATATGTGTGTGGTGTGTGCGTGGAGTGGCTAAGGTGGGGGTGGGAGTGTGGGGAGGCGGGGGCAGGCCTGGGGGAAGAAAGAGTGGAAAGCAGAAAGACCAGAATTTCGGTCCCAAGCCTGAAGCTTCTGTATGATCTACCGCCAGCTTTTGATCAGCCCCCAGCACAGGCAGGAGCAGCAGACAGGCCAACTCTGACCTCACAAAGGGGAACTTCAATCTAAAAATGCTAATCATTTTCTCTGCAGAATCTGCCAGTAAAGAGTTACCTCTGGTATGGACTTAGCTATGAACTCATCTCCCAGTGGTCAGGGCCCTCTCTCTGAGGCTACTTTATGATCTTAGGTTACCAGATAGTCAGGCATTGGAAGGGTGAAAATTTTGAATTACCAGGGCCCTAGACTTGATGGGGCTTCCCTGATGGCTCAGAGGCTAAAGCGTGTGCCTGCAATGCGAGAGACCTGGGTTCGATCCCTGGGTTGGGAAGATCCCCTGGAGAAGGAAATGGCAACCCACTCCAGTATTCTTGCCTGGAGAATCCTATAGACAGAGGAGCTTGGTGGGCTAGAGCCCACGGGTCGCAAAGAGTTGGACACAACTGAGCGACTTCACTTTCACTTTAGACTTGATTGGCACCAAACAACCCAGAGAGAATTCTAAGCAATAGAAAAGTAATCTAAACCAGTGAGCCTTAATCTGGGGTCTTCAGATACTAAAGGCTCCTTTACTAAAGGCACCTTTGAATGTAGTGAAAAAAAGAAGAAGTCTAAGATATTTAAGACTGTAGTTCAAAAAAAACACTGTATCTTCATTTGCCTACTCTAATGCTACAAACACTTACTAGACTCCCAAGGTTTTTTCACTTTTAGCTAAAGTTATGTCAGTTCATTTTAGTTAGATAGGTATTTTGTGACTCACCAGGTAATCCAATATTTTAAAAACATAAACATAAATCAGAGTGGTTCCTTACACAATAGAAGTATTCCTCACTTCACCAAAATATTTAGCGTTTAAAAATTAGACTTTTCATATGGATCTCACCTTAACCTTTTAATGTACATTGAGTAAAAGTAAATTATAGTTGTAGTTGTACCAAATCCCTTGGGAATTGTATATTCAGTTTAGTTCTGACACAAATGTTTTAACCAACAGCTGTTCTGGGAGGCTGGCTAGCATCCTTTTTGAATGAGGATATTTTAAATAAATTTGAATGAGGATATTTTAAATTTTAATAAGGATAAAATCTAAATCTGAAACTATCCTGTCTCTGCATGAGTAAATGTACATCTTCCATTTTTAATAGTGATTTTTTTAAATTTTATACATAGGAAAATTTGTGCATAATTAATGTGTACAATTTGAGTTTAGTGATAAGCATGTGCATGCGTGCTAGGTCGCTTCAGTCATGTCTAACCCTTTTCGAAACTACGGACTGTAGCCCACCAGGCTCCTCTGTCCATGGGACTCGCCAGGCAAGAATACTGGAGTGGGTTGCTCTTTGCTTCTCCAGGAGATTTTCCCCACCCAGGGATCGAACCCACGACTCATGTCCCCTGCATTAGCAGGTGGGTTCTTACCACTAGCGCCACCTGGTGATTTTAAACGGTGATAACATGTTGTTGTATTCAATTTTTTTTTCACATAGGTTTCTATTGCATAAAGTCAGGTATAGCCATAGTTTATAAAAGCATGTACAAAGAGGATGAGCGGCATTGATGGAACTGGTGTCATCTATCCCCTCCCCCCATTTCCCTGTAATTGAGATTTGTTTTGAAGCCATTTCCCAAGCAATTGGATTCTACATGAAGTGGTAGTGGTTGGTTCATAGTCAGCCCAGGAGACATCAGATTGTTCTTTGTCCTTTGTTGACACATCAGCAAGCTGAAAATTGTTCTGAGTACACTGAGTGGCTTTGGCATGTTCTACATCTGGGCCAATGAGGACTGCAAGGAGGGTAAACCCTCCTTGTTTACATAGCAGTGTCTCTTTTGCTAGTGACCCTTCCTGCCAAAGGAACTAGAGGCCTTGATTTCTCAAGAGAAGATGCTACATATGGTAAATCTCAGCTACTTACTTTTTCTTGGAGGAAAAAAATACCCTTGCAAATTTTTTAGTAAATAGCTTTAAAAAACTCTTATCTGAAAAGCAAAGTTTTCTAATAGCATTTATTAGGCAGCTTGCTGTAATGTGTTTAGTAAAGGAAACAAGGAAGTGATGGTTCTTGATCAAAAAAGCACAGTAAGAGAAAGAATGTATACCATGTCCCGCCTATTTCACAGAATAGCAGAGTTCTTGGTCTTTCCTGGGACTTCACAGTTTAATTCAACAGGATGATTGCTATGTAATTATAAAACCCTGCTGATTTATTTAGTATTCTCTTGAAATCTGGAGAAGGAAATGGCAACCCACACCAGTATTCTTGCCTGGAGAATCCCAGGGACAGAACAGCCTGGTGGGCCGCCATCTATGGGGTCACACAGAGTTGGACACGACTAAAGCGACTTAGCAGCAGCAGCAGCTCTTGAAATCAGACCTTGAGTTAAGCACCGGGCACAAGGAGTCTATCTCAGAGATTATGCCAGAAGCAGGAGCACGTGACCTGAGAATGAGACAAGGAAAGAGGGAGAGTCCTGGTAAGGGTGCATTACCTGTCTTTCTCTCCACTTTCCTCTCTCCATTAGATCACTCTGTGGCCAATAGCCATGTGACTGAGCTTGGAAGAGGAGCCTCCAGTCAAGTCCTCGAGGGCTGAAGCTGCTGCTCACAGCTTGCCTGCAGCCTCCCCACAGACCGTGGGCCAGAACTACCCAACTAAGCCGCTCAAAGATTCCTGACATTCAGATGCTCCACTGCTGCTGCTGCTTGGTCGCTTCAGTTGTGTCTGACTCTGTGTGACCTCACGGACTGTAGCCCGCCAGGCTCCTCTGTCCATGGGATTCTCCAGGCAAGAATACTGGAGTGGGTTGCCATGCCCTCCTCCAGGGGATCTTCCCAACCCAGGGATCGAACCCAAGTCTCCTGCATTACAGGTAGGTTCTTTACCACTGAGCCACCAGGGAAGCCCTCAGACACTTTGTGAGTTGATAAGTTTGTTGTTTTAAGCTGCTAAATTCTGGGTTAATTCGTACTGCGGCAATAGATAACACTGCTCATATTAAGTAGAATATTAAGTGGTACTAAGATATCAGATTTTCAAAGAATACTTGATGACGTGAAACAGTGATGAGCACACAATATTAGGCGGAAGCAGCAGGAAGCAGTGCCATCTGCGCAGTGGGTTGCGTACATGTTGCTTTTGTCCTATTAGCACATGCCCATGCCTGCTTTCTTCCACTAACAGAATTCCCTTTCTCGTAGGAAAACAACTCCATGTGTTTCCAGTGGTGCTGACTCCAACCCACGGAGGCCAAAGAAGTGACTCGGACCAAATCTTAAGCTCCTCATTTGCTTGGCACATCATCAAAGATGGACTAATGAGAGCAATTCCTGCACTTTTTCTTCCTTGAGTCATTAAGGGAGAAAAGGCCTGAACTTTCAAAAAAAAAGTTAAAGATGGTACGGGTATCAGATGCCCTGGATTGAGTAGTTCTCTAAGTTAGAACCAACCTTGGAATTTTCGATTATGAAACAATAAACTTGGCTTAACTGGGACTGAGGTTCTGTGGTACTACACAATAGTATCTCAAATTTTTATAAAAATAAATAAAATTACTTCCAGAGAAAATGGTAGAACCTACCAAATGTTAACAGTGGTTCTATCTAGATTTGTGGTTTCAAATTAGTGAACTTGCTGCACCAGAATTTCTAAAACACAGATTCTCAGGCTTCACATTGGGAAACTTTAACCCAGCAGCTCTAGATTAGAGACCAGAAATGTGGATTCTTAATAAGCTCTCCATAGTGATCAACAAACAGCAGTGGAAAGAAGTGAGTCTACAGGAGTAGATGATAGGTGAATATTTGTTTTCTCTGCATGCATTTTCCAATTTTATAATGAACAAGTACTATTTGGGTAATGAGTACATTTCTTCAAAGGACAACTGTTAGTGACTTGACAATGTTTAATATTTATTATTTATTTGTATATATTTGGCCCTGCCAGGTCTTGGTTGAGGTGTGTGGGATCTAGTTCCCAGACTAGAGATCGAACCTGGGCCCCTGCATTGTGAGCTCAGAGTCTTAGTCACTTGACCATCAGGGAAGTTCCAGTGTTTAATATTTGACATGAAACTTTTTATTGCGAGGAATCAAAACCCCCATTGGTTAGTAGATCAGCAAAAATAAAATACTTAGACATTATTTGCTATGACAGTAAGCATTTTCTTAACTCTGATAAAGAATATGGTCCAGCTATTGGGGCAAAGTATACAGCAGATGGGAGCGAGAACCCAGCTTCCCGGGGCCTTTCTTATCTCTAAAGAATGTGTGAGGACCACACCACTTCAGAGGAATCTTGAATTTTCTCACCTGGAGGCTTCTGCCTCCAGAAACACATCATTAATATCCTAACTCCAGCCCCTTCCCTCCAAGACAAAGAAACTTTCACATGACTATTACACAGACTTACATCCTTCCTGGTCAGATTTCATCTCTTTAAGAACCCATAAAAGTTCTGCTGCTACCCAAGGGGTTGCTTGCTAAGGGCTGTCCAACACCATTTCTACCATATTTAAAGCTCTGCTTTGTCTACATGTTGATTTTAAAAATTGAAAACAAGGAATTCTCAGATGGTCCAGTAGTTAGGACTCCACGCTCTCACTGCCAAGGGTTCAGGTCAGGGAACTAAGATCCCCCAAGCTACAAAAAACTGTGTTTGACAGTTTCAGGATAATTCAAGCATATTGCATTTATTGTGCAGTTTATTTCTATTATGATTACATCAGTTCCACCTCAGATCAGACAGTAGATTATGGAGGCTGGGGACACCTGCTGTAAAGAACAGAATGGTTCCTTCTGAGAAAACGGGACACAGGCAAACTACAACACAGCTTCAATTTTCCGCAAACCCTGATAAGCCCTCATTCCCTCTTCTTAGCGACTAAACAAGAGAGGAGCGGGGAAAACCTTCTCCGGTGGGGGCTCTGTCTACATTTTTATTCATGCCATTTGGTACACAATCAGTTTATATGTAACGAAGCAAGAAAATATCCAAAATTAAGCGGAAAAAGCTGAATCCACAGATGACCCAGATATTGATGTTAATAGAAAAAAGGAAAATGGTAAAATCAAAAATATATATGAGATTTTAAAAGTCCAGTTTGAATGTTTTCATCCCTAGTGTAATCACTAAAAATATATAAATAATGTACACAATAACCAATGTAAAATTTAATGTATAACCAATAATCTGTAATAACCAACATATATTATAAAAAGAACGTATAGCCAATACGTCATGATTCAGTGGATATGAGTTGAGCAAACTTGATCAATGCAAAGAAATAGAGGAAAACAATAGAATGGGAAAGACTAGAGATCACTTCAAGAAGATTAGAGATAACAAGGGAACATTTCATACAAAGATGGGCTTAATAAAGGACAGAAGTGGTATAGACCTAACAGAAGCAGAAGATATTAAGAAGAGGTGGCAAGAATACACAGAAGAACTGTACAAAAAAGATCTTCATGACCCAGATAATCACGATGGTGTGATCACTCACCTAGAGCCAGACATTCTGGAATGTGAAGTCAAGTGGGCTTTAGGAAGCATCACTACAAATGAAGCTTTTGGAGGTGACGGAATTCCAGTTGAGCTCTTTCAAACTCTGAAAGATGATGCAGTGAAAGTGCTGAACTCAATAGTCAACAAATTTGGGAAACTCAGCAGTGGCCACAGGACTGGAAAAGGTCAGTTTTCATTCCAATCCCAAGAACAGCAATGCCAAAGAATGCTCAAATTACTGCACAATTGCACTCATCTCACACACTAGTAAAGTAATGCTTAAAATTTTCCAAGCCAGGCTTCAGCAATACATCAACTGTGAACTTCCAGATGTTCAAGCTGGTTTTAGAAAAGGCAGAGGAACCAGAGATCAAATTGCCAACATCTGCCGGATCATGGAAACAGCAAGAGAGTTCCAGAGAAACATCTATTTCTGCTTTATTGACTATGCCAAAGCCTTTGACTGTGTGGATCACAAGAAACTGTGGAAAATTCTGAAAGAGATGGGAATACAGACCACCTGACCTGCCTCTTGAGAAACCTATATGCAGGTCAGGAAGCAACAGTTAGAACTGGACATGGAACAACAGACTGGTTCCAAATAGGAAAAGCAGTACATCAAGGCTGTATATTGTCACCCTGCTTATTTAACTTCTATGCAGAGTACATCATGAGAAATGCTGGACTGGAAGAAACACAAGCTGGAATCCAGATTGCCGGGAGAAATATTAATAACCTCAGATATGCAGATGACACCACCCTTATGGCAGAAAATGAAGAGGAACTAAAGAGCCTCTTGATGGAAGTGAAAGAGGAGAGTGAAAAGTTAGGCTTAAAGCTCAACATTCAGAAAACAAAGATCATGGTATCCAGTCCCATCACTTCATGGGAAATAGATGGGGAAACAGTGGAAACAGTGTCAGACTTTATTTTTCTGGGCTCCAAACTCACTGCAGATGGTGATTGCAGCCATGAAATTAAAAGACGCTTACTCCTCGGAAGGAAAGTTATGACTAACCTAGAGAGCATATTGAAAAGCAGAGATATTACTTTGCCAACAAAGGTCCGTCTAGTCAAGGCTATGGTTTTTCCAGTAGTCATGTATAGATGTGAGAGTTGGACTGTGAAAAAAGCTGAGGGCCGAAGAATTGATGCTTTTGAACTGTGGTGTTGGAGAAGACTCTTGAGAGTCCCTTGGACTGCAAGGAGATCCAACCAGTCCATCCTAAAGGAGATCAGTCCTGGATGTTCATTGGAAGGACTGATGTTGAAGCTGAAACTCCAGTACTTTGGCCACCTGATTCGAAGGGGTGACTCATTTGAAAAGAGCCTGATGTTAGGAAAGATTGAGGGCAGGAGAAGAAGGGGACGACAGAGGATGAGATGGTTGGATGGCATCACCGACTCAATGGACCTGAGTTTAGATAAACTCCGGGAGTTGGTGATGGACAGGGAGGCCTGGCGTGCTGCAGTTCACGGGGTCGCAAAGAGTCAGACACGACTGAGCAACTGAACTGAACTGAACTGAAAAATATCGCATAGCCAATAAGTCATGACTCTATGGACATGAGTTTGAGCAAACTCCAGGAGATGGTAAAGAACAGGGAAGCCTGGTGTGCTGCAGTCCATGAGGTCTCAAAGAGTCAGACAAGACTTAGTGACTGAACAACAAGTCAATAAAGAAAACAATGGAAAATTAAAAGTGTCTGGGTATTCCAGAGGAAGATAAGAAATGGGGAGAAATGGAACATAAAACTTACGGGCCAAATAGACAAACAGCAAGATGGTAGATACAAACCTGATTATATCAAATTACATCAGTTCATCACCAAGGCCTGAATATTTTATGTGGTATGTACAACTCTGGCTTCTCTCCTCCCCTCTCTATTGCCCAAATTCCAATCTGTATCAGCACTCACCTAGACTACTCAACAAGTCTCTAACAACTGTCCGTGCTTCTCCTATTGTTTCTTCCAACCCACTCTCCTTAGAAATGCCACCGTAATTTTTCTGATGTGAATTTGACCATGTCCCCCTTCTGCTTAAAATATTTCCAGGGTTCCCATTAACTTAAAGAAGACATCACACATTGAGGCATCCCTGAATATTCTGCCTTTCTGGAAAAAAGTAAAGGGTCCGAAGAACACTTGTGTCACTTCGTGACAATTTCCGAAAGCAGTGTGTTTTTAGAACAGGGGATTTCCACTTTGCTCTTTGCCTCTAGTTCCTGTTTCCTGCCTGGCTCTGGAGCCAAATATCAGTTGCTTTTTCAGCATACAGTATTTCAGGGCCTGTGAATGAGGGGAGGAATATTGCTCTGGATTTCTGTTACAAATAAAAGTGGTAAAAGACAGACAAAGAGGGCAGTATGTTTCAAAAACAAGTGGGAGAGAGCCTGTTCTTTCAAAGACCCTTCCTACAGATAAGTGTAAAATGTCAGCCTGCTCCCCTCCTTGTAAACATTGTCTGCCTGCCTTTGTGGGCACCGCTGCTTAACACGGCACACAAGGTTCTTGGTGATTGGACTTTTGTCTCAGTCCCCATCTTTGTCCTCCTCCATTCCCAGCCTGTGTCCTTATGCTCCCTAAAATGATGAATTTTTCATAGGAGGTCACCTACCCATCCACATCGCTCTGTTCCTTTGTGCCTTTCCTATGCTGTTCTCCTTAATTACATGATCCTCAGTTCAGATGTCATCTGATCTGAGAGTCTTCCTGGAGTGTTCTCCCTGAAGCTCAGTCCTTCTCCACTTTCCAGTATCTATTTAAAATCTTTTTCTTTATATTGGGCAGACTACTGTAATTGCCTTTGAATGTGTTTTCTTCTTGACCGGCTTATGAGTGCTTTGCTGTTTTGTTTTTGTAGCTCCAAGGCCTAGCACAGGGAAAGACACATAATCTTCTAAGTGCTATTGACATGATATGAAAAGAAATCATTTAAACTCAATAAAATGTTAATGTATTTTGTTTCTGTCTCACCCCACCACAAAACCTAAAAATTCTGCAAGCAGACACTTTCCTAACAACACTTTACTAATTAGTATACTTTTAATTGGAAACACTTTACAAAGTTTCCTTATACCAATTATCTCATAACATTTGGTTCTGTATCCACAATCGTTATTCGGGGAGTGAGGAAACCGGCGTGGTGCAATGGCGCCACCTGGTGGCAACATTGAGAAACTGTCTGACAGCCTTGAGATTAGCCATAGAAGTGGGAAATGGTATCTGTTTTAATTCTTGCCTTCCTCTTCTAGGAGATGATGAAGAATCTATCGCTAATCGAACCTGAACCTTTCCTGAAATAGGAGTGAGGACATTTTTGTTTGTTCCCAAGGAGGAAAAGGGAATCCCCACACTGTGGTTTGAGAGCTGGGTATATCGGGAAGGTATGAGTGGACCTACAGGGAAAAGGGATAAACAGTTTTAAGACACAAACTTAAGCATCTTTTTAGATGCCCTCAGCTACCTTCCTTTCTCCTTCTTAGCTGGCATGCCTCTCTGGGTCTTGGGTGAAACACCAGCCCACCAGGTATGGGATCTAACATCCTGAAAAGCCTGAGAGATGGATGAAACAACCCAAGAGCATGAGTTGGGCTCCTGAAAGGGGAGATTTGACCAGTGAAAAACAGAGACATCAGGGAACCTGGCAAATAGACTTCCTCCTGTTCTTCAGCAGACCATCCAAGGCGCGGTTTCTCCCCAACTCCAGCTGGAGAACTCGAGCCCAGGCCCACCGTGCTGGGTCACCTGCTGCGTGTCTTCCCCACTCACGTGAAGGCAGAGGCAGCACGATAACATCCCATCACTTCGTGTGCTGTCTTCCTTCTATCTTTTCTTCCCTCCTAATCACCAGAGCTTGCACAACCCAAAGGGACTGTTGGCATCTAAATTCTGGCTTTAGCCTTTACGTTCTAGAGAGCCCAGCTAAAGACAGGCAATGTGTTTCTTAACTCTGTTCCCCTCTCTTTACACCTGTAATACCTTTTTTCTTTCTCTGTGACATTTGCTGAAGAAATTCCATCATAATTTCCTATGAAACATTCCAATATTCTTGATTTAATTAACTACATTCCCAAAATGCCACTTTCTAAATTAGTAGTTAGAACTGAATCTGGATTCAATTAAGGCTTGAGTCTGAGGTTTTTTGGGCAAAAATACCTAATAGATAGTGCTGCATATACCTACTATGGATTCTCAGGTGGCTCAGGGGTAAAGAATCGTCACCTGCCAATGCAGGAGATGAGTTCAATCCCTGGATTGCGAAGATACCCTGGAGAGAAAATGGCAACCCACTCCAGCATTCTTGTCTGAGAAATCCCATGGACAGAGGAGCCTGGCAGGCTACAGTCCATGGGGTGACAGAGAGTCAGACATGACTGAGCGTACGTGCACACTATTGTGTCACTTTAAGAGGTACAATTTGTCCAGCTGTCTTAACGTTGATTAGCAATTTCAGGCCCACCCATTTGTTACAAAGTTGTGCATCAGGCTTTCACATGCTGGCTTTAGGAGCCATTAGTTGATATCGTCTAGCTCCATTATTTTATTAAGAATTACAAAATGGCAATATTGTACCTCTAACATTCTACTTTTACTAGTGGGACTTCTTATAAAAGAAGGAACATTTTCTTATCAACTATTACTTTACCATGAAATTTGGCTTGAGAAGAGAAATCAGGATAAACATTTATCTACCAGTTTTCTAAGGGGCTTCCCTGGTGGCTCAGACAGTAAAGAATCGGCCTGCAATGTGGAAGACCCAGGTTTGATCCCTGGAGAAGGAAATGGCAACCCACTCCAGTATTCTCACCTGGGAGAGAGGAGCCTGGCGGACTACAGTGGATGGGTTTGCAGAATCAGACATGACTGAGCGACTAACACTTTCACACTTTCACCAGTTTCCTAATAATTATTTGGTGTGCTAAAAACTTTCAATTTTTTAAATGAGTTATTTTGTAATATCATTATGAATTTTCACCTGTTTGATGTACTTCAATCCATTGGCAGATAGATAAAGAGGAATCAGCAGAGGAGAATGAATTCAAGAGCCGTCAGAAAAGTCAGGGGAAGATGGTACACATATATTCAGCCATGTAAAACTATTTCAAGGAGGAAAAGTAATCAGCTGAGTCAAATGCTACAGTGAGGCCAAGTAATATAAAGACTTCAGTTCAGTTCAGTCGCTCAGTCGTGTCCGACTCTTTGGGACCCCATGAATTACAGCATGCCAGGCCTCCCTGTCCATCACCAACTCCCGGAGTTCACTCAAACTCATGTCCATCGAGTCAGTGATGCCATCCAGCCATCTCATCCTCTGTCATCCCCTTCTCCTCCTGCCCCCAATCCCTCCCAGCATCAGAGTCTTTTCCAATGAGTCAACTCTTCACATGAGGTGGCCAAAGTACTGGAGCTTCAGCTTCAGTATCATTCCTTCCAAAGAACACCCAAGACTGATCTCCTTTAGGATGGACTGGTTGGATCTCCTTGCAGTCCAAGGGACTCTCAAGAGTCTTCTCCAGCACCCCAGTTCAAAAGCATCAATTCTTCGGCGCTCAGCCTTCTTCGCAGTCCAACTCTCACATCTATACATGACTACTGGAAAAACCATAGCTTTGACTAGACAGACCTTTGTTGGCAAAGTAACGTCTCTGCTTTTCAATATTCTATCTAGCTTGGTCATATCTAGGTTGGTTGCTCCTTTTCTTCCAAGGAGTAAGCGTCTTTTAATTTCATGGCTACAGTCACCATCTGCAGTGATTTTGGAGCCCAAAAAAATAAAATCTGACACTGTTTACACTGTTTCCCCAACTATTTGCCATGAAGTGATGGGACCGGATCTCATGATCTTAGTTTTCTGAAAATTGAGCTTTAAGCCAACTTTTTCACTCTCCACTTTCACTTCCATCAAGAGGCTCTTTAGTTCCTCTTCACTTTCTGCCATAAGGGTGGTGTCATCTGCATATCTGAGGTTATTAATATTTCTCCCGGCAATCTTGATTCCAGCTTGTGTTTCTTCCAGCCCAGCGTTTCTCATGATGTACTCTGCATATAAGTTAAATAAGCAGGGTGACAAAATACAGCCTTGACATACTCCTTTTCCTATTTGGAACCAGTCTGTTGTTCCATGTCCAGTTCTAACTGTTGCTTCCTGACCTGCATATAGGTTTCTCAAGAGGCAGGTTAGGTGGTCTGGTAGTCCCATCTCTTTCAGAATTTTCCAGTTTCTTGTGATCCACACAGTCAAAGGCTTTGGCATAGTCAACAAAGCAGAAAATAGATGTTTTTCTGGAACTCTCTTGCTTTTTCCATGATCCAGCAGATGTTGGCAATTTGATCTCTGGTTCCTCTGCCTTTTCTAAAACCAGCTTGAACATCTGTAAGTTCACGGTTCATGAATTGATGAAGCCTGGCTTGGAGAATTTTGAGCATTACTTTACTAGCATGTGAGATGAGTGCAATTGTGCAGTAGTTTGAGCATTCTTTGGCATTTCCTTTCTTTGGGATTGGAATGAAAACTGACCTTTTCCAGTCCTGTGGCCACTGCTGATTTTCCACATTTGCTGGCATATTGAGTGCAGCACTTTCACAGCATCATCTTTCAGAATTTGAAATAGCTCAACTGGAATGCCATCACCTCCACTAGCTTTGTTCATAGTGATGCCTTCTAAGGCCCACTTGACTTCACATTCCAGGATGTCTGGCTCTAAGTGAGTGATCACACCATCGTGATTATCTGGGTCATGAAGATCTTTTTTGTACAGTTCTTCTGTGTATTCTTGCCACCTCTTCTTAATATCTTCTGCTTCTGTTAGGTCCATACCATTTCTGTCCTTTATTGGGCCCATCTTTGCATGAAATATCCCCTTGGTATCTCTAATTTTCTTGAAGAGATCTCTAGTCTTTCCCATTCTGTTGTTTTCCTCTATTTCTTTGCATTGATTGCTGAGGAAGGCTTTCTTATCTCTCCTTGCTATTCTTTGGAACTCTGCATTCAGATGCTTATATCTTTCCTTTTCTCCTTTGCTTTTTGCTTCTCTTCTTTTCACAGCTATTTGTAAGGCCTCCCCAGACAGCCATTTTGCTTTTTTGCATTTCTTTTCCATGGGGATGGTCTTGATCCCTGTCTCCTGTACCATGTCACAAACCTCCGTCCATAATTCATCAGGCACTCTATCTAGCAGATCTAGTCCCTTAAATCTATTTCTCACTTCCACTGTATCATCATAAGGAATTTGATTTAGGTCATACCTGAATGGTCTAGTGGTTTTCCCTACTTTCTTCAATTTAAGTCTGATAAGGACTTACAGTTGTTCATTATGAATTTAAAAGTAGGTCAGTGAGCATGGTGTTATAGTTTTCTTTAGGCCTTTTTGGCTGGCAAGTGCAGGCATTAGAGATGAACTTAAAGGGGGTTGTGGTTTCTTTCACCAAGTATAACAAGATGGCAAAGATGTGGAAGCCTTATGCAAGAGTGCAGATATGATCATTAAACACAGGACTTCTCTGCTGGCACAGTGGATAAGACTGCATCTGTAAATACAAGGGACATGGGTTCATTCCCTGGTCCAGGAAGATTCCGCATGCCTTGGAGCAACTATGCCTGAGCACACCAACTACGGAGCCTTCGAGCTGCAACAGCTGAAAGCTGCAAGCCCTAGTGCCTGCGCTCTGCAGCAAGAGAAGCCACCCTGACACCCCACAATGAAGAGCACCCCCACCTGCCTCAGCTAGAGAACGCCCACTTAACACAGTGAAGACCCTGTGCAGCCAAAGATAAGTCTTTAAAATAATAATTAAACAAGAAATTTAAGTTGGGTAAAGAGAAGACATGAGATGGAAAAATGAAAAGGTGTAAAGTTTAAAAATTAAGGGCTCTTGTGGGGTCAAAACTGTAGGAATCCAGATATAGTAATTGAGACAATGAGTTAAAAAAACAGAAGGAGATGGTCAGAGGCGGGGATGTTAAAAGTGAGAGTATGAAAGCACTGAAGTTACTGAAAATTTGAAAAAAGCCAAGGGTATGGTTGATACGCAACTGTGAGAGAAGAGCACATCAAGAAGAGACTCGGGTAAATTAGTTTCCAAATGCTTCTGTGAAAAAAAATGCCACAAACTTCATGGCTTAAAACAACATGAATTTATCATCTTACAGTGCTAGAGGTCAGAAGTCTTAAATTAAGGTGTCGACAGGGCTGTGTTTTTCCCGAAAGCTCCAGGGGAGAATCTGTTTTTTCCAGTTTCTCAAACTCACCTGCACTCATCAGTTCACGGCCAGCAGCAAGCATCAAACTGTGATTACATTGGGCCTACCGGATAATCCAGGGTGATCTTTCATCCTCAAGATCTTTTTTTCTTTTTTTAATAAATTATATTTTAAAATTTTATTTTTTACAATGCAAGGTTTAAATGATGAGACAATTTCAGGAGATTGAATGTTTTGAACCCCATCTATTAGCTCAGAATGTTTGCCATGCTCATCATCAGACTGATCTATTGTTTGCAAAATTTGAAATCCCATGGCCAATAATTACTACATTGCTTTAGTAACAAATCTGAGGAAAATAATATTTATTTTATAACTAAAATATCCCAAGGACTATTTTGAGACTTAAAGGTGGTAGGTGGATACATGCAATGTTTCCACTTTAGGACTAATATTACAACATTTAAAGAGAATGTGAGCATTTTCCCACCAAAAGTATAAATTGTATCTCACATTAGCAAAAAATGACCACATTTCTGTTTTCTGGTGCCACAGTTCCATTTGTCATGTATTCCATATAGTTTTAATATAATTATTTGCCTTAAGATTGTTCCTATAAAGATATATATATGTCCAATAAAGCTATATCTTTGCAATAAAACTACATATTTGCATTAAAGTTATGTGTACATTAATCTCTACAGATTGAATATTCTCACATCGATTCAATCACTGCAGATGGTGATTGCTGCCATGAAATTAAAAGACGCTTACTCCTTGGAAGAAAAGTTATGACCAATCTAGATAGCCTATTGAAAAGCGGAGACATTATTTTGCCAACAAAGGTCCGTCTAGTCAAGGCTATGGTTTTTCCTGTGGTCATGTATAGATGTGAGAGTTGGACTGTGAAGAAAGCTGAGTGCCAAACAATTGATGATTTTGAACTGTGGTACTGGAGAAGACTCTTGAGAGTCCCTTGGACTGCAAGGAGATCCAACCAGTCCATTGTGAAAGAGATCAGCCCTGGGATTTCTTTGGAGGGAATGATGCTGAAGCTGAAAGTCCAGTACTTTGGCCACCTCATGCGAAGAGTCGACTCATTGGAAAAGACTCTGATGCTGGGAGGGATTGAGGGCAGGAGGAAAGGGGGACGACAGAGGATGAGATGGCTGGATGGCATCACTGACTCGATGGACATGAGTCTGAGTGAACTCCGGGAGTTGGTGATGGACAGGGAGGCCTGGCGTGCTGCGATTCATGGGGTCACAAAGAGTCAAATACAACTGAGCAACTGAACTGAACTGAACTGAACTGAGAATATTTTCTGTACACCTAACCATTTACATTTTACCTTTTGGACATCAAATGTTTCCATCTCTGTCCATTGAAATGTGAATATGAATTAATATACTATGTTTAATTTAATTTGAGCAGTATGAAGTGAAATAAGATTATTTCTTCTCTTAATCTCAGTACTAACCTTTACCTAATTATTGCTTACAAAATGTATAATTTTCAGTTTTCAGTAAACCTATGAAAATTTTGTTGTGAAATTTCTGTTTAAGAAACTAAATTTTAAAAAATCATCATTATATATTAATATCAAACACTTTCTGCATATTTTTTGCCTAAATTCAGGGCTCTGTTTCTTAGTAATATCCCCCTTTGGGGTTATTTATTTGGATCCATGTGATTATTGAATATGTATTGTCATTCCTTCCAACTTGTTTATTTACTTTTTTCCAACTTTTCCAAACTGTGACGTTCCCAGGTATTATAAGCCTGATTTATCTGACCTAAACACTAATTAATATAGAGCAAAACAAAGCCAAAGGCATAGGTTTCAAACTTCACTACTTTCAGTGAATAAATTATTCATAAACAGTTGAATAAGGCAAAACATAGATTGACAACTGTATATTTGGAAAAGGGGGTAACATTAAACATTCAGATGAGATAAAAGACTTGGAAAATTAGACAAGCAGGAAGTAGTGTAGAGCATAGCAAAGAGGCACAAACAGGCATAAAGGCAGTGGTGGCGGTTTAGTCTCTAAGTCATGCCCGACTCTTGTGGCCCCATGGACTGTAGCCCCCCAGGCTCCTCTGTCCATGGGGCTCTCCAGGAAGATCTTTAATATAATCATATCTATAAAGTCCCTTTTTGCCATGTAAGGTAACATATTCACAGGCTCTGCAGATCAGGACATGGACATCTTTAGAAGCCATTAGTCTGTCTACCAAACACCGTGTCACAGCTCATGACTCACTAATACAGATTAAGACAGCTATGCAGTACTTGTGGAGAAAATAGTCCCTACTGCCCTCCTACCAAAAGATACTGCCTGAGTCAAGAATTCTAAATAATTTTTTTAATATGGTCTCTGAAACTTCATTTCTGTCAACAGAAGTATATTTTAAACTATTGATATGGAAAGAGTTTTTAGACCAGTGGGTTTAACTTTTATGAAACATTCAATTGAGGTATGACTGACATACAGGGCTTCGCTCAGGGTTCCAAGGGTAAAGAATGTGTCTGCAATGCAGGAGATGGGGGTTCAATCCCTGGGTCAGAAAGATTCCCTGGAGAAAAGAACGGCTACCCACTCCAGTATTCTTGCCTGGAGAATTTCATGGACAGAGAAGCCTGCAGGGCTACAGTCCATGGAGTCACACTGAGTCGGACACGACTGAAATGACTAGGCAGCAACAGCAGCATGCATTGGTAAAACCACAGTCTGTGCTGCAAATACATCACCTCCAAACGTTTCCCTTCACCCCCTTATTTTTTTGCATGAGACAAAGACACTTAAAGTAAGATCTCACTTAGCAAAATTTCCAGTATGAACATACAGTGTTGCTGTATGGCTGAGTCCTTTTGCTGTACACCTGATACTATCACAACATTGTTAATAAGCTATACTCCAATACAAAATAAAAAGTTAAAAAACAAACAAACAATATTGTTAACTGCAAGCACGATAAAGGACCAGAAGCAGGGATGAGAAAGGAAAGCAGGCGACAAACGGGCTTCTGAACTTTGGGTTTTAGTCTAAACCCACTCCCTTCCCGGTGAGGGGAAGTTCTAGTTCTCTCCCTTGCCCACTCTCTAGTTCTCTCTCACTTCTGTTAACAGCTGCATCTTTTGAAATTCTCTATACACAACTTATATGCAGAGTACATCATGAGAAACGCTGGGCTGGAAGAAGCACAACCTGGAATCAAGATTGCTGGGAGAAATATCAATAACCTCAGATATACAGATGACACCACCCTTATGGCAGAAAGTGAAGAGGAACTAAAAAGCCTCTTGATGAAAATCACTGCAGATGGTGACTGCAGCCATGAAATTAAGAGACGCTTACTCCTTGGAAGAAAAGTTGTGACCAACCTAGACAGCATATTCAAAAGCAGAGACATTACTTTACTGACTTAGGTCCGTCTAGTCAAGGCTATGGTTTTTTCGCTAGTCATGTATGGATGTAAGAGTTGGACTGTGAAGAAGGCTGAGCACCGAAGAATTGATGCTTTTGAACTGTGGTGTCGCAGAAGACTCTTGAGAGTCCCTTGGACTGCGAGGAGATCCAAGCAGTCCATTCTGAAGGAGAACAACCCTGGGATTTCTTTGGAAGGAATGATGCTAAAGCTGAAGCTCCAGTACTTTGGCCACCTCATGCGAAGAGTTGACTCATTGGAAAGGACTCTGATGCTGGGAGGGATTGGGGGCAGGAGGAGAAGGGGACGACAGAGGATGAGATGGCTGGATGGCATCACCGACTTGATGGACGTGAGTTTGAGTGAACTCCGGGAGTTGGTGATGGACAGGGAGACCTGGAGTGCTGTGATTCATGGGGTTGCAAAGAGTCGGACACGACTGAGCGACTGAACTGAACTGATGAAAGTGAAAGAGGAGAGTGAAAAAGTTGGCTTAAAGCTTAACATTCAGAAAACTAAGATCACAGCATCTGGTCCCATCACTTCATGGCAGATAGATGGGGAAACAGTGGAAACAGTGTCAGACTTTATTTTGGGGGGCTCCAAAATCACTGCAGATGGTGACTGCCGCCATGAAATTAAAGGGCGCTTACTCCTTCGAAGGAAAGTTATGACCAACCTAGAGAGCATATTGAAAAGCAGAGACATTACTTTGCCAACAAAGGTCCCTCTAGTCAAGGCTATGGTTCTTCCAGTAGTCATATATTGATGTGAGAGTTGGACTGTGAAGAAAGCTGAGGGCCGAAGAATTGATGCTTTTGAACTGTGGTGCTGGAGAAGACTCTTGAGAGTCCCTTGGACTGCAAGGAGATCCAACCAGTCCATTCTAAAGGAGATCAGTCCTGGGTGTTCTTGGGAAGGAATGATGCTAAAGCTGAAACTCCAATACTTTGGCCATCTCATGCTAAGAGTTGACTCATTGGAAAAGGCTCTGATGCTGGGAGGGATTGGGGGCAGGAGGAGAAGGGGACGACAGAGGATGAGATGGCTGGATGGCATCACCGACTCGATGGACTTGAGTTTGAGTGAACTCCGGGAGTTGGTGATGGACAGGGAGGGCTGGCGTGCTGCAATTCATGTGGTCGCAAAGAGTCGGGCACGACTGAGCGACTGAACTGAACTGAACTAAATACACTCTTACCTCCAGTGACTCCAGCCACAGGTGCGTCAAGGTTTTGCGGAACAGGAAGCTTATGCGGGGTGAGGGGCGTCTTTAAGAAAGACGGGGGTGGCGGGGGGAAGGGGAGCGGGGAGGAATCTTAATTTTGTGAATTTTACCTGAAAGCTCAAGTCTCACTAGCTCAAAGGTGAACCTTCCCCAGACGCCAGCTTATGAATGTTAAATTATCCCAGTGTTCCTTTCCCGCGGCATCCTTTTCGAGGGAGGATGGAAAACGCAAAGGAGGGCGATCCGAGAAAGGAATACGCTCACTGGAAGAGCATAAAGCAGACGGTTGCCAAGGAAGAAGGTGACTATTCCAAGATCACGCAGAGCTTACTTTCTGCCGAAAACTGCCCCCAAAAGGCGCTGCGCTTTTTTATGAAGCCTCTGCACTCCGGCTTCCCCCGGCCACCGGTGCTCCGACGCTCGCTGTCCACTAGGTGGCCTCTGGTGGCCGCAAATCCCTGGGGACTTTTGGGAAATAGCTCGAAACCCCACAGCCCCCCAGCACCGTACCCGCAGCACCCTGAGCCAGCGCAGCGCCCCCAGAGGCCCCAGGCGGCGGCAACCCTCCCCCTATTCTTTCGGCGCTGCTGATGCTTCCGTGGGCCCCTGGAGGAGAGATCAGCGGCTCCAGGCATCTGAGTGGGCTGTAAACGGAAACCGAGGGAATGGGGAAGGACAAAGAGCTTTAGAAACCAGCGGAAGACGCTGCACCCCCGGGTGGCTAGGACCAAGCCCGCTCCGCCGCCCGCGCGCCTCCAGTCCTGAGCGTGGCCCACCCCGACCCCCCAGCCCCCGCCTCGGGACCCAGCTGCTCTTGGCTAGAGCCCTCTGAGAGGACGAACTTTTCCGACCCTTATAGTCCTCTTAGCGTCGACCCCGCTTCCCCACCAACCACCCGCAGGCTTTCTCCTCCGATTCTAGGCTGCCCACCTTGCTCCCCCAACCCCAGCCCTGCGAGCCCCGGCGCCCGCGCGCCTTTCCCGTCACACCGGGAGAGTGGAGGGTGCAATCCAATTCCCAGTTACCAGGTGTGGATCCCGGCCTCCCCGCTGTACCCACCGAGAAGTCGTGGAGCCTGGGGGAGAGACTACAGGTCATCCTTCCGAGGCCGGCGGGGAAAGCCGTCACCCCAGGCGAAAGGAGATGCCGAAGAGAAAGGAGGCGTAGGTTTAGTCCCGGCTGCTGCAGCCCCCACGAACCCGCCCGGACCCCAGGCCCGCCCTTCTGCGGCGCCGGCGGGAGGCGGGGATATAGCAACACAGCCTTAGGTGAAGGGTTGGATTCAGAGCTCGGTTCGCTGGCGAAAGAAACAGTCCTTACTGAATGTGCCTGAGTTGCATGGAATTAAAAGACGCTTACTCCTTGGAAGGAAAGTTATGACCAACATAGAGAGCGTATTAAAAAGCAGAGACATTACTTTGTCAACAAAGGTCCGTCTAGTCAAGTCTATGGTCATGTATGGATATGCGAGTTGAACTATAAAGAAAGCTGAGTGCAGAAGAATTGATGCTTTTGAACTGTGGTGTTGGAGAAGAGTCTTGAGAGTCCCTTGGACTGCAAGGAGATCCAACCAGTTTATTCTGAAGGAAATCAGTCCTGGGTGTTCATCGGAAGGACTGATATTGAAGCTGAAACTCCAATACTTTGACCACCTGATGCGAAGGGCTGACTCATTTGAAAAGACCCTGACGCTGGAAAGGATTGAAGGTCGGAGGAGAAGGGGACGACAGACATGAATTTGGGTAAACTCCAGGAGTTGGTGATGGACAGAGAGGCCTGGCGTGCTGCAGTCCATGGGGTCGCAACGAGTCGGACACGACAGAGCGACTGACTGAACTGAACCGAACTGAGTTCCTACATGTGGCATCATTCAGTCCTCACAAAGAAGAAATTTACTGTCCACTTTTTTTCAAGTGAGAAAACCAGCTCCGTTGGGGAGGTTAGATCACTTTAATTTACCCAGTCCTACAGCTGGTGAGGGGCAGAGTTTAAATTTTCAGGTCTATTTCCAAAAGTTACTTGTTATGTTTAATTCATATTAATTCCTGTGGTAACCCTTTTTAGTATTATCAAAAAAAAATGCACTCACTTTGGAAAATGAAAGTAAATGACCTATAATTTCAACAGGTACTAACACCACTATTCGTTGACATTTTCATATATTTGGCTCATATGTATGCTTACTTGTGGAAATGCATGTAATACATACATGCCTACAAAATCAAGCTCATTCTCTATACGTTAGCACTCAAAGGGTCAGTTTTGATATTTTTTCTAAGAATTTTTTATTTCAAATTTACAAGCAGCAGCAAAAAAAAGTTGAGAGAGAAACCCAACATTCTTTAAAATCTTGATAGGAATAATCAATGAAAACTGTTCAGTAAACTAGGATTAAAAGAAACATGTAAATATGGTAAATTGGCTTCCAGAAACCTATTTAAAAGATTAATTATCTAGGGATTTGTCTTTCTTTAGGCAAATTGATCCAGAAGAAAAGAATAACTAAAAGATTGATAATTTTTAAGTGAATATTATCCACTTATATAAAGATATAATGGGGACAAGCCTTAAACTATGTAACCAACATTTTGATTTTTAGTTTTCTACTTTTGGTTTTTCCTATGAAAGCAACCCCAGGAATTGCAACTATTAATTGCAATATTAATAGTAAGAATGATTCCATAATGGAATGGCATGATTTCCCTCCTCAGCTCCATCAATTCTGGCATTTTTAAATCAATGTCACCTAAGATCAATGCCAACACCCCACCAAGCTGCTGCTGCTAAGTCGCTTCAGTTGTGTCTGACTCCGAGCAACCCCATGGACAACAGCCCACCAGGCTCCTCTGTCCCCAGGATTCTCTAGGCAAGGATACTGGAGTTGCCATTTCCTTCTCCAACACCCCACCAAGACAGCCCACACAAACAGTGGAGTAAGTTCAAGGTGAATTCAGGGCTCTGGCTAAAAGGGATCACCCAACTTGGGGTCCTAAGACAATGCCTACTGCCTAAAGCATTCCTGGAAGAAGGCTGAGGATGCCTGAAGCTCTGCTTCCTCTACCACAGAATTTCAAGCCTGCTTTCTGTAGGAAAAGTGTGGCTGTGACCTAGCTTCATCTCCAGGTCTAAAGAAGAAGTGTGTCTGGGCTAAGAGATAAAATGAAGTTTGCTCCAGGCCTCTTAGGGTGTCAGAAATCCAAAAAGGGCAGAATAGGGGGAAATTGGGCCATCCTACATGTATTTTTCAAAGTTGGGTAGACTGTAGTATGGATTGGAACAGAGTTGGGAAAACTTCAGTAGAGGGCCTGGTGAAGAAAGGTCATTTAGGGGCAGTTATTCACAACTTTTACCACCTTGGCAAGTCTGCTCTAGAATGTTTATGGTGTCTACTTCTCTTGGCATCTCTTCCAGGCAGAAATTGTCTGATTTTTTACAGAAAGTTCAGCTCACAGTCCTAGTTAGTTCTGGGGCAGGAGTGGAATTCAGGTCTTCCAAGGAGCCTTCTGCTGGGAAGAAGGAGCAACCTGGTATTTGGTTCAGGCAGTGAGGAGAGGTAAGACGGGCAGATGGCAAAACACTAATCCTCTCTCTCTCTACTTATCTACCTATTTTAATTTTCTACTTTTGAACATCCCTTTATAAAAGTAAACAGATTTTTTTTTTAAAGTGCAACTGAGCAAAATTACAAGATCCTGAGTTCTGGGATTCAAACTATCTGGGTGCAAACGTGAGTCCCAACACTTACTAAATTGTATCAATATTATCTCTAAAACCTTAGGTTTTCTTACTTGTAAAGCAAGGGCAGTAAGAACACAGATCTTCCTAGACTGATGATGGGGTCCCATCCTGATGAACCCATGGTAAGTTGAAAATATTGCAAGTCAAAAATGCATTTAAGGGCCTCCCTGGTGGTCCAGTGGTTAAGAATCCACTTTGCAATGCAGGGGACATGGGTTTAATTCCTGGTCCAGGAAGATCCCACATGCCTCAGAGCAACTAAGCCTGTGTGCCACAATTACTGAAGACTGCATGCCTATAGCCTGTCCTCCTGCAACAAGAGAAAGCACCACCACAAAAAGCCCTGGCACCGCATCTAGAGAGTAGCCCCCGCTCACCTTAAGTAGAGAAAAGCCCACACAGCAATGAAAACCCAGCACAGCTAAAAAGAATTTTTTTAATACATTTAATATATCTCACCTACCAAATATCATAGCCTAGCCCAGCCTACCTTAAATGTGCTCAAGAACACTGTAGACTTAAAAAAATAAATTAAGAGTTGTAAGTGAAGTTTTACCTGGGGCAAAATGAGTACTATGGCTCAGGAGATAGTATTTCAGATAGCTCAGAGAAACTGCTCCAAAGAAGTAGGGGGAAGGTCAGTATATATGTAATTTTGGTGAAGGGGTAGTCCATGCAATCAAGCACATGTGTTTTTTTTTTTTTTTTTTTTTTTTTGCAGAAGCTTTCCGCTAGTCACGAGGAGAATTCCTCACCATGAAGAATATTAGTGCTTTTCTAGATAGGACGAGATACAAAAATTGGGCTGATAAAATTGGCTCTAGAAAATATCCATCTGAAAACCTATTCTGTCAATTCCCCACTATCTCAGTACAGAGTGCCTCATTTCTGCTCTCCCCCACGCTCCTTTCAGAGGGTGTTGAAGGTCAGCAGCTGCAGCAGCTCTTGATTTAATCCTTGTAGAGGTAGATGGCAAGTGCCAATCTGTACTTGTCAACACTTACATAGACCTACAGTTGAATAAAATCACCTAACACAAAGCCCTGTTTATAATAATGTGTTGAACAACTGGTGCAGTTTAGTGAATGCTGTACTGAAAATGAAAACCAGAATGGTTGTGTGTGTACTGGATGCTTGTAAGAGTATCAGTTGTTCACCCTGGTGATCCCATGACTTGGAGCTGTGGCCGCCACTGCCCACCATCATGACAGTGTCATAGGGCATATCACTAGCCCAGGAAAAGATCAAAATACAAAGTGTGGTTTCTTACGGATGTGTGTCGTTTTTGTACCATCATAAAGTTGAAAAATTGTGTTAGACCAGCATAAGTCAGACTGTCTGTACCTACCTCGGAGAGTGACTAGGTAAAGTGCTTTTCAAAATGGTGACTACAAGGAAGGTGCTCAGTAAGTATCTATTGTTATTTCTTAAGGTAGAAACTTACCACTAGTGAAGAATATTATTGTTTAGTGCTGAGTCGTGTCTGACTCTTTTGCAACCCCTTGGACTGTAGCCCGCCAGGCTCCCATGTCCGTGGAATTTTTCAGGCAAGAATACTGGAGTGGGTTGCCATTCCCTTCTTCAGGGGATCTTCCCAATCTAGGGATTGAACCTGAGTCTCCTGTATTGCAGGCAGATTCTTTACTGCTGAACCACCAGGGAAGCCCTTAGTGAAGAATATATGCCCCCCCCCAAAAAAAAAGAGTAGCTGAGTTTTAGTGTGCTCTTGCTGTGAAAGGATAATTTTGACTTTTAAAATCAAATATACCATGAAATTATTTTCTAATTCTTGTATGTGTGTATGTTAGTCACTCAGTTGTGTTTGACTTTGTGGCCACATGGATTGTAGTCCACCAGGTTCCTCTGTCTGTGGAACTCTCTAGACAAGAATACTGGACTAGGTAGCCATTCCCTTCTCCAAGGGATCTTCCCAACCCACGGACTGAACCTGGGTCTCCTGCATTGCAGGCAGATTCTTTACCATCTGAGCCATCAGCTGCTGCTGATTAGTTAGTTTCTAATCTTCTTTTCAGAAACACTGATGGAAACAGATTACAGTTTTCCTCCACTGAGCATATAAATTGATCATGCCTTTTTTCCTAATGGGCTGATTCTGTCCAGTAAAATTCAATTATCAGACATAAAGGTTAATGGACATATAGTGCCTGCTTTATCCTGGACACCCCAAAAGTGAGTGAGGCCTGGTTCCCATCCTCCTTACACAGTCAGTCTAATTGGGGAGCTGGACAACACCAGGACCCCATGAGGTTGACTTAAAGACCAGAAAGACCAAGTTGAATGCTCAGGAAATCTTCTATAGTGGCTCATATTTTATCATGATGTACTGAGACATCAAAGACATTTTTTAGACATTAAGAAAATAAAGAGAATCCAAGAAGACAGTTTAGACCCTACAGGGTGGCAGCAAATAGAAGCTTAGGCCATAGGAGGGGGAGATAGCCAAGATGGAGTAGGAAGACCTGAACTCACCTCCTCCCATGGATGCACTAAAATTGTAACTACTCACAGAGCTACTATCCGTGAGCACAACCTGAAGGCTAATAGAAAAAAGTTTCCACAATGAAAGGCATATAGAAGGAACCACAGTAAGATGGATAAAAAGGGTGGAGATGAAGTATGTCAGGACCCACATGCCAGGGCCAGCAAACCCACAAATGGGAGGATAATTACAATCATAGAGGTCCTCCCCAAGGAGTGAGGGGGCCAAACTCCACATCGGGCTCCCCAGCCAGGGTTTCTGCACTAACAAGTCTCCCAGCAGGAAAACTGGAGGGCTAAAGAAAGAGATTCTGCTCTTATAGGGCGCGCACAAAACCTCACACACTCCAAGTCCTGGATGAGAGGCGGTAATTTGCAAGATGCCTGGGTCAGACCCACTTGCTGATCCTGAAGCATCCTGGAGAGGCAGGAGACAACTGGGACTTCCCTGGGGCTAGAGACGCTGGCCACAGCCATTCTGGGAAGCTCCACCGGTGCTGGCTAGCACCATTTAGAATCCTCCCTCCAGCCTATTGAGCTTCCCTGGTGGCTCAGATGGTAAAGCATCTGCCTGCAATGCAGGAGACCCGAGTTTGATCCCTGGGTTGGGAAGATCTCCTGGAGAAGGAAATGGCAACCCACTCCAGTATTCTTGCCTGGAGAATCCCACAGATGGAGGAGCATGGTAGGCTACAGTCCATGGGGTCGCAAAGAGTCCGTCAGGACTGAGTGTGACTTCACTTCTCCAGCCTATTAGCAATATATTCTTTGACATCAGTCTTAGCAATGTGTTGTGGATCTGTCTCCTCGGTCAAGGAGAAAAAAAGCAAAATTAAACAAATGGAACTATATTAAACTAAAAAGATTTTGTAAAGTAAGGGAAACTATCAACAAAATGAAAAGGCAGCCAAAGAATGGGAGGCCGCAGGCCAGGCCCTGGGGCCTTGGATCCCAGTCTGTCTCCAACCTTGATGGCATAAGAACAGAGTTATTAAGAGCTTAAGGACAACAGGAAGCCAGCATCCCAGACGGACAGTTATACCACTTTGTCACTGCCCCAAGACTCAACTATGTATTTCTTCCTGACTCAGGAAGAGATTAAAAATCTGTGCCCAAATGTAGTCCCTCCATTTACAGTCCCAAAGGAGAGGAAGCCAAGACCTCGAGATCCTTATCCTTGGAAGTAGTGAGGTTCACTCAGATTTGCCTGATCCCATTCCCAGTGTCCTGCTAACCCCACGCCTGGTACTCTTATCTATGAGGAAATAGCATCTATGCTGTGGTGGGAATTTCCTTTTGAAATTGAGCCTATCAAAATTTGCTTATGTTGTTGACCATTTTTCAGTGGTTAAGAAAATCGCATTGAGAAAAGGAGTCCCTTGGCAAAGGGTGGGTGGAGGATACTGTGTTTGTGTGTGTGTATGCTCAGTCATATCCGACTCTGCAACCCCATGGACTGTAGCCCACCATGCTCCTCTGTCCATTAGATTTCCTAGGCAAGGATACAGTGGAAGTGAGAAATAGATTTAAGGGTCTAGATCTGATAGATAGAGTGCCTGATGAGCTATGGAATGAGGTTCGTGACATTGTACAGGAGACAGGGATCAAGACCATCCCCATGGAAAAGAAATGCAAAAAAGCAAAATGGCTGTCTGGAGAGGCCTTACAAATAGCTGTGAAAAGAAGAGAGGTGAAAAGCAAAGGAGAAAAGGAAAGATATAAGCATCTGAATGCAGAGTTCCAAAGAATAGCAAAAAGAGATAAGAAAGCCTTCTTCAGAGATCAATGCATAGAAATAGAGGAAAACAACAGAATGGGAAAGACTAGAGATCTCTTCAAGAAAATTAGAGATACCAAGGGAACATATCATGCAAAGATGGGCTTGATAAAGGACAGAAATGGTCTGGACCTAACAGAAGCAGAAGATATTAAGAAGAGGTGGCAAGAATACACAGAAGAACTGTACAAAAAAGATCTTCATGACCCAGATAATCACGATGGTGTGATCGCTTGTCTAGAGCCAGACATCCTGGAATGTGAAGTCAAGTGGGCCCTAGAAAGCATCACTATGAACAAAGCTAGTGGAGGTGATGGCATTCCAGTTGAGCTGTTTCAGATCCTGAAAGATGATGCTGTGAAAGTGCTGCACTCAATATGCCAGCAAATTTGGAAAACTCAGCAGTGGCCACAGGACTGGAAAAAGTCAGTTTTCATTCCAATCCCAAAGAAAGGCAATGCAAAAGAATGCTCAAACTACTGCACAGTTGCACTCATCTCACATGCTAGTAAAGTAATGCTCAAAATTCTCCAAGCCAGGCTTCAACAATATGTGAACCGTGAACTTACAGATGTTCAAGCTGGTTTTAGAAAAGGCAGAGGAACCAGAGATCAAATTGCCAACATCCTCTGGATCATGGAAACAGCAAGAGAGTTCCAGAAAAACATCTATTTCTGCTTTATTGACTATGCCAAAGCCTTTGACTGTGTCGATCACAATAAACTGTGGAAAATTCTGAAAGAATTGGGAATACCAGACCACCTGACCTGCCTCTTGAGAAATCTGTATGCAGGTCAGGAAGCAACAGTTAGAACTGGACATGGAACAACAGACTGGTTCCAAATAGGAAAAGGCTGTATATTGTCACCCTGCTTATTTAACTTCTATGCAGAGTACATCAGGAGAAACGCTGAACTGGAAGAAACACAAGCTGGAATCAAGACTGCCGGGAGAAATATTAATAACCTCAGATATGCAGATGACACCATCTTTATGGCAGAAAGTGAAGAGGAGCTAAAAAGCCTCTTGATGAAAGTGAAAGAGGAGAGTGAAAAAGTTGGCTTCAGGCTCAACATTCAGAAAACGAAGATCATGGCATTCAGTCCCATCACTTCATGGGAAATAGATGGGAAACAGTAGAAACAGTGTCAGACTTTATTTTGGGGGGCTCCAAAATCACTGCAGATGGTGACTGCAGCCATGAAATTAAAAGACGCTTACTCCTTGCAAGAAAAGTTACGACCAACCTAGATAATATATTCAAAAGCGGAGACGTTACTTTGCCAACTAAGTTCCATCTAGTCAAGGCTGTGGTTTTTCCTGTGGTCATGTATGGATGTGAGAGTTGGACGGTGAAGAAGGCTGAGCGCCGAAGAATTGATGCTTTTGAACTGTGGTGTTGGAGAAGACTCTTGAGGGTCCCTTGGACTGCAAGGAGATCCAACCAGTCCATTCTGAAGGAGATCAACCCTGGGATTTCTTTGGAAGGAATGATGCTAAAGCTGAAACTCCAGTACTTTGGCCACCTCATGCGAAGAGTTGACTCATTGGAAAAGACTCTGATGCTGGGAGAGATTGGGGGCAGGAGGAGAAGGGGACGACAGAAGATGAGATGGCTGGATGGCATCACTGACTCAATGGACATGAGTCTGAGTGAACTCCAGGAGATGGTGATGGACAGGGAGGCCTGGCGTGCTGCTATTCATGGGGTCGCAGAGAGTCAGACACGGCTGAGCGACTAAACTGAGGCAAGGATATTGGAGTGGGTTGCCATTTCCTCCTCCAAGGAATCTTCCTGACCCAGGAATTGAACCGAAGTCTCCTGAATCAGCAGGCAAATTCTTTACCAGTGAGCCACCTGGAATGCCCTGGCAGAAAAGAGGGAAGATATGAGAGACAGAACAAAAGATGAAAAAGGGAAGTGTTCTGATGAAACTGTGTCCCAATTAGGATTCTCATTTACCTTCTGACTTTTTCTGAGTTCAGGGGAAAATGTTTCAAAATTGTCGATGATTTCAGCTATTCTCATAGGGCTGGATATCTCAGCACATGGAGCCTCAAGAGGGGTAGTAGCAGAGCTAAACGTTAACTGTTGCCTTCAAGGGCTTCTGTCCAACAGTGAAAGCCTCTTAAAATCATGAACTGCAGTATTTTTTAAATGCTTCTATAGTCTAAAGAGATTTTATAGTTTATCACCTTGGTAATAGCAGTTATCACAGAAAGCATTATTGGAATACAAGTATTCATTCCTCCTTGCAGAGATTCAATGTTTTCACAAAAACACAATGAATGAGGCTTTTAAAATATCAAACATCCATTTTTTCCCCCTAAGTCAGATTGGTTACGATTACATGAACAGGTTTGGAAAATATGTGACAGTTATAGCTTATAACTAAGTGGTGCTATAACTTCAGACAGCACTTCTTCATGTTTTCATATCATGACACATAAAAGATGAAAATATTTGGCATCTGGGATAAAGTGAAGAGAATTGTGTGTGTTTTGGCACCTAGGATAAAGTGAAGAGAACTGGGGAGACGTTTACAGGGCTTGGTTTTAAAAATCATTGCTTTTTAGTATTATGATTTTATGGTAAAAACAAAGTATTCAGGAAAACAATAAATATTGAATTTGCCTAAAATTTCCACATATGACACTTTCCAAGTTTTGATAGATTTGAGTTTTCTAATATCAGTAACATTATAACCAATTCTTACTGAAAGAGAAAAACATTTTTCATTGAAAAAAAGCTGAATTCACTGTGCAGGAATTCTGTTTCAGTCACAAAGTGTATTATAAGACTATAATTCTTGATGTTTCATGATATTTCAGAATTAGCCATGTTGATATTCATAGTTTCGAATGCATCAATCGCTACCCTAGCACCAGCTGGGGGCTGGGGTTCAAGCCTTGTTGTTTACCGGGACTATTGCCTTCAGCATTAGCCCTCTGGGAGGCCAGCTCTTTAAAAGAACAAGTAAGTCTACGCTTGCACAAGCTTCCAAAAACCTGGAGAAAGGGAACACTCCCCAAGTCGTTTTGTAAGACCAGAATAAATTTAACACAAAAACTGAAAAGGATATTGTTGGGGGTAGGGGGCGTGAGGGAAGCCACTAGCCAATCTCATGTATGAAAAATAATGCAAATGTTTTAAAATATTAAAATATTTTAATATATAAAATATCAAGAACAAATTGGGTATATCTTAGTGTCAAATTGTTCAGTATAACTCCATGCTCTAAAAGAATAAAATTAAAAAACTCAACCGGTAAAGAGAAAAATCATTTGACAGAAATTCAAGATCTATTCATGCTTTCCTCTTTTAAAAAAATTTTAAAAATTCATTCATAAAGATCCTGCCATCTGCCCCTCGATCCACCCTCTAAGTCAATCTGTCTGACAAGAATCAGATGATTTTAATTTGTTTATATCACGGACTAGCCCATCCCACAGTAACTCTCAATAACAAAAATGTAACTGTCCTTAGGTTTAGAACCAGGAAAGGAGGAAAGAGACACTGGTAGTTCAAGCCTCAGTCTCCTTCTCAGGAGCTGACTCTGACTCTAACTGGCTGGGAATCGGAGCAGCATGACCGCTCTCCGGAGCCACGGTCCTAGACTGAGCTGCAATGCACCATGCTTCTCCCAGCTGTCACCTGAGGATCAGATGACTGCATCTGGCCTCTGCATCCCTGGGACCTCTTACGAGAAACTTGTTTCCAACTCCCAGCACACAATCTGAGTGCTTCTCAGCTCCAGAGTGAACACAAATCACCTGTGGGTACCTTTCAGTTCAGTTCAGTTCAGTCGCTCAGTCGTGTCAGACTCTTTGCAACCCCGTGAATCGCAGCATGCCAGCCCTCCCTGTCCATCACCATCTCCCGGAGTTCACTCAGACTCACATCCATTGAGTCCGTGATGCCATCCAGCCATCTCATCCTTGGTCGTCCCCTTCTCTTCCTGCCCTCAATCCCTCCCAGCATCAGAGTCTTTTCCAATGAGTCAACTCTTTGCATGAGGTGGCCAAAGTACTGGAGCTTCAGCTTTAGCATCATTCCTTCCAAAGAAATCCCAGGGTTGATCTCCTTCAGAATGGACTGGTTGGATCTCCTTGCAGTCCAAGGGACCCTCAAGAGTCTTCTCCAACACCACAGTTCAAAAGCATCAATTCTTTGGCACTCAGCCTTCTTCACAGTCCAACTCTCACATCCATACATCACTTCATGGGAAATAGTGGAAACAGTGTCAGACTTTATTTTGGGGGGCTCCAAAATGACTGCAGATGGTGACTACAGCCATGAAATTAAAAGACGCTTACTCCTTGGAAGAAAAGTTATGACCAATCTAGATAGTATATTCAAAAGCAGAGACATTACCTTTAAAACTTTAAAAACGAATTCAGTCAACTGGTAACAGAGCAGGACCCCATGGGGCCTTTGTGGTGGTGGTGGTGGGGGGGGGGAGTGGCCGTGCGGAGGACCAGCCTTCCCCCATATCCTCTACTTTAGCTCCTCTCTGAAGTTCCTAGATAATAGTATTTTATGCAAATGTCCTGAGTTGTTTTGCAGATGTGAACTTCCACAAGACCACCACCAAAAGGAAAATGTTAACTACTCGATAATCTGAAGCACGCACTCCCAGGCCTCCTGGAGCCTAAGACCTGATAGGCTGTGAAACCGCCTGCTGTCTCACCATCAGCCAGTCAGAGGGCTGTGCACAAGCTGACCCTAGACACTGCCTCCACACCCGCCCCCCTCACCTGGCCTTCAAAAGAGACCTTTTAGGCTTTGCCTAAACCTTTTGGGGAGCTCAGGTTATCTTAGGGCATGAACCACCCTTCTGCTTGCACGGCCCTGCAAGAAACCCTTCTCTGCTCCAGACTCTAACATTTCTGTTTATTTGGCCTCACTGTGTGGGAACTGGCACTAACAAATCTGGAGTAAATCTGCCAGGTGATGCCTGCGGAGCTCCTTCTGCTGACCACACTTTAAGTAGCAAAGTAGACTACACACTATCCCAGCTGGCATCCCACCCAATGGGAGGGCAAGGTAGGAAGTGGGGAAAGCCATTGCTGTTTTCCATTAACCAATCAGGCCCTGCTGTTGGCAGCTGCAGCCACTGACTTAACAGTGCAAAGGTGGAAGGTAAGTCCACCTGGGGAGGTATGAATGAACTTCTTTTGAGGGGGACAGCTGGGAATGGGGTACAGGATGAATAATATCTAAGCAAACAAACAATGTTCTGCACTGTTTCTGTTATAAGTCAGTCAGAAACATTCATCTTCCAGGATGTGATCTGGAGACAGCAGTCAGAGCAGTTTCAAATTCTGAATGACACTGAGGTTTTAGCGATGTTGGAGAATAAAGTTTCATTTTAGGCAGTGAAACGCATTTTGAAATCTCACGTCTTTACATTTCCAGATCCAATGATCTCTAGAGTGGTTAAGAATAGATTTTATGAATTACCATTAGCTATGTTTAAAATATTTTCTCTATTTTCTAAAACATCTTGTCACAGACCTAAAAATAACCATAACCAATAGGAGATCAAGAGAGTATCTTTTCACAGCTATTGGTAGGAAACCAGGAAAGTAGAATTTATTTATCTGAATGCTACCATTTATGAATCAAAATTAAGTCCCTTCATTCTTGAGTGAAAGTCACTCAGTCGTGTCCAACTGTTTGCCACCCCTTGGACTGTACAGTCCATAGAATTCTCCAGGCCAGAATACTGGAATGGGTAGCCTTTCCTTTCTCCAGGGGATCTTCCATCCCAGGGATTGAACCCATGTCTCCTGCATTGCAGGCGGATTCTTTACCAGCAAAGTCACAAGGGAAGCTCTCATAAGAGAAGGAATCCCTTTTCTTCCATCCACTCTCTACGTTATTTTTCCCCTCTATTTTTCTCAATCTAAATCAATATGGTGAGAGGGGAAAGGGAGAAATTTCACTTTTCCATCACAAATTATGTCCTTTACCAATAAGAAGATGTAATGAGACTCCTTTATGGAATCCTGAAAGATGGAAGAAGATGGTAGCCAAGGGAGAAGCCAGGCTCTCTCTCTCTGTCCATGTATATATGGAGCACACTTGGGCTGAAGCTAAACACCTCTGAATATAATTTGTAGATTTTTATTTGAAAACAAAGTTTGCTACATTAAAAATTGTTTATAATTATGTAAAATAATTTTTAAAATTGGAACCAAAATGAATAAAAAAGATGCTAAATGTGTAAAAGCTGGTGTCATAGCCACACAAAGAGGAATTCTTTCAAGTGACTTTAAAGACAGTAATTTTACAATTTCTCTCCAGTGGGATATACCTAAGATTGGAAAAACTGCCCCCAAATTATAGCAATTTTGGTTATCATATTATGGGTGTTGAAACTGTTGTTCTGACAAGGTTTTGTTGCATTGTGTTTGTATTGGAAATGACTGGGTCATAGGAGGGGGAGAGAACAGGGAGGAAACTTGTTTCATCTGGAGGAAACTTCTCTCTCTGGTTCAAACGCCTTTCTGTGCTCCCATTTTTATTTTTGTTTTATTTTTTAAGAAATACAATATAATGATTTAATATACAGTCTGTTGTGAAATGATTAATATAACCAAATTAACACATCCATCACCTCCCGTAGTTGTGTGTGTTGAAAACAGTTAAGAGTGTTCCCCATTCTTCTTTAGTGTCAGGCGGGTGTATTCTCGGTTCTGTCTCATCACAACAAAGATTGGGAGTGATGGACATTAAAGTCCTTGGCACGTCACAGCTCTAGGGTGTTGGACAGACCGTGTAGACAAATCAGTATTACAGCTCTGTGTTACAGTTCTATTTTATTTAGAAAATAGCAGGAAAATCCATCCTTAAGGCGTGAGGGCATGTTGACCCTAAGATGCGAAAAGAGTGCCACAGCACGTGGAAGAGAAAGAAAGAGAGCCCTGGCCCTTTGGCTTCTCTTTTTATGTTTTCTCCCCAACCTGGGCCTGCCCTGTGTAAATTTGGCTAGCCAGGAGAGTTGTTTGTTCTACCTGAGGTCCTCATTCCAGTCCTTGGACCTTCCTTTGTTCTATTTTCCTGGGCTTTTTCCTTCCTTGTCTTTTAGCCACCGCCATTCTGGACTCCTGTTTCCTATTCTTGCTACCTAACATTTAGGTTTCAGCTTTTTTGCTTTAATGGCTACTAACCACTTGGTCACTTTTAATGTAATGTCTTCTTGGTGTTGCCTAATAATGCTGTGCAATTGGGTCACTAGTCTTATTTTAAGCAAGCTTAGATTTGAAATGCAAGCTAATACTTTCAAATACACGCCAGGGCTTAACCTGGAAGGCAAAAGATGAGCACTAAAGACTTGCATTTTCCCAATTAACTGAGTTCTTTGCTCTCCTCAACATCTAAAGAAAAAAATCAACGAAATGACTTACTTTAGGGCTGGGAAGGTAAATTGTCATGTAAAACATTTCCTCATAATCTATAAAACCTGTCAGGACAAATTGTTACGTTATTATTGACCAAATGAGGGTGATACAGTTCGGGAAATTTTTTATATGCGTAGAAAACGAAAGGTACGGAAAGGAAACTGCCCCTGCCTGCACTGAAGCCCTCGATCACTGTGTATCCCCAGGTCATGACCTCAGTCCGCACTGCGCCCCCCTTTCTGCCTGCTGTGCCCAGTCCCAACACTCGTAAACCCCACAGCGCCTGCAGAATTCTGCACCCGCTTCAGGCTGAAGAGAAGTGGGCATTAGTTGTCTTTGTATTTATAGTGAAGGAGGAAACAGAACAGGCTCTATCTTGAAAGCAGGACTCCATCTTGGCCAGACTGTGGAGCTATATGCCCAGTATCTATGGAAACCACAAACCAACTGGAAAAAACAGGCCCCCTGAAGGAAGAGCCCCAGGGCTCTCCATTGCCTGAAAGAATACCCTAATTATCTGTGTAACAGAATAGAATCATACATTCTATTATGCTTATTGGGGTATGAACGACAGTCCTATTGATAATTATCCATTGTTAACTACCTAGGCTTAAGGCATATGAATCAACCGTTAACTTTGATTGTCAGGGAATTTGGGGAGGTGGGTTTGTGCACAGACACTTAGGGTATATAATGTTTTCCAAAACCTGGTCGGGGTCCTTGGCTAAGAGGAGACTCTACCTTGGGCCTGCTGGCGTAATAAACTGCACTCCACTATATGCACTGTCCTTCTGAGAGAGTTTGTTTCCCAGAACGCATGGGTACAATAGTAGCTCTTTTCATAAAAGCTGACAAATGCCAGGCTCTCCATAAAGGATTATTAAATTAATGGCATTATGCAAAGTTTACAACACTGGAGAATAAACTTTGGTCATGAAAGGTACTAAACAGAGGATGGCTATTCTTGTTACAGTTTTACTGTGGATCCATATAATAATGTAAAAATCTACCTTAAGGATATTTTTAAAGGCCATTGGTTCTTCATTGGGAGTATCCTTCTATCATAACGTTGTTTAGTCACTTAGTTGTCGAACTTTTTGTGACCCCCATAGACTGTAGCCCGCCAAGGTCCTCTGTCCATGGGATTTTCCAGGTAAGAAAACTAGAGTGGGTTGCCATTTCCTTCTCCAGGGGATCTTCCCTGCATCCAACACGCCTCTCCTAAATTGCAGGTAGATTTTATTTTACCACTGAACCACCAGAGAAGTCCTCTATCATAATAGTATTGATCAAATAATGATGATTATACCTTTACTAGGGTTATTAATTATATTGTGTTAGAAGTTAGCACTATAAATAAATAAAATTACTTTTTTTTTTAAAAAAGAGCAGAGGAATGAGAGGAGAGGAATATATGCATGAGAAAGTGCTTTTTCTTTCTCTTTAATATTTTGAATTACAGTTTTGATCTACAGAAAGGCAAAGGGCAGGGGACCACACTGATCTTGAGCTCTCCTGCTGTCTGCTAACAGGTCCTCTCTTGGTCCTGGGCATGGCAGTGGGAAGTGTTCAACCTGGCCAGTGGCAGAGGCATACTGATTGTCAGCCTCACACAAAGCCGGTCTTTAAATCTGGGCAGCTATGAGAGTGGATATGCAGTGAGGCAGGAATCTGGTTAAGTGGGAGATATTTCTGCTTGGAAAATGTTCCTTTCCTGAGAAACATCTTTTAGGTCTTCCATTTCTTGACCCTCTACGCTTGTCACTGTTATGCCCAAGTCGCGAAATCTCCCAATGACCACCAGGGAGCCGATATCCGATGCAAAAGCAAGAGTTTTTATTACCAAGCTCGAGCTGGGGCTCCCACCGATGACGCAGCAGCTATAGGGAGGAGCCCTGAGCTCTGGGTTACATTGCTTATATAGGGTATTAGCGCGCAAAAAATTCAAAAAACGGGAGTGTCTGGGGCTGATTAGTCACCTTCTGGTGAAGGGTTAGGTGTTGAGTTCTGATTGGTTCTCCTTTCCCGGGCTTGACTCGAATTTCCCTGGCTGGCCAAGGGTTCTGATTGGTTCGCAGGTGGTGGGGTGAGGTCAGGGGATTTCCAAAGGCTCTTTTCCCTGAACCTTACAAAATGGAGTAGCTTTGATTCTTCAGTCACCAGTCCACCACCACCACTCCCAGACCCTAGCCACATTCAGACTCCAGTCTCTGGCCTAGCAGAGCAGCACCCAGCCTGGATCCCACGAGGTCCCAGGATGCAGCCCTCCTCGATCCTGTCCTATGATCCCCATGTTAATGAAAATTATCACAAAATATCTTTATTTTGATAAGAGATAATTCATAATAGAAAGGCTGATAAGAAAGGAAAAATAAATTCTTAAGATGAAATATTGAGAAAAAAATTGGGTTTTTTTCTTTTATATTTCCCTTTTTCTCATCTAAAAGTCATGAATGATATCAAACTAATATTCTCAAAATATCCCAAACACAGAAAAGAAAAAAACCTTGAATACTTGAATATTTTCTAAAGATAATCTAGATTCATTCTATCAAGGTTGTTAGAAGACAGAGAGACTGTAATAAACTTTAAGAAGTATAAAGTTGAATGTCACTGTTGTTTCTTTTTCTGGTGTTTAGCAACAGAAATAGAATGCACTTAACAGTTTAAGCATAACAGGATTTATTAGGATATAAAGATCACTTAAAATTCAACAGAAAGATGAATCCAGATTTTAGACTGAACAACAGAGAGTATCTTTCAGAAGCTCACTGCAAACTAAGGCACAAAGAGAGATTCTGTCAGAAATCAGAAAATACTGCATCTGTGGCTACCACCCCACATCTGCTGAGAACCATGCAGCCACTGGCAAATGTTGGGATTTGGGGTCATTCAGAGTGTTTGTGGGAAATGTGTACATCAAGTGTTAATAAACTTCATGCACTATTTTTAGAGGGTAAATACTACATTCATTCTAAAGAACCACCTAGCAAAAGTTGGTAGAGTTAGGTTTATATATTTTCTATGACATGATTCTGCTCATGGGTATATATCCTACAGAAATTTTCTCACAGATCCATAAGGGACTATTAATGTGGTGGTGACTTAACAGCTATCTGAGCACCCGCCTGGGACAGCAAATATATAATGTGCAGATTTATCAGAGGCTAATGTGCCAGATGTGGAAGCAGATCAAAAGTCCATGTAAAGATCTTGAAGTGAAGTGGAGTGAAGTGGCTCAGTTGTGTCTGACTCCTTGCGACCCCATGGACTGTAGCCTACAAAGCTCCTCCATTCATGGGATTATTCAGGCAAGAGTACTGGAGTGGGTTGCCATTTTCTTCTCCAGAGGATCTTCATCTTAGGAATTTGCAAATGAGTGGGAAATAATAAATAAAATAACATGTTTAGCCTAATATCTTTTACATGAATTGAAAATATAAGCACACAAAAGAATAAATCACATATTACAAGATGGACACAAGAAGAGACTTTTAAAATAAAATATTCATAGGAAGAAACTGCAGTGGAAGAAGGGAAAGCAAATAATAACTAGTTGTGCCTCCCCCCACATTGGATTTCAGCTGTGACTGGAATTCTGAGTTGGCCTCACTCTCCATCCACAAACGCAGAGCTCTGCTATGTACTCTGAATATCTTTGAATCTTCACCTTAGCTGTAAATGTCTTTAAATTACCTCCTAAATTCATCCAGCTAGAGTTCTCAATCATCTGCCATCTTTACTGTCTGTTCTGTTTGATTTTTCAGTTTTGTTACTTTTACCATTTATTGTTTCTATTATGGTGTTCCCCCACTGCAGCTAACAATAAAAAGCTGGCTTTCAAAAACAGAAATATAGATCAATGGAACAGTACAGAAAGCTCAGAAATAAACCCATACACCTATGGTCAATTAATCTACGACAAAGGAGGCAAAAATATACAATAGAGAAAATACAGTCTCTTCTATAAGTTGTGATGGGAAAAGTGGACAGCTACATTTAAAAGAATTACATTAGAATATTTTCTCACACCATACAAAAAAATAAAATGGACCAAAGACCTAAATGTAAGACCAGATACTATAAAAATCTTAGAGGAAAACATAGGCAGAACACTGACATAAATTGCAGCATAATCTGTTTGGATTTACCTCCTAGAGTAATGAAAATAAAAACAAAAATAAACGGGACCTAATTAAGCTTAAAAGCTTTTGCACAGCAAGGGGAAGCATACACAAAATAAAAAGACAACCCACAGAATTCAAGAAAACATTTGCAAATGAAGTGACCAACAAGAAATTAAGCTCCCAGGTATACAAACTCAATACAGGCTCCAAAGTATTCAGCTCAATAACAACAACAAAAATTCAGTGAAAAAAATAAAAGATCCAAATAGACATTTCTTCAATGAAGACATACAGATGGCCCAAAAAACACATGAAAAGATGCTCAACATCACTAATTAATACAGTAATACAAATCAAAACAACAGCTTACATCATCATAAAGTATACAAACAATAAATGCTGGAGAGGGTTTGCAGAAAAGGGAACTTCCTACACTGTTGGTGGGAATGGAAATTGGTACAGCCACTATGGAGGTTCCTTTTAAAAAGTAAAACTAGAGCTACCATGTGACCCAGCAATCCCACTATTTGGCACGTATTTGTATAAAAGCACACTTAGATAAGATACACCCCAACGTTCATTACAACACTATTTACAATAGCTGAGACATGGAAGCAACCTAAATGTTCATCAACAGATAAAGAAGACAATATAGGTATATAGATACAATAGAAAATTGCCTGCCTGCTCAGACTCTGAGACACTATGGACTGTAGCCCACCAGGTTCCTCTGTCCATGGGGATTCTCCAGGAGCAGGTCGCATGCCCTCCTCCAGGGGATCTTCCCAACCCAGGCATTGAACTTGTGTGTCTCACATCTCCTGCGATGGCAGATGAGTTCTTTACCACTAGCCCACCTGAGAAGCCCTTCTATACCCCAGTGTTCCGCTCAAACGTTTTTTTCCCTCCAGTGTACTAGTACTTTTCCCTTTCAACCCGAATCCAGCCTATCTTGAAGAGATTTGATCTGTGCAATTTTATCCGAGATATATGTTTTTGTATTAATAGTATTAGGTATTCTGATGCAGTTATATCCTAGGATTAATGCCGCCACCCAACCTCCTTCTATCTGATTCGGCCGCCAGGAGGCCAGAAGAGCATAAAAACTGCGGACTGAGGACTTCTGAATCTCAGACACTCCTGCATCTCCTGGTGTGAGAGCCACGCGTTGGCGCAGCGCTTTCCCAGCTGTGAGCTCAGAGCCTAGGGTACAGCCGGCGGCGCTCCGGGGCCCTAGAAGTCGCCAGACCAGAGCTCCGCGGACTCCCCGTGACCGCCGCTCCCTTTCCACACTGCCCTGTGTCAGCTCTCCTGGCACCGTCCGGGTTTCGATGGGGAAATGCTCTCTAGGTCCTGCGGGCTCCGGCGAAATGGACGCTTTGCTGGAGCCCGGAGCGCCTCGCAGGGGGATGCAGAGCCCCCCTGCCCCGGACACTACGCTGGAGACCCACCCGGACCCAGAGGAGCCCGGGGGAGAGGCGGCCGCCGCCCCTGCAACTTCCCTCGCCGGGTGGCACCTTTTCCTAGACCGACGAGAGGATCCAAGGAGCGCCGAGAGAGGGGACACTACGGAGCCTCGCGCGGCTCCTGCCTTCAGAAGCCACCGCAGGTGCCAAGGCTGGAGGCACCGGATACGACGCGCAGGGGCCTGGAAGACCCAAATATGCCAGGAGTCCGAGGTTTGCGCTGAGTCCCTCATCTCCGCGGGCATATGCTACCGTAACAACTCTGCCTTTGCTCCGCAAGGATGGAGGCCCTTTGCCTTCAGAGTTCTCGGATGATTTTCCTTTCTCTAATCAATAAAGACGACGAAAAACGATGTCACAGTTAGTTGTTCCTCCGGTGAGTGAGTCTCTGGTTTGTCTGTTTGGGAAGACGACACGCACGGACGACGATGGCTGCCTGTTCCCAGCGGAGATCCTGGGTCGCCCGACTTTGATGGACGCCGTTGGGACCCTGGGGTCGCCTGTGCACCCAGGGGAGGGAGGGGGGACATTGGGGGAAGGGCGAGGCCTCCCGTCGACTCCCCGACCCATCTCCAAATAGAGCAGAGTAGCCCCGAGGACTACGCTCGCCCGGGAAGGGCCCGGCTCCAAGGCCGTGGTCCCTTGGGCTCCGGGTCCAGCTCAGGGCCCTCCAGAACCTGCACGAGGTTCTGGAGCCGCCTCCACCGCACTCCTCCACCCCTTCCCCAAACTCTCGCAGAAATTCAGGGTTCCTAAGGCCCAGATGTTTCGGCTTTCTCAGACGCAATCCAAATCCCAAAAGAGTCCTTTAATCCCTCTGACCCTAGCCACCCTCCTTGCCCAACGGACGCCAGCGACTGGCAGAGATGACCTGCTCCGAGACCGCTGGCGTGGAAACCGAGGGGATGATGACCGTGGACTAGAGGAAACCAGACACCCAGCTCTACTGGGACGGAGCGATCCCGGTCTTTTCTACTCCAGCCGAGTAACTTGGGAAGGTGGGACTCCCAAATAGAGACGATTCTACCACTGAACGGAAACGACCAGGAACGAACCTCTCTCAAAGGGGACCCTCCTCTCCTCCCCTCCCCCTCCTTTAATCCCATCACCGAAAACCACTCAGAATTTACATGCCCCTCCCAGAAAGATGTAGTTTTCTCCACAGTCTCCGGAAACCCTGACGTAATTTGCAAGGCAAATAATTGTGTAACCCACCTATCAAAACCAGAGTATCCCAAAACCCGGTCAGGCCGGCACTATAAAAGGCACACTCCGCACCCAGCCCAGTCATTCGCGCCTGTGCTTAGACCCACTGAGCTCTGGGCCTGGTGAGGAGGCTGAAGCCATGGAAGCGCAGTGCTGCAGGAGGGCACGTCCCGAGCCCGCCTTGCCTCCGGGCCTGAACCGAGAGCAGGCCTGGGCCTGGGCTCTGGATAACTTCCCCGCGCTGAGCCGCCCCTCCTGCCTCAGCCCCGAGTTCTGCGGGGACGCGCACTACTGCGCCTGTGGGCTGCCGCGCCACGCTTGCCCCGGACCCGCGGACGGTCTCCGCGTCGAGATGGGCCAGAAACGCTGGCGAGAGCCGCAAGGCCACCAGCCGGCTGCTAGTCCGGGATGGAGCGACAGTCCCGTCAAGAAGAGGCCCAAGCCGCCCAGCGGCGGGCCCAGCAGGGTCTGAACAGCCAGCCGATGCCAGCAGCTGCGGAGGCTGCCAGACCCGCGGCCAGATCGCCGCCAGGAGGCCGGGAGGCCCTCCAACCCACCCCGCCCCACACACTCTTAGGCTGAGTTAAAGTGAGACTTGAAACCCGGTGGAACCCGGCAAGGAAAGGAATAGCAGCCTCCTGTCTGGCTCACAGCACCCCTTCAGTCACCACTCTGGAGTGGACCCTGAGTCACCCCAGCGGAGGCCCAATCTGCCGGGGAGAGGAGGGGGGGACGGCGGGTGGTGGGACGGGACTTCTCCCCTCGGCTCCTCTTCTCTCTGGGACGAGCCTGGAGATATCTGTGGGGCAGAACATTCCTTTTTTTTTCTTCCGTTTTTGGATAATTGACGGGCTTCTCAATTAGAAATCTCTAAAGCCATAAAAAGGAACGCATTTGAGTCTAGTCTAATAAGGTGGATGAACTTAGAGCTTATTATTCAGAGTGAAGTCAGTCTGAATGAAAAAGAAATCTATACTAACGCGCATATACATGGAATCTAGAAAGATGGTGCTGATGAATTTATTTGCAGGGCAGCAATGGAGAAACAGACATAGAGAACAGATTTATTGACAGGGCAGGGGGAGAGAGGAGAGAGTGAGCTGTATGGGAAAAGTAAGAGGGAAACTTACATTAGCATATGTAAAGTAGACAGCCAATGGGAATGTGCTGCAAACTCCCTGAACTCAAACTGGGGCTCTGTAAAAATCTAGAGGGGTGGGATGGCGAGAGAGATGGGAGGGAGGTTCAGACCAAGGCGGGACATATGTATACCTATGGCTGATTCATGTTGGTAGTTGGCAGAAAACAACAAAATTCTCTAAAACATGACCCTTCAATTAAAACATAACTTAGAAAAAAAGAAATCTCTCTTTAGGAATCTAAGCTATCAAGGAACTTTCCTGTTGATGTACTCAGAATTGTCATACTTCTTACATTAATTCCAATTTGCACAATGATTAAAACATACTTCCTTATTCTCTGTTTGTGAATTGATTTGGGTGGGTGGAGTCAGGACTGGAAGTGGTATTGGAACTGGGGAGTCTTTGGCTGAAAGAACTGAGACCCAGGTCAGGGATCCAAAAGATTAAGGAAATACAAAATCAACCCATGATATATAACCTTGAGTACCATGGTGGCCTATATTAATCTGTTTCATTTGTTCAAATATTGGTGAAGTAGTCCCCAACATAGCTTTTGAGAAAAATTTTGAAAGGATCTTTGGAAAGCCAGTATAATACACATTAAACATTTCAACAGGAATACTCTTGAGCCAGAGTACTAATTCCATAAGCAGAAATTGTACTTAAAAACAGACATGAATGCCAATACAAGATTAAAAAATGTAAATGATAGTCATATCTGCACAATTCCAAACAATATTGCTCTTAGAGATAAAATGGAAGGCATGGTATTTAAACCATATTACTTCTTGACTGTTATTGCTTTGTTGCTATGCTGGCTTTTCTCTCCTTGTGGTGAGTGGTGGCTACTCTTCAGGGGCAGGTGCGGGCTTCTCATTGCCATGGCTCCTCTTGTTGCAGAGCATGAGCTCTAGGGCTTCTGAGCTTCAGTAGTTGCAGCATGTGGGCTCCAGAGCACAGACTCAATGGTTGTGGCACCAGGGCTTAGCTGTTCCCACAGCATGCAGGATCTTCCCAGATTAGAGTTTGAATCCATGTCTCCTGCCTTGGCAGGCAGATTCTTTACTGCTGAACCACTAGGGAAGACCCTGCAAGACATGATTTTTAAAAGACACCCAGAGGCTGAATCTTAGACAGGTAGTGGCTATAGCAACTAAGCTTGAAGGGCGTGCTTCTAAGCAAGTTGGAAGGGAAAGCACTGAGGCACAGCTACCCATAAGGCTGAGGGAGGGCAGACTTTCCAGAGCCTTTCCTATGAAACATTCTGCTGCAGTTCCTTCCTCAAGTGCCTACCTCGGTCTTTCATGGCTTTTCTGGGTCTCACGCAGCCACCTGATCTACAGTATTCAGCTTCCTGGGGGCTGAAGTTAGAGATAATGGGGAACCATCATTCCACACAATTCTCATCCCAGTTCAAGTGGAGCATTCCCCCAGGCTCTCAGCTCTGGGGGTGGTTCAGACCCAAGTTCCTGTCCCCTGTGGGTCAGGGATTAACCCAGGCTACCCCTCTGGCTTCCAGACAACAAAACGCTTGAGAGTAGACACATGAAGTTCCAAACCTTTGACCTCCTAGATGCTGAATCAATATATCTGGGCTAAGAGGTTGGACCCAGAAAGAGTTTTGTGGAGAATGGGCAATGCCCACATGACAGTAACATGCAGAGCTGTGTAGTTTTCCAGTGGAAATTACAGATCCCATCATGTGCTAATCAGCACTTCATGCCCAATATGACTTCAATTCTGTAACCCTATATTTTCTTACTTATAAAATGTAATTTATAATAGCACTTAAATAAATGGGATAAGAAAAATGACACAGCACAGTGCTTATCATAAGTTCTTAGTGGCTGTTACCTGTAGTAGCTTGAAAGATAACGTGAATAGGCATTAGAATCCTTCTATTTCTTGTTGACCTATCTCTAAGCATTTTAATATCAAATATTTAATGTAAATATTTTAAAGTGAAATAGGACAGTACCTTATATATTGAAAATATAACTTACACCCTATCCCTTCCCAACTGATGAGTCACTCTATTGATAGATTTTGAAGTCTGTTTTTATGTTTTACAAATGTAAACATACTCATGCAAATTAATGAAACAAGTATTATTTCCCTCCAAAGAACCACATTGTATGCATGGATTAATAACTTGACTTGTCGGTCATTACTACTTTAGACACCTTTCTTTCTTTATTCAAAGGTGCCTGTGTGCATGCTGAATTTCTTCAGTCCTGTCTGACTCTTTGTGACCCAATGGACTATAGACTGCCAGGCTCCTGGGTCCATGGACTTTTCCAGACAAGAATACTGGATTGGGTTCCCATTTCCTCCTCCAGGGTTGCTTCCTACACCAGAGATCTAATTGGAGTCTCTGTGGCTCCTGCATTGGTGGGTGGATTCTCTACCACTGGGCCACCTGGGAAGCCCCATCACACAGGCTACTTGCTGCTAACCTCTGTGGGGGAAGTAGCTGTCATTTGTATTCAAACAAAGTTCTGGGAAGTTTCCACACCACCAGAGCCTAATAGCATCATGCTGAGCCTTCAAAGAGGACAGTGTTGTTGTCCTTCCCTTAAGCCTGGACCAGCAGAGCTTTCAGCCTTGAATATCCTTATTAGATGTCCCCAAGTCAGTTGCTTCCCAGGTGACTCAGTGGTAAAGAATCTATCTGGGACACAGGGAGACTAGGGTTCAATCTCTGGGTTGAGAAGATCTCATTAAGAAGGAAGTGGCAACTCACTGCAGTATCCTTGCCTGGGTAAAACCTGTGGACAGAGAAACCTGGTGGGCTACATATAGTCCATGGGGTTTCAAAAAGTCAGACTAGACGCAGTAACAACAAGAACAAAGTCAGTTGCTCTAATGAACCCCTTTAACTTAGCACTCTTGGCTGCCTTGACCAGAGCTTCCAACGTCCTGCCTCTTGTGTTGTCCATTATTTTCCATCCTCTTTATTTCCTTATTACTCATTTTTGGTTCTGATTCTCTTCCCTTTTTGTCTCTATCTCCTTTCTCACTTTTATTTCTACTTCCCCTCCCCCCACCTCCAGCTCCTGCACAATATGGGCTTTAGTGGGGATCATTTTAGAGTTTACTTTCCTGGCAGAGAATCAACTATCAAAGAGAAGAAGATTCAGCTGTGTCCTCACGGTCTCTTGTCTATGCTCTTCCCTTAAAATTCAGCTCTGCCAAAGCAGGAGCGGGTTCTACAAGTCGGCGTGCAGTACCCATCACAGCACCTTGCTCACGGCAGGTTGTGGAAACACACTTGATTAAACGCTTTGAATTAAACTGACTTTGTTAAGTTGAAGATAAAAGACTGATCAAGGACATCTAGGCTTGGATGCACTCACATGCTTGCCAAGATAATGTCTGAAACATCTGAGAAAGGATATAAGGAGATGCAATGTCACTATAAATCTAACACTAGAAAGGAAAAGCAAACCACTACGATTAAACACAGAAAAGGATAACGTTTTGAGTTTGCTATTGATTGATGTTTTGTTTAATAGCCATGATTATACTATTAAGAATGAAAATGAAAATAACAATAACTGTAATAGCCAACTTGTTATTTTGCCTGAGACTATCTAATTACATAACCTTTGTTAATGAATTTACTCCAAAAAGTTGCCTTTAAAATGGTAAACTTCAGCTACCATCCAGGTAAGAATATGAAGACACGAGAGGTTAGACAACTAGCTGAGTATCTTCTACCAAACAGTCTGCATCTAAATCTGTAGATCTTGACCCTGACACTTCTACTTGTTGGCTGAAAGTCTGAAGCAATTTTGTCTTAGAATTGAAGACCAAAAGGGAAGTCTGACCAGCAGTGTGGTTTCATGCAAAGATGGTCACAATTTGGTCATCTCGGTAAAATCTAATGATACTCTGTTTCTAGGCAAAAAGACCTGAGAATCAATGGACATAGTAACCTAAAAATAACAGGCATTTAGGATACTTTTCATAAGAGTAGCCTCCCAAATAGCTTTTCTTGACAGAGCCCCTGTACCTCTATTTCCTTTAAACAAACAACAAAAGTTTTAATCCTCTCAAATCAACAAAATCAATTCAAATTCTAAGAACTCCACCCAAGAAGTTTGAATTCACCCTTCATCTTCTCAGATCCCACCTGCTGAAGCAATTTGCAACCACCCACCCTAATAGCCTCTGGTTGGACGCCTAAGAACCCAGAACACTATAAATTCGTAAGCAGGGGGTCCCAGAAGACTTCTCTTCTCCCCGCTGAAGCGATGGAGCACTTTCCCCGCTGTGTGCGCCAGGCCTGGGATTCCGCAGAGGAGCCCCAGGAACCAGAGGTGCGGCAGCTCCTGCGCTCAGTGAACCCTAAGGAATGGCAGCTCCCTTGCTATCCTACGCTGGGCGAACTCTCTCCGGACGAGGAGGACTTCAATCGGGAAGAAACTTCGGCCCCCTGCCGCCTTCTGCGCCTATATTGCCCCAAACACCGACCCCTAGAACAGAGCCCCTGCAGGCGACAGGGCGAGTCTCGGGCTCCAGACACCACACCCGCTCCCGGCCAGGAGTCCCGACGCCCTCAGGACAGGAGGACGCCGCGCGCCCAGAAGGTTTCCCTGATCCGATTTTGCCACAGGAGGAACCCAGTGTCTGAAACCGGAGACCTCTGAAGCCGGACATGCTTCCGGAGCATCGCCCTCTTGCTGATCTGGAGAGACACCAACAGACGCCCCACGCGCTTGACTGAAAGACCCTAGGTTGTCTCTCAGGTCGCCTTTGTCCCTAGGACCCCTCCTCTCCGCTGAGACCCTTCGTTGGAGGATTCCCTGCGACAGATGCTGTTACAAGAAAACCTCTCCGTTTAGCAATCGTGGAAGAATTCTTCCCGGGCATTTGGAAACTCTCTGTTATCTCATAAGTTGCATCTTTACTACTTGATGGTTAAGTAAATCTCTTAACCAAATTCCAACGTCTTTCTGCTGCTTTGGCTTTTCGGGGAGGACCAGGCGCGCGGGCGGGGTGGCCGGTTCAGTTCTCCCGCGGGACCCTCGGTCCCCTGATTTGCTGAACTGGGGTGGGGGGGTCGTGGGATATCTTGGGCACACCAGGTGGCCAGGGGGCCGACACAGCTGTTGTCAAACTGGGTCAAACTTGCCAGGATCCAGGAGATCACACACAGCGCAGCCGGCAGCCCTGAGAACTCCGCTTTGCCCTGGAAACGCTCCTGCTCGCTCGACCCGCTCTTTCCCTTCCTGTCCATCTGCGGGGCGTCCGGTCATCTGCACGCGGCTCCCCGGCGCCCAGCGCAGGTCGCCGCTCCAAATGCGTCCAGAAGCCTGGACCGCAGCAGCACAGAGCTCCTGTCTCCCTCGGACACTTTCCTGGGTGCGTCCCTTCTTCCTCTGAGCCGCTCCAACCCAATTTCCAGCTCGCACGTCCGAGCTGACGTGGAGCCAGGGTGCTGGGGCCGCGGACAAGCGAAAACTCGAGACTGGCTTCGTGAGGAGGGATTTCTGCGGCCAGATTCTGGAGCGGTTGGCTCCCTTTACATCCTAACTTCAACCCGGCGACTTGCCAAGGCTCCTGACTTCTCATTACCAATCGCAGCAGAACTCCTGTTTCCACCAAACCCGGGGGTGAAATGGGGGAGCTGAGAGAACAATGCAGGCCACCTTTAAGACCTTGTTTGGTTGCTAAATCATGTCCGACTATGCTACTGTGGCCTCCAGGCTCCCCTGTCCATGGAATTTCTCCAGCCAAGAATATTGTAGTGGCTTGCCATTCTCTTCTCCAGGGAATCTTTCTCACCCAGAAATCAAACGCGCACCTCCCTCATTGGCAGGCAGGTTCTTTACTAGTGAACCAACATGGAAGCTCATGTAGGAGTGTAAGAAACACTCACACCGTCATTCTGAGATTTTCTCAACTGCTGTGATTCTTCTGAGGGCAAATCTGTCACTGGGATTAAACTAGTAGGAGTCTGAAAGTGGGGGCTCCCTCCCCAGGGAGCTATTTCCTAGGATTCTTTCAACTCACCTTTCTAGTTTCTGGTATCGCACCTAAGCCAAACTTTTCCTCTTTCCTTGCCAGGATTCCGTGCATCTCCTGCGCCCAGGGCATGCGGTGGCTCAACCAGTGTGTAACCCCGACCTGTACCAAGGAATTACAGAAGTATTCTTTTCACCCCTATTGGAACACAGGATGATCTTTTATTTTTTCAGATTCAATTACAAAATTTCCAGCGAGGCAGGAGCCTGTAACATACAGCACATAACCAGAGGACGTGAGGACAGGGCTGTGTGTGGTATTTACTGCTGTGCCTCTATTAATGTACTTTTCATGTTCTACTTTGTCCTTTATTTCTTCAAAAGTGTATGCGAGAAATGAAATCAATAAGAACTGGAAATAAAGAAATTACTTTTACATGTCATCTTCATTTTTCAGTAGTAATTTCAAATTCTTAGATAAATAAATGAAATAGCCCTTGAATTCATGGAAACACAGGGTTCTTTAGAAGCCCACTTATGGAGAAGCACTGGCAGGCTTTGGAATATGCAGTTCTAGAGGTCTTTTGGAAATTTGAAAATCCAAAATGTTATGCACCCTAACCTTTAATCCAATCACCAAAACCACTCAGAACTTCCGTGCCCCTCCCAGAAAGATGTAGTGATTTCCTCAGTCCCCAGGGACCCCGAGGTAATTTGCAAGGCAAATGAGTGTGGATCCCACCTATCAACACCCGGGTTTCCCAAAACCAGGTCAGGCAGGCACTATAAAAGGCACACTCCTCACCCAGCCCAGTCATTCGCGCCTGCGCTTAGACCCACTGAGCTCTGGGCCTGGTGAGGAGGCTGAAGCCATGGAAGCGCAGTGCTGGAGGAGGGCACGTCCCGAGCCCGCCTTGCCTCCGGGCCTGAACCGAGAGCAGGCCTGGGCCTGGGCTCTGGATAACTTCCCCGCGCTGAGCCGCCCCTCCTGCCTCAGCCCCGAGTTCTGCGGGGACGCGCACTACTGCGCCTGTGGGCTGCCGCGCCACGCTTGCCCCGGACCCGCGGACGGTCTCCGCGTCGAGATGGGCCAGAAACGCTGGCGAGAGCCGCAAGGCCACCAGCCGGCTGCTAGTCCGGGATGGAGCGACAGTCCCGTCAAGAAGAGGCCCAAGCCGCCCAGCGGCGGGCCCAGCAGGGTCTGAACAGCCAGCCGATGCCAGCAGCTGCGGAGGCTGCCAGACCCGCGGCCAGATCGCCGCCAGGAGGCCAGGAGGCCCTCCACCCCACCCCACCGCACACACCTTGAGGTTGCCGAAAAGTGAGACTTGAAACCCGGTGGAACCCGGCAAGGAAAGGAATAGCAGCCTCCTGTCTGGCCCTTGGCACCCGTTCCTCCGCTGCCCTGGACTAAGTCCCTCCAGCGGAGGCCTCATTCTGCAGGGTTAGACTTCTCCCCTGGGCCCCGCTTCGCTCAGCTATCTTAAGGAACTTAAACGTGTAGCTGCACTCAGAATCGTTGTCTTTCTTATGTATTCCAGTTGTGCAGGATGATTACAGCCAGTTGCCCTATTCTCTGCCTGTGGAATTGATTTGGGCGTGTGGAGTCAGGACTGGAAGTGGTATGTGTGAGGGGCAAAGCTGTACCTGAAGAGGGAGCTAGGACCCAGGTCCGGGCTCCTTAACATCAATGAACCAAAAAGGGAAACAGTGGCATAACTTTGAAACCAAGCTGCTGCTGCTGCTACTAAGTCGCTTCAGTCGTGTACGACTCTGTGCGACCCCATAGACGGCAGCCCACCAGGCTCCCCGTCCCTGATATTCTCCAGGCAAGAAGAGGCCTATATTAAACTTTTTCCTTTTATCCACTGTTGGTAACATAAAAACTCCACAACACAGCTTTTGGGAATTGATTTGAAAGGATCTTTGGACAGGCAATGTTGTATGGAAAGCACATTAAACATTTCAATGTGAACACTATTTGGACGCAGAATTTCACTTCTTACAAGCAAAGAATTATACTTTTTTAAAAATAGTGCTTTCCAGTAAAGGCTGGGAAATAAATATGATACGTCTCCAGGAGCCCCTCTCCCATTTTAACAACTATTTCCCACTTCCCTATTCATATGTCTGCAGGAGTAGCCAAGTTAATGCTTATAAGTTGTTGGGGTGTTTTGTTGTTGTTGCTGTTGTTGTTTTGGCTATGCTGGGTCTTTGCTGCACCAGGCTTTCTCTAGTTGTGGCGCATGGGGGCTACTCTTCACTGGGGTGTCCGGGCTTTTCATTGCATTGGCTTCTCTTGCTGAGGAGCGGGGGCTCTAGGCGCTTGGGCTTCAGTAGTTACCCACAGGCTCAGCAGCTGTAGCTTGTGGGCTCCAGAATGCTGTCTCAGTAGTTGTGGCTCAGGGCCTTAGTTGCTCCACAGCATGAGAAACCTTCCTGGATCAGGGATTGAACCTATGTCCTCTGCAAAGGCAGGCAGATTCTTAACCACTGGACCACTAAGGAAGCCCTAGAACTTGATCTTAACATGTACTCTAAGTACCAATTTACTTCCCAATTTCTTGTTATCTATCTCAAGTCTACATGTAAAGGGACGTTCACATGTCTCTTCCTGGATCATTCATACAACCATTACATCACTGTGGCCCACTCTGTTATTCCCAGCTCCTCTATAAGAAAACGTCACATCACTGCTCCTCTCCCGCTGGATGGATGGATGCCTGGACATGTGTGCGTGTTAAGTCACTAAGTCGCTTAAGTCGTGTCCAACTCTTTGTGATGCTATGGACTGTACCTGCCAGGCTCCTCTGTCCATGGGATTCTTCAGGCAAGAATATTGGAGTGGGTTGCCATGCCCATCTCCAGAGGGCCTTCCCAGCCCAAGAACTGAACCTGGATCTCCCACATTGCAGGCAGATTCTTTACTGTATATTCTGCACTAAAGTCTCCTGCATGGCAGGCAGATTCTTTACTGCTGAGCTACCAGGGAAGCCCCCTGATGCTAGGACATGGTCACCCTAACAGCACACAGTTGTCAGTGAGCTGGTTCTGAAAAAAAGATGACTGTTTCAGGATGCATTTCCTCTTTACTGCCCATTCTTTAATCCCATGAAGTATCATCACACAAAGGTGAACAGCTATATTGATTTTTATAGAAGGATGGGGAACTGAAAGAAACTACACATCAAAGAGGAGAAAATTACACCAAGTATTTAATTTTTTAAAAGTTAGCATTCTGAGAGTACCCTTTGACCCACGGTAGAAGATGAGACTCTTTAGAATTAGCCTACTTACAGGGCACAATAACAATTCAAAACAGAATCTGAATATTTACCCTGTGCACTAAACTGAGCCACCTGGGTTTCCCAGACTGTCCAGAGTGTACTGCTTCCTTAAAACAAGTGGGCTCACAGCTATCACCTACTTGTGCTGAGAGGGCTGAAAGACAACACTGTGGCTCCTCCTTCTGACTGGACTGGAGCCTGAGTCACTCCAGCTTCCTTCTTCTGAACATTTTGTTTCAGTTCTTTCTCAAAACATAAAGAACAGCATCACTAAGCAGGTGGTCAATAAGCAAGGTCTCCTCATACTCAAACTGGAATCCCAACCCCCTGCAAAAGGAACTCACCTTTTGAAACATGTAGTTGGCATCCCTGAGAATACAAGGATCCTTGAGGATCCTGTAGTCCCACACTAAGACTGTCCCTGACTCTCACCAGAAGCCAATCAGTGCCTCGCATACCCTTGCTAACTCTTCTCACAGATCTATCTATATTCTATCACGATGCTCTTTTTTGTAACAATGGACCAATACTTATTCTTGGTATTGCTAGAAAATGAAATGGTTTACTTTGTTCATAGGCCTGTCTACATTATTTCACATTCATTTTGGTGATTATTCATTGAATCTATAAAATGCTCGTTCTTTCTTCCCTTCTTGAAACCACCTCATTCCTGCCTTGAGACTATAGCTACCTGGAAGATATATTCCTATTTCATATGCCCAGTATTGAAGGATGAGTTTGCTCCATGCTGGCTTACAGGATCAATGGAATTCTCCTATTCTTGATGCTCAGAAGTTATTTATGAATGAAATTTAGAAAAAAAACAGGTGGGACAGAGTACTTGATTTGCCATTTTCTTTGAAAATTGGAAGAGAAAACATAAAAGAGAATGGAAACCCTTGCAGATTAAAAGAGACGGTTGCTGTCTAGTCGCTCTGTCATGGCGTCCAGCTCTTCTGTAACCCCATGGACTGCAGCTCGCCAGGCTCCTCTGTCCATGGGATTTCCCAGGCAAGAATACTGGAGTAGGTTGCCGTTTCTTTCTCCAGGGGATCTTCCCAACCCAGGGATCAAACCCACATCTCCTCATTAGATTCCCCCCCAAATCAGGTGCAGCCATTCCATGTTATTCTCATGAACCCCCTCAACTTACCACTATCGGCTCTCTTGACCAGAGCTTCCAACCCTCTACTTCCTCTGCTGTTCATTCTTTCATCCACTTACTTTATTTACATATATCTCATCTTTGTCATTTTGATTGTTTGCCTTCTTTCCTCGGTTTCCTTTTCCCTCATTTTTACCCTACCATTGTCTTTTTTCCTCAGCTTATGCAAAATATTGGCTTTAGTGAGTCTTTCAAATATTCGAGTTTGCTTTCCAGGCAGCAAATCCACAGTCACAGGGAACAAGATTCAGCTGTATCTTCATGTTCTCTTGTCTGTGTCTTTGCTCTCCCCTTAAAATTCAGCTCTGCCAAAGCAGGACCCAGTTCTACATTTCTGTATGTGCAGCACTATCACAGCACCTTGCACATGGTAGGCTGTCAAAACATTCTTGTTTAGAACTCTTTGCATTAAACTGGCTTTGTTAAGTTGAAGAGAAATGACTGATCAAGGAAATTTAGGCCTGGATGCACTGACATGTTTGCCAAGACACTGTCTGAAAGAAATGAGGAAGGATGTAAAGAGATGCAATTTCACTTTAGATCTGACACTAGAAGGGAAAAGCAAATCACTCTGATTGAACACACAGAAAAAGACATTTTCAGTTTGCTATTGATTGATGCTACGTTTAATATCCATGATCATATTACTAAGAATGATGATGATAATAACAAGTGTAAGTGAGTAATAGCTTCTTTTGGATAGGAAATATCTAATTATTTGACTTTGTTATTGAATTAGCCATAAAAGCTTCCTGTTAAATTTTTGCTATTATCCAGGTAAAAACATGAAGACAAGAAAGGTTAGGTAACTAGCTGAGTCATATAGAAATAATAGACAGAACTTGTACCCAAAACGTCTGCATCTAGATTCCTAGACCAACTCCCCCTACCAACATGTTGGCTCAAAGTCTGCAGTAGTTTTAGTTTAGAACTGAAGAACTAGAGTGAGAGTCTGATCAGCAGGGTGATTTCATACAAAAATGGCCAACTTCTCATACTGATCACCTGGGTAATATTTGATGGAACTTTCCCAGCAGAAGGGCCTTGAGACTCCATGCACATACAATTACCTAAAAGAGTCAGGCACTTGGGATACTTTTCATAAAAGAGTAACCTTCCAAAGGACTTGTCTTGACAGAGCTCCTGTACCTGTTATTCCTGTAAAAACAAACAACACAAGAACATTAATCCTCTCAAACCACTAAATCAACTCAATTTTGAATAACTCAATCAGATGACTGCGTTTTCCTTTAACCTCCTGGGATCCCTCCTTCTAAACCAATTTGCCACGGGAATAAAAAGGCAGGTCAGGATCCAAAGCCTTGCTGCTGTAGAGTCACTAAGTCCCCTCTGACTCTCTTGCTACTCCAAGAACTGTAGCCCGCCAGGCTCCTCTGTACATGGAATTCTCCAGGCAAGAATACTGGATGGAGTGAGTTCCATTTCACTCTCCAGGGTATGGAACAGGGTCTCCTGCATTGCAGGCAGATACCTTACCGCTGAGTCTGAATTTTCCTTTCATCTCCTCAGGTCCGGCCTTCTGAACCAATTTGTCACAGGAGGACAACCACACATCAGGGCTGTAAGTCCAGGAAAGCATAAATTCGCAAGGAGGGCATTCCTGGAAACTTCTCCTCCGCTGAGGGGCCAAGCGATGGAGCACTTTCCCGCTGTGTGCACGCGGCCTGGGGTTCCTCAAAGGAGCCCCAGGAAACAGAGGTGCTGCAACTCTTGAGCTTAGCGGACCCTGAGGAATGGCAGCTGCCTTGCTTTCCTACTCTGGGCGAACGCTCTTCGAACAAGGAGAACTTCAGTCGGAAACAACTTTCTACCCCCTGCGGGCTTCTGCGCCCATACTGCCCGAAACACGGACCCGGACGCAGAGCAACTGCGGGCCGGGAGCCTAGCGGCCAGCTCTGGACACCAAGCCCGCGCCCGGCCGGGAGCCGCCGGCGCTCTCAGAAGGGGAAGACGCCCGCGCGCCCCCAAAGCTTCCCTGGGCGGATTTTGCCGCAACGGGAGGACCTAACGTCTGAAACCCGACCTCTGACCCCGGGGACTGTTCCGGAGCATCGCCCTCCTCCTGACCTGGGGAGACACCACCGCGAGTCCCAAGAATGGTAGCCGCGGACCTATTCTCAGCGGCCGCAAAGACCTAGGCTGCCTCTCCCGCCGCCTTTGGCCCCAGGAGCCCTCATTTCCGCTGAGACTCTTCTTCATTGGACGACCCTCTGGGACAGAAGCAATTACAATAGCACCTCTCTGTTTAGAAATCGTGGAAGAATTCGTCTTCATAGACATTTGGGAATTTCTCTTTCTCTTAATAGAGTGAGTGAAGTCGCTCAGTCGTGTCCGACTTTTGGCGACCCCATGGACTGCAGCCTATCAGGCACCTCCCTCCATGGGATTCTCAAGACAAGAGTACTGGAGTGGGTTGCCATTTCCTAATAAACGGTACCAAATTCCAACGTCTTTCTCTCTCCTGCTTTAACTTTTGGGGGAGGACCGTGGCGGGGCCGTGGCGGCCGGTGCTGTTCTCCTGGGAGACCCTCAGTCCCCTGATTTGCTGAACTGGGGGTGGGGGAATCGGTGGGGTCTCTTGCGCACACCGAGTGGACAGGGGCCCACACAACTGTTGTCAAACTGGGTCACACGTGTCAGAATCCAGGAGATCCGGCAAAGCGCAGCCAGCAGCCTTGAGAATTCCGCTTCCCGGGATCGCTCCTGCTTTCTCGCTGGGACTTGTTCCCGTGCAGTCCATTTGCCCGCGTCCAGTCTTTTGCACGTGGCTCCCTGGCCCCCAGCGCCCGTCGCTGCTCCAAACGTTTCCAGAAGCCTGGACTCAGCAGCGCAGAGCTCCTGTCTCCCTCGGACACTTTCCTGGGCGCGTCCCTTCTTCTCTGAGCCGCCACGAACCTGATTTACAGCTCGCACGCCCCAGCTGACCTGGAGCCAGATCGGTAGGGCCGCAGACAAGAGAGAACCCGGGAATGGCTTTGCGGTGAGGGATTTCTGCGGCCAGATTCTCAAGCGGTTAGGCTCGCTTCACATCCTAACTCCAACTCCACCACTTGCCAAGGCTCCTGACTTCATTACCAATCAGAGCAGAACTCTATTTCCCCCAAACCTGGGGTTGAAATGGGGCGCTGAGAGGACAATTGCAGGCCAAGTGTAAGAGCTTAATGACTGTTAACACAGTCATTCTGAGCATCTCTCAACTGCTGTGATCTGGGGGTAAAATCCTTCACCGGGATTAAGCTCACAAGAATCTAAACGTGGGGACCCCCTTCCCAGGTAGCTATTTCTCTTAATTTGTTCACCTCACCTCTCCAGTCTCTGGTATACCACCCAAACCCACCCTTTCTCTCTTTTCCTGCTAGGATTCCATGGACCAGCTGTGCAGACTGCATGCTGTGGCTCAACCAGTATGTAACCCTGACCTGTCCCCGGGGAATTGCAAAAAGGATTCTTTTCACCCACCTCTTGGGCCCCAGGGTGATATTTTACCTTTTAGACTCAAATAGAATTTTTCCAGTGATACTTCAGCATGGGAAACATACAGCACATAATAAGAGGATGGAAAAGCAGCTTCATACGGGGACAAATGATGCAACCTGGGAGCAGAAACAGATAACTGGCAAGTGATTATTGGGAAACTTCAGCAGTGATCCCAAAAAAAAACTGGTTGCAGCATTGCTGTGCCAAGTAGCAGGAATATGTCTGTCCCAGGATGAACAGTGAATTGACCTTTGCATAGTAGAGACAGAAAATAGCCTGAGGGGCTATAGCACACAAGAGGAGGAGGTTTCCCAATGAGGAGCCCCATTAACCAGGCAAAGACCTATTAAGCAGCTTTCCAGCTGACACCCCTCTCCCTCCAAGCCATACAAATCATGTTATTGGTTCCTTACAACCTCCCGAGAAAGAAACTGCTGAGAGGGGAGATAATGTATTAGAGAATCTTCAGTGTATACAATTCAAATCACACTGTTGTTTTAAAATTCTACCAGTCACTAGTGTCTTGGAAAAGCTTCTGGACTCATCACTTACAATATGTTTCTTACATACATTTGTATCTACCACGGAAAAACAGTGTCATAACCTAGAAACTAAATAACTCAGCTGATGTATGGAGTCATATCATCTGACAGAGTCAGGAAGGAAATGTGAACACATCTTCAAACACCAACAGTTAGGTCTCCCTTATCAATCCTTCAGATACATCTATAGTCAATCTCATAATTTACTAGGTCAATATCATATTTGAGCAGTTTCATAGCCAGTAATCAAGTCATCCAATCAAAACCAACTAAAAACTTCAGCCGTCATCCAAATGATCTATCAAGTGTACCTTGAGGCTCTCAGGGCCTCTTGAACAGAGAACTCCACAACTGCTGTGGTCAAGATACAGTACACTTAGGATTGGTTCAGAATGGTGGAGTAGAAGGACATGCGCTCATTTCCTCCTGCAAAAGCACCACAATCACAACCAGCTATTGAACAACCATTGACAGGAGGATGCTGGAACCCACCAAAAAAAGATACCACACTTCCAAGGACAAAGGAGAAGCCAGGAGGCAGTGGGAGGGGAGCTATCAGGATAAAATGAAATCCTATGCCCATTGGGTGGGCAACCTACAAACTGGGAAAACAATAATACCAAAGAAGTTATCACACTGTTGTAAAGGTTCTAGGCCCCACATAACGCCTCCCAGGCTGGAAATCCAGAAAGGGACTGGGGATCCCCAGTGAATCCGACTTTGAAGGCCAGAAAGATTTGATTACAGGACTTCCACAGCACTGGGGGAAACAGAGTCTCCACTCTTGGAGGGCAAAACAAAACCTTGTGCACACTAGGACCCACGGGAAAGGAACAGTGACCCCACTGGAGACTGAGCCAGACCTACCTGTGAGTGTTTGAGGGTCTTCTGTGGAGGCATGGGTTGGCAGTAGCCCTCTGCTGCAAGGATGGGGGCACTGGCAGCAGCAGTCCTGAGAGATGTGTGTTGGCATAAGTCCTCTTAGAGGTTGCCATTAGCCCTATCATAGAGTCTGTAGATTCCAGAACTGGGTCACATCAAGCCAGACCACTAACAGGGAGGGAGTACTGCCCTACCTGTCAGCGGACGATTGGATCAAAATTTTACTGAGCACAGCCCTGCCCACCAGAACAAGACCCAGTTTCCCCCACAGCCAGTCCCTCCCATCAGAAAGCTTACACAAGGCCTCTTATCCTCAGCCACCAGAGGGCAGGTGGAAGAAACAGGAACTACACTCCCGCAGCCTCCAGAACAAAAACCACAATCACAGAAGTCTAAACAAAATTAAAAAAAAAAAAATTATGTCCCAGATGAAGGAACAAGATAAATCTTCAGAAAAACAACTAAATGAATTGGAGATAGGCAACCTTCCAGAAAAAGAAGTGAGAATAATGATACCGAAGATGATCCAGGATCTCAGAATAAGAATGGAGAAGATGCAAGACATGTTTACCAAAGACTTAGAAGCAGTAAAGAACAGACAGAGATGAGCAATACACTAGAAAGCATCAATAGCAGAATAACTGAGGCAGAAGAACAGGTAAATGACCTGAAAGACAGAATGGTGAAAATCACTGCAAAACAGACTATAGAAAAAAGAATGACAAGAAATGAAGGTTCATTACACTTGGGCCACGTGAAGCCGGAATTTGCCCTCCTTCTCTTCCTGACTCATTAATCTTGTTCTATGGTGGCCCTCAAATTGATATGCTCTCTTCATGATGACCCCTCCTCTAGATTTTGCATGATTTTCTATCACATAACTCAGATCTAAGTTGAAAGAACACTCCCATACCTCTAATAATTCTATCCTGACCCTTGCAGATAGGAGGAGCACCCTCCCAAAAACGTTCTTTCAATTAGTTTATAACATTCTTGATACACTAAAATAACCTTATAAATTTACTTGTTGACATGTTTACTGTCTGTTCTTCCCATGAAAGTATCTGGCACTTTATGGCAGATCTCACTGTCTGCTCGGTTTTGTGTTTATACCCAGGACCATGTACACAGGTAGCATAATATTTGTGCTTAGTAAGTCTTGGGAATGAAGAAAGAATGAATACACAGAATATATTCTCCAGCCCCAGGCTGAACAGAAGAGGGCAGATTTCTCTGAAAAGGAGAAAAATACCTTTCTTGGAGGGAATTGTTTGTTTTTCCATGCTATTTCTCAGAAGATGCTACTAGACTTACTGTAACTTTCTAATGCTAACACAACCGAACCAATCAAACCTGACCAAACCTTCCTCAACTTTGTGTCATTGAGTGGCATTCAAGAAGGGCATATTTAGATATTTCTTCTCACCAGTGCTGGCATCCTGAAGCAATGTGCAATGCAAGTTACCACATCCGTGTTTTAGCACCTTGTTTCTGATGCCTTAGAGGTCCTAGGCTTGAAGACTTCTGTTTCCTGCTCTTCTCTCTCTATGTGGGGTCATGCTGCTTCACCCTATAGGAGAGTGAAGGTTTGGCACTTCACCTGTCTTGCTGCAAAGGTGGTCTGCAAGCAAGAGGCAGGAATCTGGCTACTGTTCTCCCTTCCCTGAGTAGAAGCCTGGGTCTGGACAACCTCCAGGGGGCTGGGCAGAGGCTCAGGGAAGTGCTCTACTTCTGGGAGCATACTATGTGGGAGAGAAATAATGAGAGCTCAGATGCTATCTCTGTGCTAAGAATAGTAGGGAAGCTTCCAAAAGGCCTGCCTGGGAGTTGACACTTGGGTTCCTGCCTGGTCCCACTGCAGCCCCAGAGAAGCTGACTACTCAGAAAAGCCACAAAAGTCCATTGCAGGAGGTCAGAGGGCACCCACAGGGTAAGGACCTGGAATTCTGTCTTCTCTTAAGCCTGCGTGGGCAGTGACCTCAGTGTTTTCTCCTCTAACTTGGTTAAAACCATCTCCTTGAATTCAAAGTCCTGTTGTTATAGTCACCGCCTGCCCAGTGTTCAGTCCCCTACTATACCTTCAGCCTCTGGGACAGCTTTTCAAAATCATGCCTTCCATTTATTTCTTCTGTGTTTTCTTGGTGGCTAAGATGGTAAAGAATCCGCCTGCAATTCGGGAGACCTGGGTTTGAGCCCTGGGTTTGGAAGATCCCCTAGAGGAGGGCATGGCAACCCACTCCAGTGCTCTTCCTGGAGAATCCTCACTGCCAGAAGTCCTCTGGGGATTCTCCAGGCCTGGCCGACTACAGTCCGTGGGGTAGCAGAGTCGAACACGAGAGACTAACCACAACCATTTATTTCTAGGGCTGTGTCGTTTTGGATCATGCTGATATAACCATAATTTTTTTAATGGTGTAAAGGATAATCCCCAGGTTGCTCGCTGGCTGGCAGCTGTGTGCACTCGCTCCTTCTCAGTACTTGTAAGCGTCCCCGGGGCGTCCTTTCCTGAGTCTGTGACTGGCGCACCAGAAGGGCGGTTTATCCTTCCAACCTAGGTGTTTCCGAATGTGTGCACCAAACCTTCTCCACTGTCCCCGCTCTCTCGCCAGCAGAACAGTAACTTTTGAGCGGCCCGGGGATATTTCCTTTGGTAAAAGCAGTAAGTTGCCCAGAAGCCTCCGTGCGGCACAGAACTCCCTTCCAGTTCGACCGGAGCGCAGGCCGTGGGAAAGCTCTCCACAATGGAACTCCTAAATTCTCCAGGACATCTTCCCCACCCCTGTTACCGGTGGCACTTTCCCTGGTGTGCTGAGCCCGAGGCCTTTCTATCACAGAACACATTTGCATGCAGTCGTTTTCTCGGTGGCCTTGGTGCTCCTCCTGCGTCCCTGCGCGGTTCCTTGCTCCGGGGCCGCGTTGCTTGGAGCCAGCGCAAGTTGAGGCGCCGGCGTTCGTGTTTTGCTAATCCCGGCTGGAGAAAGCGCTGGTCAGCGTGGTTTCTCGAGCAAAGCGAGTCGCTATTCAGGATCAGCAGGGGGTTAGTCCTGTCTGCGATTCCTCAGTCGTAGAAAGTCGGGCTTTAACCTTGCTCTCGGGATTTTTTAGTCTGAGCAAGCCGGGCTAGAGGGATTCCTTAGGGTAGCAAGTCGCCCTTCATTGCGGCCTGTGAGTTTTCAGTCGTAGGAAATTTCGGTTTCAGAACAGCAAGTCGTGGCTGGCGGTTCCTGGTTTGCGGTGCCGCTGAAGCTCCAAAGCCAAAGTATGGGCCTGGCGGGCCGATCCCTCCCCTAATGTGGTCCCTTTGTGGGACCTCGCAAAGCTAGTGTCTGCCTGATGCCCTTGGACGGTGGTGGAACGATGAGATTAGCCTCGTGCGATTGTAGCCCTTAGTGGCAGTGTGTGTGTGTGTGTGCACGTGCGCGCACTCTCAGTTGCTCAGTCCGACAGGACTCTTTGCGACACCGTGGACTGTAGCCTGCCAGGCTTCTCCATCAATGGGATTGTCCAGGGAAGGATACTGGAGTGGGTTGCCATTTCCTACTCCAAGCGATCTTCCCAACCCAGGGACTGAACCTTTCCATTGGCAGGTGGACTCTCTACCACTGAGTCACCTGGGAAACCCTTAGTTTTGTTTACGTGGCCCAAACCCATTATGTCCCCTAAGGGGATTTTCAAGCCTTATCTATATTTTGTTTCCTTTCATCCCACCTCATTCATCTCATTTTATCCCCCGAAACTCTCAGTTTTCCTGAGAGTTGCTGCTGCTGCTGCTGAGTCGCTTCAGTCGTGTCCAACTCTGTGCGATCCCATAGGTGACAGCCCACCAGGCTCCCCCATCCTTCGGATTCTCCAGGCAAGAATACTGGAGTGGGTTGCCATTGAGTTAGCAGCCCTCATTTCTCAGTGTCCGCTCTTTTTAGTGCCTTGAAAGCTCCAAAATGAATAGTTGCCTTTGAACACAATGCCCCTCAACTGTACCTGCCTGGCTGGTTCCCTGCACTGGCCCCATTAGAGGCTCTGTGTCATAGTTTTGGAGGTTGTGGCCCTGGCCAGTATACTGGACCGGAGTTTTCTCAGAATTTGCCATTAGAGCCCAGTCGGCACTTTCTCAGGGTCCGAGCCCCTCGGCAATCCCCATCCTCAGAACGAGGGGCCAGAAGCAATGTACTTGCTTAGAGCCGGTTTCAATTTGGCAAGTTCCACATTAACCTCTGCTTCCCAGTTCACTCTTGTACAAATCACAAGTCTTATAAGTCGTAGTATGTCCCGCTCAGCAATTTTCAGGGGGGTCAACACTGATTTAGCAAGAGTGACAGTAATCATTTAATGGTAGTGTTACTAACCAGGGTTCTTGGCCTCTTTAATCAATAAAAATTGAAGACAGGCTAGATGAGAAATTCAGGCAAGTCTTTACTGGGGCCCCTGCTGCAAACTAGCTTTCTCAAGGAGGAGGGGCAGCTGGGGTGAGGATAGGGGTGTGCCCAGGGGTTGGTGGATTGGGTGGTTTACCAACCCCTTAGAGGGTGTCCTAGGCAAGGAGCATGCACAGGACCCTGCACATGCTCTCCGCTCTGTGTAAGTGGCAGGTAGGATTTTAGGTCTCTTTGTGTCTCCGTGTCCAGAATTTGCCTCAACTGGGCAGGCAGGCGGTTCTTTTTAGTTCCGTATAGTCTTTTTTTTCTTTTTCTTTTTTTTTTTTTGTATCTTGGTGCCTCTGGAGGAGACATTTTTGTCCAGGTGCAAGCATTGCAGGACTGCAGCAAAGGGTCCCAGATCTCAGGCCATCGCAGTAGACTATACCTATCCACGGTGTCTGCTGTCAGATCTCTGTAGAGTTAGCTTCTCTGAACGGTTGGCTTGCAGAAATTCCTTTTCGGCGTGGTTTGCTCTGCAATCGCTGCGATCGTGTTGTTTTGTTTTTACTTGTATCTGTGCCTGAGGACTTATTCTCATTTGTATTAGCATAATGTAAGTGTAGTTTTCCACCGAGTCGCTGGGTCTGTCTGCGCTCAACGGTAACCCTCTGGGGCACATCCGGATCTTGCGCCGCCAGTGGAGGGTCCGGGAGCCAAGGTTGCGGGCAGTTCCAGCCGCCCAGCCGGGGATGTCTCAGCCTCCCTTCGGTCTGCAGCGCCTAGCCGGCGCTTTCTCTTTGGCATACACCCTCCCGGCACCAGAGGGAACTTCTCTCCCTCGCGTGGGCCCCAGGTCCCCTGTGCTGTCGCTTCGCGGCCCTAGCACCGCTCGGTTCGTGCCGTCGGGTCAGCCTCGCGGCGCCGGGATTCACCCCGACCTGGGTATCTATTAACATCTCCGCTGGGAGGAGGACGGGCTGCCATTGTTCTGACGCAAGCTGAGTCTGCTACCCGCTGGGTGTCTTGTTGGCAGCGGCACCGTTCCTTCCTCCAAACCCGAAGTTTCTCGGCGCTGACCTCTAGGGTCTCAGAGTTTCTCGGTGAGTTTCCCGGCGCCAGGCGCCTCACCTCCCTAAAGGAAGGGGGAGTTGAACTAGAGTATAGACGCCTTGTCCCGACCTGGTGTCGGGCGCCGAGTTAGAACCACGTCCAGCACCGGTTGGAGGCTGGTGAATGTTAACTACAAGTCTTCTTAGAACCGTTCTCCTACTGCGGTTTCTCGGGGACCAAAATAGTTCCAGAGGATTGAACTCAGCGGTGATTGAAAATCTATATGCTCTTCCTCGAGCGCCGTCTCCTATAATCTCTTCGTCTCCCTTGGCTAGTGTCTGGCACCCCAGACTCCCCCTCCCTTCGCTGACAGGACTCTGTGTGCGCAGTTGTAGACCTGAGTGCTGTGACTCAGCTGTTACAAAGCTGCGACCCAGAGAAAGAGCCACCTCGGCTCTGGTGGAAACTACTGAGAAAACACCGGTCCAGTGCACTCGCCCGAGAGCGATCGACAAAACGTTGCCCCAGAGACCCAAGGGTGGCGGCACCCAGCAGGCGGGCACAGCGCAGATTGCAACGTTGTGTCCAAAGGCACACGTCAGTTTTGGAGCTTTTCGAGGGTGCTGTCCCCTAGAAACTGAGAACCGAGTTTCAAAAGAGTTTGAAATCTTGAAAGATCAGAGATGCTGGGGATAAATGGCATGAATAAAGTGGAGTGAAAAAAAAAAAAAACATAGACCAGCCGTGAAAACTCCCCTGATCGAGAAAACTGAATAAGGCACGGAAGCAAAACTAAATCGAGTTTATTCAAAACACATGGGTAATTTAACTCAGCCCATTTCTTACAAATGCCTTTGAAAGTGATTTTTTAAAACTGTTGTTATCTTCTTAAAACAAAGTAGGATAATCACTTTAACCAGTCCCCTGCTCCCTGGAAACCCTGAGCGTAATAACCAAGCATTGTAAAGGTCAGTTTCCTCATGCTCACTTTATAAGCTGCCCTGAGACATCAAGGCTCTGAGCTTCATACTAGTTTTAAATTTGAAATCTTCCCTTTTGAGAAGTTTGTTTCTTCTTCAATAAAATATTTATATGCAGTAAAGCTCTCTGAACTTTGTTTTAACTATTCTTGTTAAAATAGGGTAGGAAGTAATCTAAAGCTGGTGAGTAACTGCAACAGGTACCCATGGAGCCCATTGCGCTCACTGATTTCTGACTGATTCGAGATCTCAGCTCTTCTCCCTTTGTGTTGAGTTCTCCAATTCTGTTGAGGGGCCTTTGTGGAAGCTTCCTGGTAAGTCAGTCTACTCTGTTCAAAAGGGGGGACCTCATGATTCTCTGTATTTTCTGGAGAACAGCCTGGCAGTGTTGTGGCCTTAGGGAATAAACGCAAAGACGGGTTTCACTGGTACAAAACTAGAAATACGATCTTGTTTCTTTTGGGGAAATGGGTCAACTATTGGATGATTTGTGAGGAAATGAAATTTCTATTTCAAGGCAGGACAATAAAATTTAACATAAAACTCTCCTTCCCTTCATGCTCGCCCTTTCAGCCTCCTCATTCGCTCCTAGTGTGTATCCTGTGATACACACCAGCCAGACCTCCTGAAAGAAAAGAATGCCTGTTCCGCAGCAGAGATATTTTCCCCTCTTTTTGTGACCCTAGCAATGCAACTTCTTAAGGATGACCATTCTTTTCCAACTCCATAGGGGGTCATAGTGACATACTGCTTGCTTTGTGTTTACTTGGACAATGTATCTTTGGTGAACTTAATGTAAAGTGGCCTTTTGTAAGCTCCTTTGTCTCAAAAATGTATTTGACTATGCCTTGGGCTGCTAATAGGAGGAACTGTTCTCATAGCTTCTAAGGGTCTATCTCCTGGGTTACAATCCACAGTGTGACTTGAATGAAATTCTCTTTTTGTTCTTGAGTGTTAATTGAATTCCTGTCAATATTTGCTTGGCATAGTTGGCAGGATATAAGAGGCACCCAACAGAGGAAATCTGGACTCTACCCTGAACAGGTGCTTGGACACATGCTCTGCCCTTGGAGCTTAACTGGCTTTTCGGTATTCCTTTTCAGTATTTATCTTTTGGGTAAATTCTCCTGATATCCCGGCATCATTGCTTTAAATTTAAAGTTTAAATGACATCCAAAGTTTCACTCAAGCTGTTTTCCTTGGGACTTGGCGTCCCAGGTGAGTACTGAGATTCCCTACGCTGGGACGGGGAAGGGGGTTTGGAGTGAACAAGCTTAATTGACTTTTTAATTTTTGATTTAAGTTGGAAAGACTGTGTACCTGTGGTCTGAACAAACCGTTTGCTAGTGAGAGACAGCCGGCTTAGCTCCGAAGTAAAGGGATCCTTGTTCCTCCCAGCCACCTGGCGTTCTCCAGCGACTGGAACCTAGCAGACGTGTCTGAGGGTTAGTCCTCATGAAGGGAGGCAGGGATCCCGCCATCCAGCCGGCTGGGCTGCCGCGGGCTATGTCCGCGGCACAGGGTCCCCGGCCGTCCGCCCCTTGCCCGCCCTCGGGACGACCGCTGACCCGCCGGGCTGGAAGCGCCAAGCCGGCCCAGGCCAGCCGCGCCTCCCAGCTCTTCCAGGTCCAGCCGCCAGGCGGGCTGGCCGCAGCCGCTCTGCTCGCCCTCGCTGCAGACCCAGTCTACCTGTCTGCCGTGCCGGCGGCCGCGGGTTCGAGGCCGCCTGGATGCCCGAAACAGACCCCAGGATGCAGGGCTTCTCGCTGGAAAGCGGAGCTGGCTCTTCTGCTGCTGGGCTTGCCGGAGCCGCATAGCCGTCAAGCTGGCCTTGCCGCCTCCTGAGCCCACCTACCTCGATGCCGGCGACCTTTCCTGGCCTCGGTTGCCGCCACCGCCCTGGCCCAGCCGCACAGCAGCCGCCAGAGGAGGGCGCGGGGCCTGGCGTGTACAACCTGCGCCAGAGCGAGCGCGCACACTTGGAGGTGCTCCCGGTGCGAGCTGAACGCCGCTCAGGTTTTCTAGCGCACCGCTTGGGACAAGCGGCTCGGCTGCATGTTCCTGTGCTGGGCGCCTTCAGCTGCTGCACGCTGTTCTCTCCCACCGCAACGCCGCGCGCCTGGGCGAGATGCGCAGCTTCTATTGATACATCGGCCTCCGTTCGCGCATCAACTGCAACATCTCCTACCACGACTAGGGCTACGGCATCAACTAGGGCAAGCCCTCCAAACTGATACCGACGCCACCTGGCGGGTGCTGCACCCAATATGGCGTTAAGTCCTGAGACCATCATCTCGTATGATCATAGCTTTGGGAAGCACCTACCCCGTGGTAGACCTGACCTCCAGGTATGAGTGTGCAGCTGTAATTCTCCATTCGCCGCTGATATGTGGATTGCGTGTGGCTTTTCCCGATACCAGGAAAACATACTGCTTTGATGCTTTCTCTAGCATTGACAGATATTTAAAGCCACCTCTCCCATGCTTCCGCAGTACACAGGACGAAGTTATGGCCACGTACGTACGAGCGCTTTCCCGGGGCCGTGGAGCCCCTCTGGGCCAAAGGGACGGGGATAATGACATACAGTTTTATATATACAATACCTAGAAAGACTAAGACAGTTCATATCTCACGAACTTCCTGATTCCTGAATATGACTTGATTTTACTTCAACTGTGGACGTGCTTCAACTGGATGGCTCTCATGGGCCTGATAACCACGAGGAAATGCTCAGCGTTTTGGGGCGTCCTAATCAAAGAGCTGAGGACATCTTGGTCTTTGGTATATAGAGGTTCTTCTAACTCACACGTCATGTTAAACCAAACAGTTGTGATTTCCAGCTTTGTTGCCTGGTGGAATGGAAAGGAGAGCTGAGTGGGGGGATGGTTTTCTTCTGCTCTAAGAAGGATGCTCACACCCCTTTCTCCACCTTGCCCGTCAGGTGGGAATCATTTATGCAGGACTCAACCTCTCTCCACCAGTGCTCTCGGTATCTGACCCTTTCAACCCCTGGATTTACGGCTCTAATCCATTGTGAAGCTGTGGTAGTGTAACTGGAAACCACTCTGATGAAAATTCCTTTGTTAATTTTTGTTAACATGCTGATCTTTCCCCGACACAAATCAAATTAAAGGGTAATTTATTGGAACAATTGTGAACAGCTTCATCAACTGGAACAAAATAAATATAACTGGAGCCTTCTTATATAAAAGTAAAGAGGATTTTTAAAGTGTGAATTTATTGCTAGTCCACAGAGTTTTCATATTTTGATCACCTGATTAGTCTAACAAGGAATCTAGCCCATTGTCCTTCTGTAAAGTCCTCCTTGTAGGCTTCTTTAAAGTGCTGTACATATTTGCAATTACATTGTGCATAGATTGTTAATAGGTAACTTTCTTTTGCCAGGCTTCAACAACAAAACTGCAAATTTATTTGTAATGTAAATGACTGTATATGTTTTCTTAATATGTGTTCCTCCTATATTTTGCTATTAAAAAGTTAGAACATTTCTGAGACAAAAAATTACAAGTTTATGCTTTGAAAAAATTATGTAATTAAAATTTCACTAAATTTTTAGTTTAGGAGTTACTTGGGTCTGACACAGGAGTTGTGCCAATAAGCATCAGAAGTGTAAAAATACTAAAACTGCTACACTACTTGTATTGGTTGGGGTTTGTGTTTGAGGAGGTCTTTGGTTTTATTGAAATGATTTTCTTCCCCCAATTTGAAAGCCTTAAATGTACTGTAACCCTTAGATTGCTCTCCAGTTGGATTAAGATTGATTACCAGTTTGTGTACTGTTGCTTGGATATGACACAGTAATTGGTCATGGAATGAAGGATGCATGGATCAGAAAGAAATTTTAAAAGGAATTCTGAAAAAAAGAGTTTTATGCATGGTGAACACTCAATAAAAATAGATTGAATTCAATCAGGTGAATGAATTTTAATAGTGAAGTTGTACAAAACTAGACTTGTCTTTTCCCTTGTTAAGAGGACAAAGTTTTCTTGAAATACTGATCTTTTTTGATAAATAGATTGTAAACTTTCTTTGCTAACTCTTATGCAATATGTTGTAATTTTCTGTATTTGCCTTTGAAGTCTTTTATTGTCGCTTTGGTTGAATGACTAAGTGGTTTTTCACAGTGACTATGATCCTAGTTAGCCAAATGTTAAAAATCCTTCTGATATTTGACAAACTTTTTCAAATCAAATTCTGAATAAAGGTCTTCTGATCTCTGGTTAATTTTGGAATGCTTGAATGTGTCCTTGAACATCTCAAAGAGAGAAAGTAAACTAATTAGGCTTATTTGGTATGCTAAATTACATGGAAAATACTGACAAATAGTGATAAACCTTCTTAGGTTATAAATGTTCTAGAAATTATATGATCTTTCCTAAAACATGAAATGTTGTGGTATGTTCTCAATCATTTCCAGTTATTATCTCAAAATGTTATATGTCACAGAAATAGCCAAATTACCTTGATAACTGTATTATAACCAGATCTTTAGCTATGTGTTTTGTCTTTTGTCATTTATAGTTATCATCTCACTCTGATGCTTTTACAAAAATCTATGTAGATGACTTGCTTTTATGCTTGTAAACTAAATTTGAGGAGCTTGGTGGGGTACAGTCCTTGCAATCACAAAGAGTCCAACAAGACAGCACATTTCTCATTCCTAATCTCAGACCTGCCTATACTCTGATTTTAGATTTTAATTATTCTCCTTGAATTTCCTTTTCTTTGTGCTAGCTTGTCCTTGTCCCTAGGATTCCAAAGTTTAGCAGTCTTCTGTTTTCTTTATCTGCTATTTCCATCCATTCCACACCCTATTCTAATGAGCTTTCCCATCCCGTGTGAGCAAAACCAGAGGACTAGTTTCAGCAGAAATCTCAGGGCTCCTAAGATGCTTAGGCTCTGCTTCCAGCATCATTGGAACTGGCGATGGTGGTCCCTGGGCCAGGAGCTGAACTGTAATGCTTGGAAGCGTCCAGGACACTAGAGTGTCCATGCTGAGTTCGCAGAGTCAGGGAACTCCAGCTGATGATGAGATCCCTCATCAACAGATCTCCTCCACAGCATCCACCTCTTCTGGGGACTCCTTGTATGGATCCTTATGACTCTCGGGAGTGGGCTCTAGGCTGCTTCTGTACACTGCCACTGGATGCACTGTGTCTGGGTCTGTGTCACCAACAGTTGCAATGCACAAACTCACAGAGACCTGAAAACAAATCTCACTCGAAGTCCTAGAGGTCCCAAGAGAGTGGACTCACCCCGGGATAGGATCAAAAGGTGACACCTCCTGGCTCCCTCATCCTAGACCATCCTTTAAGTGTCCCCTCCACCCGCTAGCTTCCCAGGTGGCACTAGTGGTAAAGAACCTGGCTGCCAATGCAGGAGATGTAAGAGACGGGGGTTCGATCCCTAGGTAGGGAAGATCCCCTGGAGAAGGGAGCAGCAACCCTCTCCAGCATTCTTGCCTGAAGAATCCCATGGAGAGAGGAACCTGGTGAGCTACAGTCCATAGGGTCACCAAGAGTCAGACAGGACTGAAGTGAACTTACCCACCCCCGCAACCCCCATTACCATTTCACTGGGCAGGACCTGTGCTTCAGTCTCTGCTCCAGCACTACCAGTACAGTGCTCTGTGTGAGCTGGTCTGAGAGCTACGCACTGGAACAGAACTTCCAGGCTGTGAGCTGCAGGCCTGTGATTGCACAAAAGAGTGGTGAGCATAAAGATCAGCAGATTCCAGACCCTGCCAAAGTCACCTATGCATTAAACATTTCAACAGGAATACTCTTGAGCCAGAGTACTAATTCCATAAGCAGAAATTGTAATTAAAAACAGACATGTATGCCAATACAAGATAAAAAATATAAAAGAGAGTCATATCTGCACAATTCCAAATGACACTGCTCTTAGAGATAAAATGGAAGGCATGGTATTTAACCCATATTACTTCTTCACTGCTATTGCTTGCTCGCTATGCTGGCTTTTCTCTCCTTGTGGTGAGTGGGGGCTACTATTCAGGGGCAGCCTTAGGGCTTCTCATTGCAGTGGCTCCTCTTGTTGCAGAGCATGAGCTCTAGGGCTTCTGAGCTTCAGTAGTTGCAGCATGTGGGCTCCAGAGCACAGACTCAATGGTTGTGGCACCAGGGCTTAGCTGTTCCCACAGCATGCAGGATCTTCCCAGATTAGAGTTTGAATCCATGTCTCCTGCCTTGGCAGGCAGATTCTTTACTGCTGAACCACTAGGGAAGACCCTGCAAGACATGATTTTTAAAAGACACCCAGAGGCTGAATCTTAGACAGGTAGTGGCTATAGCAACTAAGCTTGAAGGGCGTGCTTCTAAGCAAGTTGGAAGGGAAAGCACTGAGGCACAGCTACCCATAAGGCTGAGGGAGGGCAGACTTTCCAGAGCCTTTCCTATGAAACATTCTGCTGCAGTTCCTTCCTCAAGTGCCTACCTCGGTCTTTCATGGCTCTTCTGGGTCTCACGCAGCCACCTGATCTACAGTATTCAGCTTCCTGGGGGCTGAAGTTAGAGATGATGGGGAACCATCACTCACCACACAATTCTCATCCCAGTTCAAGTGGAGCATTCCCCCAGGCTCTCAGCTCTGGGGGTGGTTCAGACCCAAGTTCCTGTCCCCGGTGGGTCAGGGAGGAACCCAGGCTACCCCTCTGGCTTCCAGACAACAAAACGCTTGAGAGTAGACACATGACGTTCCAAACCTTTGACCTCCTAGATGCTGAGTCAATATATCTGGGCCAAGAGGTCGGACCCAGAAAGAGTTTTGTGGAGAATGGGCAATGCCCACGTGACAGTAACATGCAGAGCTGTGTAGTTTTCCAGTGGAAATTACAGATCCCATCATGTGCTAATCAGCACTTCATGCCCAATGTGACTTCAATTCTGTAACCCTACATTTTCTTACTTATAAAATGTAATTTATAATAGCACTTAAATAAATGGGATAAGAAAAATGACACAGCACAGTGCTTATCATAAGTTCTTCGTGGCTGTTACCTGTAGTAGCTTGAAAGGTAACGTGAATAGGCATTAGAATCCTCCTATTTCTTGTTGAACTATCTCTAAACATTTTAATATCAAACATTTCATGTAAATATTTTAAAGTGAAATAGGACAGTACCTTATACATTGAAAACATAGCTTACACCCTATCCCTTCCCAACTGATGAGTCACTCTATTGATAGATTTTGAAGTCTGTTTTTATGTGTTACAAATGTAAACATACTCATGCAAATTAGTGAAACAAATATTATTTCCCTCCAAAGAACCGCATTATATGCATGGATTAACAACTTGACTTGTCGGTCATTACTACTTTAGACACCTTTCTTTCTTTATTCAAAGGTGCCTGTGTGCATGCTGAATTTCCTCAGTCGTGTCTGACTCTTTGTGACCCAATGGACTATAGACTGCCAGGCTCCTGGGTCCACGGACTTTTCCAGACAAGAATACTGGATTGGGTTCCCATTTCCTCCTCCAGGGTTGCTTCCTACACCAGAGATCTAATTGGAGTCTCTGTGGCTCCTGCATTGGTGGGTGGACTCTCGACCACTGGGCCACCTGGGAAGCCCCATCACACAGGCTACTTGCTGCTAACCTCTGTGGGGGAAGTAGCTGTCATTTGTATTCAAACAACTCTCTGGGAAGTTTCCACACCACCAGAGCCTAATAGCATCATGCTGAGCCTTCAAAGGGGACAGTGTTGTTGTCCTTCCCTTAAGCCTGGACCAGCAGAGCTCTCAGCCTTGAATATGCTTATTAGATGTCCCCAAGTCAGTTGCTTCCCAGGCGACTCAGTGGTAAAGAATCTATCTGGGACACAGGGAGACTAGGGTTCAATCTCTGGGTTGAGAAGATCTCATTAAGAAGGAAGTGGCAACTCACTGCAGTATCCTTGCCTGGGAAAAAAACCAGGGACAGAGAAACCTGGTGGGCTACGTATAGTGCATGGGGTTTCAAAAAGTCAGACTAGACGCAGTAACGACAAGAACGAAGTCAGTTGCTCTAATGAACCCCTATAACTTAGCACTCTTGGCTGCCTTGACCAGAGCTTCCAACTCCCTGCCTCTTGTGTTGTCCATTATTTTCCATGCTCCTTATTTCCTTATTTCTCATTTTTGGTTCTGATTCTCTTCCCTTTTCTTCTCTACCTCCTTTCTCACTTTTATTTCTACTCTTTCCCCCCCCCTCAGCTCCTGCACGACACGAGCTTTAGTGGGGATCATCTTAGAATTTACTTTCCTGGCAGAGAATCAACTATCAAAGAGAAGAAGATTCAGCTGTGTCCTCACGGTCTCTTGTCTATGCTCTTCCCTTAAAATTCAGCTCTGCCAAAGCAGGAGCAGGTTCTCCAAGTCGGCGTGCAGTACCCATCACAGCACCTTGCTCACGGCAGGTTGTGGAAACACACTTGTTTAAAACGCTTTGAATTAAACTGACTTTGGTAAGTTGAAGATAAATGACTGATCAAGGACATCTCGGCTTGGATGCACTGACATGCTTGCCAAGACAATGTCTGAAACATCTGAGAAAGGATATAAGGAGATGCAATTTCACTATAAATCTGACACTAGAAAGGAAAAGCAAACCACTACGATGATTAAACACAGGAAAAGACAACGTTTTGAGTTCGCTATTGATTGATGTTTTAATAGCCATGATTATAGCACTACGAATGACAACGAAAATAACAATGACTGTAATGGAGCACCTTGTTATTTTGCCTGAGACTATCTAATTAGGTGACTTTTGTTAATGATTTTACTCCAAAAAGTTGCCTTTAAAATGGTAAACTTCAGCTACCATCCAGGTAAGAATATGAAGACACGAGAGGTTAGACAACTAGCTGAGTATCTTCTACCAAACAGTCTGCATCTAAATCTGTAGATCTTGACCCTGACGCTTCTACTCGTTGGCTGAAAGTCTCGAGCAATTTTATCTTAGAATTGAAGACCAAAAGGAAAGTCTGACCAGCAGTGTGGTTTCATGCAAAGATGGCCACATTTTGATCATCTCTGTAAAATCTAATGATACTCTGTGTCTAGACAAAAGCCCTGAGAATCAATGGACATAGGAACCTAAAAATAACAGGGACTTAGGATACTTTTCATAAGAGTAGCCTCCCAAATAGCTTTTCTTGACAGAGCCCCTGTACCTCTATTTCCTTTAAACAAACAACCAAAGTTTTGATCCTCTCAAATCAACGAAATCAACTCAAAGTCTAAGAACTCCACCCAAGGAGTTTGAATTCACCCTTCGTCTTCTCAGATCCCACCTGCTGAAGCAATTTGCAACCACCCACCCTAATAGCCTCTGGTTGGACGCCTAAGAACCCAGAACACTATACATTCGCAAGCAAGGGGTCCCAGAAGACTTCTCTTCTCCCCGCTGAAGCGATGGAGCACTTTCCCCGCTGTGTGCGCCAGGCCTGGGATTCCGCGGAGGAGCCCCAGGAACCAGAGGTGCGGCAGCTCCTGCGCTCAGTGAACCCTAAGGAATGGCAGCTCCTTGCTATCCTAGGCTGGGCGAACTCTCTCCGGACGAGGAGGACTTCAGTCGGGGAAGAACCTTCGGCCCCCTGCCGCCTTCTGCGCCTATATTGCCCCAAACACCGACCCCGAGAACAGAGCCCCTGCATGCGATACGGCCAGTCTCGGGCTCCAGACCCCACACCCGCTCCCGGCCAGGAGTCCCGGCGCCCTCAGGACAGGAGGACGCCGCGCGCCCAGAAAGTTTCCCTGATCCGATTTTGCCACAGGAGGAACCCAGTGTCTGAAACCCGAGACCTCGGACGCCGGACACGCTTCCGGAGCATCGCCCTCTTGCTGATCTGGAGAGACACCAACAGACGCCCCACGCGCTGGACTGAAAGACCCTAGGTTGTCTCTCAGGCCGCCTTTGTCCCTAGGACCCCTCCTCTCCGCTGAGACCCTTCGTTGGAGGATTCCCTGCGACGACAGATGCTGTTACAAGAAAACCTCTCCGTTGAGCAATCGTGGAAGGATTCTTCATAGGCTTTTGGGGATCTCTCTGTTATTTCATAAATTGCATCTTTATTACTTACTTGATGGTTAAGTAAATCTCTTAACCAAATTCCAACGTCTTTCTCTCTGCTGCTTTGGCTTTAGGGGGAGGACCAGGCGCGCGGGCGGGGTGGCCGGTTCAGTTCTCCCGCGGGACCCTCGGTCCCCTGATTTGCTGAACTGGGGCGGGGGGTCGTGGGTTATCTTGGGCACACCAGGCGGCCAGGGGCCGACACAGCTGTTGTCAAACTGGGTCAAACTTGCCAGGATCCAGGAGATCACACACAGCGCAGCCGGCAGCCCTGAGAGCTCCGCTTCGCCCTGGAAACGCTCCTGCTCGCTCGACCCGCTCTTTCCCTTCCTGTCCATCTGCGGGGCGTCCGGTCATCTGCACGCGGCTCCCCGGCGCCCAGCGCAGGTCGCCGCTCCAAATGCGTCCAGAAGCCTGGACCGCAGCAGCACAGAGCTCCTGTCTCCCTCGGACACTTTCCTGGGTGCGTCCCTTCTTCCTCTGAGCCGCTCCAACCCAATTTCCAGCTCGCACGTCCGAGCTGACGTGGAGCCAGGGTGCTGGGGCCGCGGACAAGCGAAAACTCAAAACTCGAGACTGGCTTCGTGAGGAGGGATTTCTGCGGCCAGATTCTGGAGCGGTTGGCTCCCTTTACATCCTAACTTCAACCCGGCGACTTGCCAAGGCTCCTGACTTCTCATTACCAATCGCAGCAGAACTCCTGTTTCCACCAAACCCGGGGGGTGAAATGGGGAGCTGAGAGAACAATGCAGGCCACCTTTAAGACCTTGTTTGGTTGCTAAATCACGTCCGACTGTGCTACTGTGGCCGCCAGGCTCCCCTGTCCATGGAATTTCTCCAGCCAAGAATATTGCAGTGGCTTGCCATTCTCTTCTCCAGGGAATCTTTCTCACCCAGAAATCAAACGCGCACCTCCCTCATTGGCAGGCAGGTTCTTTACTAGTCAACTAACATGGACGCTCATGTAAGAGTGTAAGAAACACTCACACCGTCATTCTGAGATTTTCTCAACTGCTGTGATTCTTCTGAGGGCAAATCTGTCACTGGGATTAAACTAGTAGGAGTCTGAAAGTGGGGCTCCCTCCCCAGGGAGCTATTTCCTAGGATTCTTTCAACTCACCTTTCTAGTTTCTGGTATCACACTCTAGGCCACCCTTTTCCTCTTTCCTTGCCAGGATTCCGTGCATCTCCTGCGCCCAGGGCACGCGGTGGCTCAACCAGTGTGTAACCCCGACCTGTACCAAGGAATTACAGAAGTATTCTTTTCACCCCTATTGGAACACAGGATGATCTTTTATTTTTCAGATTCAATTACAAAATTTCCAGCGAGGCAGGAGCCTGTAACATACAGCACATAACCAGAGGACGTGAGGACAGGGCTGTGTGTGGTATTTACTGCTGTGCCTCTATTAACGTACTTTTCATGTTCTACTTTGTCCTTTATTTCTTCAAAAGTGTATGCGAGAAATGAAATCAATAAGAACCGGAAATAAAGAAATTACTTTTCCATGTCATCTTCATTTTTCAGTAGTAATTTCAAATTCTTAGATAAATAAATGAAATAGCCCTTGAATTCATGGAAACACAGGGTTCTTTAGAAGCCCACTTATGGAGAAGCACTGGCAGGCTTTGGAATATACGGTTCTAGAGTTCTTCCGGAAATCTGAAAATCCAAAATGTTATGCACCCTAACCTTTAATCCAATCACCAAAACCACTCAGAACTTCCGTGCCCTTCCCAGAAAGAGGCAGTCATCTCCTCAGTCCCTAGGGGCCCCCAGGCGATTTGCAAGGCAATTGAGTGTGGATCCCACCTATCAACACCCGGGTTTCCCAAAACCAGGACAGGCCGGCCCTATAAAGGCACACTCCTCACCCAGCCCAGTCATTCGCGCCTGTGCTTAGACCCACTGAGCTCTGGGCCTGGTGAGGAGGCTGAAGCTCATGGAAGCGCAGTGCTGGAGGAGGGCACGTCCCGAGCCCGCCTTGCCTCCGGGCCTGAACCGAGAGCAGGCCTGGGCCTGGGCTCTGGATAACTTCCCCGCGCTGAGCCGCCCCTCCTGCCTCAGCCCCGAGTTCTGCGGGGACGCGCACTACTGCGCCTGTGGGCTGCCGCGCCACGCTTGCCCCGGACCCGCGGACGGTCTCCGCGTCGAGATGGGCCAGAAACGCTGGCGAGAGCCGCAAGGCCACCAGCCGGCTGCTAGTCCGGGATGGAGCGACAGTCCCGTCAAGAAGAGGCCCAAGCCGCCCAGCGGCGGGCCCAGCAGGGTCTGAACAGCCAGCCGATGCCAGCAGCTGCGGAGGCTGCCAGACCCGCGGCCAGATCGCCGCCAGGAGGCCAGGAGGCCCTCCACCCCACCCCACCGCACACACCTTGAGGTTGCGGAAAAGTGAGACTTGAAACCCGGTGGAACCCGGCAAGGAAAGGAATAGCAGCCTCCTGTCTGGCGCACAGCACCCTTTCAGTCACCACCCTGGACTGGAGCCTGGGTCACCCCAGCGGAGGCCCAATCTGCCCAGGCGGGGCGGGGGGGGGGGGCGAGGGGGGACTTCTCCCTCGGCTCCGCCTCTCTCGGGGAAGAGCCTGGAGATATCTGTGGGGCAGAACATTCCTTTTTTTTCTTCCGTTCTTGGATAATTGACGGGCTTTTCAATGAGAAATCTCTAAAGCCATAAAAAGGAACGCATTTGAGTCTAGTCTAATGAGGTGGATGAACCTAGAGCTTATTATTCAGAGTGAAGTCAGTCTGAATGAGAAAGAGAAATCTCCTGTACTAACGCGCATATATATGGAATCTAGAAAGATGGTGCTGACGAATTTATTTGCAGGGCAGCAATGGAGAAACAGACATAGAGAACAGATTTATTGACAGGGCAGGGGGAGAGAGGAGAGAGTGAGCTGTATGGGAAAAGTAAGAGGGAAACTGACAGTAGCATATGTAAAGTGGACAGCCAATGGGAATTTGCTGTATAACTCCCTGAACTCAAACTGGGGCTCTGTAAGAATCTAGAGGGGTGGGATGGTGAGAGAGATGGGAGGGAGGTTCAGACCAAGGCGGGACATATGTATACCGATGGCTGATTCGTGTTGATAGTTGACAGAAAACAACAAAATTCTGTAAAACATGACCCTTCAATTAAAACATAAATTAGGAAAAAGGAAATCTCTCTTCAGGAATCTATGCTATCAAGGAACTTTCCTGTTGATGTACTCAGAATTGTCATACTTCTTATATTAATTCCAATTTGCAAATGATTAAAACATGCTTCCCTATTCTCTGCTTGTGAATTGATTTGGGTGGGTGGAGTCAGGACTGGAAGTGGTACTGGGACGGGGAGTCTTTGGCTGAAAGAACTGAGACCCAGGTCAGGGCTCCAAGATTAAGGAAACACAAAATGAACCCATGATGTATAACCTTGAGTACCCTGGTGGCCTATATTAATCTCTTTCCTTTGTTCAAATATTGGAAGTAGCACTCCCCAACATAGCTTTTGGGGAAATTTTGAAAGGATCTTTGGAAAGCCAATATGGTAATACACATTAAGCATTTCAACAGGAATACTCTGGAGCCAGAGTACTAATTCCATAAGCAGAAACTGTAGTTACAGACAGACATGTATGCCAATACAAGATAAAAAAAAATGTAAATGATAGTCATATCTGCACAATTCCAAACGATACTGCTCTTAGAGATAAAATGGAAGGCATGCTTTTTAAACCATATTACTTCTTGACTGTTATTGCTTCGTTGCTATGCTGGCTTTTCTCTCCTTGTGGTGAGCGGCGGCTACTCTTCAGGGGCAGGTGCGGGCTTCTCATTGCCATGGCTCCTCTTGTTGCAGAGCATGAGCTCTAGGGCTTCTGAGCTTCAGTAGTTGCAGCATGTGGGCTCCAGAGCACAGACTCAATGGTTGTGGCACCAGGGCTTAGCTGTTCCCACAGCATGCAGGATCTTCCCAGATTAGAGTTTGAATCCATGTCTCCTGCCTTGGCAGGCAGATTCTTACTGCTGAACCACTAGGGAAGACCCTGCAAGACATGATTTTTAAAAGACACCCAGAGGCTGAATCTTAGACAGGTAGTGGCTATAGCAACTAAGCTTGAAGGGCGTGCTTCTAAGCAAGTTGGAAGGGAAAGCACTGAGGCACAGCTACCCATAAGGCTGAGGGAGGGCAGACTTTCCAGAGCCTTTCCTATGAAACATTCTGCTGCAGTTCCTTCCTCAAGTGCCTACCTCGGTCTTTCATGGCTCTTCTGGGTCTCACGCAGCCACCTGATCTACAGTATTCAGCTTCCTGGGGGCTGAAGTTAGAGATGATGGGGAACCATCACTCACCACACAATTCTCATCCCAGTTCAAGTGGAGCATTCCCCAGGCTCTCAGCTCTGGGGGTGGTTCAGACCAAGTTCCTGTCCCCGGTGGGTCAGGGAGGAACCCAGGCTACCCCTCTGGCTTCCAGACAACAAAACGCTTGAGAGTAGACACATGACGTTCCAAACCTTTGACCTCCTAGATGCTGAGTCAATATATCTGGGCCAAGAGGTCGGACCCAGAAAGAGTTTTGTGGAGAATGGGCAATGCCCACGTGACAGTAACATGCAGAGCTGTGTAGTTTTCCAGTGGAAATTACAGATCCCATCATGTGCTAATCAGCACTTCATGCCCAATGTGACTTCAATTCTGTAACCCTACATTTTCTTACTGATAAAATGTAATTTATAATAGCACTTAAATAAATGGGATAAGAAAAATGACACAGCACAGTGCTTATCATAAGTTCTTCGTGGCTGTTACCTGTAGTAGCTTGAAAGGTAACGTGAATAGGCATTAGAATCCTCCTATTTCTTGTTGAACTATCTCTAAACATTTTAATATCAAACATTTCATGTAAATATTTTAAAGTGAAATAGGACAGTACCTTATACATTGAAAACATAGCTTACACCCTATCCCTTCCCAACTGATGAGTCACTCTATTGATAGATTTTGAAGTCTGTTTTTATGTGTTACAAATGTAAACATACTCATGCAAATTAGTGAAACAAATATTATTTCCTCCAAAGAACCGCATTATATGCATGGATTAACAACTTGACTTGTCGGTCATTACTACTTTAGACACCTTTCTTTCTTTATTCAAAGGTGCCTGTGTGCATGCTGAATTTCCTCAGTCGTGTCTGACTCTTTGTGACCCAATGGACTATAGACTGCCAGGCTCCTGGGTCCACGGACTTTTCCAGACAAGAATACTGGATTGGGTTCCCATTTCCTCCTCCAGGGTTGCTTCCTACACCAGAGATCTAATTGGAGTCTCTGTGGCTCCTGCATTGGTGGGTGGACTCTCGACCACTGGGCCACCTGGGAAGCCCCATCACACAGGCTACTTGCTGCTAACCTCTGTGGGGGAAGTAGCTGTCATTTGTATTCAAACAACTCTCTGGGAAGTTTCCACACCACCAGAGCCTAATAGCATCATGCTGAGCCTTCAAAGGGGACAGTGTTGTTGTCCTTCCCTTAAGCCTGGACCAGCAGAGCTCTCAGCCTTGAATATGCTTATTAGATGTCCCCAAGTCAGTTGCTTCCCAGGCGACTCAGTGGTAAAGAATCTATCTGGGACACAGGGAGACTAGGGTTCAATCTCTGGGTTGAGAAGATCTCATTAAGAAGGAAGTGGCAACTCACTGCAGTATCCTTGCCTGGGAAAAAAACCAGGGACAGAGAAACCTGGTGGGCTACGTATAGTGCATGGGGTTTCAAAAAGTCAGACTAGACGCAGTAACGACAAGAACGAAGTCAGTTGCTCTAATGAACCCCTATAACTTAGCACTCTTGGCTGCCTTGACCAGAGCTTCCAACTCCCTGCCTCTTGTGTTGTCCATTATTTTCCATGCTCCTTATTTCCTTATTTCTCATTTTTGGTTCTGATTCTCTTCCCTTTTCTTCTCTACCTCCTTTCTCACTTTTATTTCTACTCTTTCCCCCCCCCCCCTCAGCTCCTGCACGACACGAGCTTTAGTGGGGATCATCTTAGAATTTACTTTCCTGGCAGAGAATCAACTATCAAAGAGAAGAAGATTCAGCTGTGTCCTCACGGTCTCTTGTCTATGCTCTTCCCTTAAAATTCAGCTCTGCCAAAGCAGGAGCAGGTTCTCCAAGTCGGCGTGCAGTACCCATCACAGCACCTTGCTCACGGCAGGTTGTGGAAACACACTTGTTTAAAACGCTTTGAATTAAACTGACTTTGGTAAGTTGAAGATAAATGACTGATCAAGGACATCTCGGCTTGGATGCACTGACATGCTTGCCAAGACAATGTCTGAAACATCTGAGAAAGGATATAAGGAGATGCAATTTCACTATAAATCTGACACTAGAAAGGAAAAGCAAACCACTACGATGATTAAACACAGGAAAAGACAACGTTTTGAGTTCGCTATTGATTGATGTTTTAATAGCCATGATTATAGCACTACGAATGACAACGAAAATAACAATGACTGTAATGGAGCACCTTGTTATTTTGCCTGAGACTATCTAATTAGGTGACTTTTGTTAATGATTTTACTCCAAAAGTTGCCTTTAAAATGGTAAACTTCAGCTACCATCCAGGTAAGAATATGAAGACACGAGAGGTTAGACAACTAGCTGAGTATCTTCTACCAAACAGTCTGCATCTAAATCTGTAGATCTTGACCCTGACGCTTCTACTCGTTGGCTGAAAGTCTCGAGCAATTTTATCTTAGAATTGAAGACCAAAAGGAAAGTCTGACCAGCAGTGTGGTTTCATGCAAAGATGGCCACATTTTGATCATCTCTGTAAAATCTAATGATACTCTGTGTCTAGACAAAAAGCCCTGAGAATCAATGGACATAGGAACCTAAAAATAACAGGGACTTAGGATACTTTTCATAAGAGTAGCCTCCCAAATAGCTTTTCTTGACAGAGCCCCTGTACCTCTATTTCCTTTAAACAAACAACCAAAGTTTTGATCCTCTCAAATCAACGAAATCAACTCAAAGTCTAAGAACTCCACCCAAGGAGTTTGAATTCACCCTTCGTCTTCTCAGATCCCACCTGCTGAAGCAATTTGCAACCACCCACCCTAATAGCCTCTGGTTGGACGCCTAAGAACCCAGAACACTATACATTCGCAAGCAAGGGGTCCCAGAAGACTTCTCTTCTCCCCGCTGAAGCGATGGAGCACTTTCCCCGCTGTGTGCGCCAGGCCTGGGATTCCGCGGAGGAGCCCCAGGAACCAGAGGTGCGGCAGCTCCTGCGCTCAGTGAACCCTAAGGAATGGCAGCTCCCTTGCTATCCTAGGCTGGGCGAACTCTCTCCGGACGAGGAGGACTTCAGTCGGGGAAGAACCTTCGGCCCCCTGCCGCCTTCTGCGCCTATATTGCCCCAAACACCGACCCCGAGAACAGAGCCCCTGCATGCGATACGGCCAGTCTCGGGCTCCAGACCCCACACCCGCTCCCGGCCAGGAGTCCCGGCGCCCTCAGGACAGGAGGACGCCGCGCGCCCAGAAAGTTTCCCTGATCCGATTTTGCCACAGGAGGAACCCAGCGTCTGAAACCCGAGACCTCGGACGCCGGACACGCTTCCGGAGCATCGCCCTCTTGCTGATCTGGAGAGACACCAACAGACGCCCCACGCGCTGGACTGAAAGACCCTAGGTTGTCTCTCAGGCCGCCTTTGTCCCTAGGACCCCTCCTCTCCGCTGAGACCCTTCGTTGGAGGATTCCCTGCGACGACAGATGCTGTTACAAGAAAACCTCTCCGTTGAGCAATCGTGGAAGGATTCTTCATAGGCTTTTGGGGATCTCTCTGTTATTTCATAAATTGCATCTTTATTACTTACTTGATGGTTAAGTAAATCTCTTAACCAAATTCCAACGTCTTTCTCTCTGCTGCTTTGGCTTTAGGGGGAGGACCAGGCGCGCGGGCGGGGTGGCCGGTTCAGTTCTCCCGCGGGACCCTCGGTCCCCTGATTTGCTGAACTGGGGCGGGGGTCGTGGGTTATCTTGGGCACACCAGGCGGCCAGGGGGCCGACACAGCTGTTGTCAAACTGGGTCAAACTTGCCAGGATCCAGGAGATCACACACAGCGCAGCCGGCAGCCCTGAGAGCTCCGCTTCGCCCTGGAAACGCTCCTGCTCGCTCGACCCGCTCTTTCCCTTCCTGTCCATCTGCGGGGCGTCCGGTCATCTGCACGCGGCTCCCCGGCGCCCAGCGCAGGTCGCCGCTCCAAATGCGTCCAGAAGCCTGGACCGCAGCAGCACAGAGCTCCTGTCTCCCTCGGACACTTTCCTGGGTGCGTCCCTTCTTCCTCTGAGCCGCTCCAACCCAATTTCCAGCTCGCACGTCCGAGCTGACGTGGAGCCAGGGTGCTGGGGCCGCGGACAAGCGAAAACTCAAAACTCGAGACTGGCTTCGTGAGGAGGGATTTCTGCGGCCAGATTCTGGAGCGGTTGGCTCCTTTACATCCTAACTTCAACCCGGCGACTTGCCAAGGCTCCTGACTTCTCATTACCAATCGCAGCAGAACTCCTGTTTCCACCAAACCCGGGGGTGAAATGGGGAGCTGAGAGAACAATGCAGGCCACCTTTAAGACCTTGTTTGGTTGCTAAATCACGTCCGACTGTGCTACTGTGGCCGCCAGGCTCCCCTGTCCATGGAATTTCTCCAGCCAAGAATATTGCAGTGGCTTGCCATTCTCTTCTCCAGGGAATCTTTCTCACCCAGAAATCAAACGCGCACCTCCCTCATTGGCAGGCAGGTTCTTTACTAGTCAACTAACATGGACGCTCATGTAAGAGTGTAAGAAACACTCACACCGTCATTCTGAGATTTTCTCAACTGCTGTGATTCTTCTGAGGGCAAATCTGTCACTGGGATTAAACTAGTAGGAGTCTGAAAGTGGGGGCTCCCTCCCAGGGAGCTATTTCCTAGGATTCTTTCAACTCACCTTTCTAGTTTCTGGTATCACACTCTAGGCCACCCTTTTCCTCTTTCCTTGCCAGGATTCCGTGCATCTCCTGCGCCCAGGGCACGCGGTGGCTCAACCAGTGTGTAACCCCGACCTGTACCAAGGAATTACAGAAGTATTCTTTTCACCCCTATTGGAACACAGGATGATCTTTTATTTTTCAGATTCAATTACAAAATTTCCAGCGAGGCAGGAGCCTGTAACATACAGCACATAACCAGAGGACGTGAGGACAGGGCTGTGTGTGGTATTTACTGCTGTGCCTCTATTAACGTACTTTTCATGTTCTACTTTGTCCTTTATTTCTTCAAAAGTGTATGCGAGAAATGAAATCAATAAGAACCGGAAATAAAGAAATTACTTTTCCATGTCATCTTCATTTTTCAGTAGTAATTTCAAATTCTTAGATAAATAAATGAAATAGCCCTTGAATTCATGGAAACACAGGGTTCTTTAGAAGCCCACTTATGGAGAAGCACTGGCAGGCTTTGGAATATACGGTTCTAGAGTTCTTCCGGAAATCTGAAAATCCAAAATGTTATGCACCCTAACCTTTAATCCAATCACCAAAACCACTCAGAACTTCCGTGCCCTTCCCAGAAAGAGGCAGTCATCTCCTCAGTCCCTAGGGGCCCCCCAGGCGATTTGCAAGGCAATTGAGTGTGGATCCCACCTATCAACACCCGGGTTTCCCAAAACCAGGACAGGCCGGCCCTATAAAAGGCACACTCCTCACCCAGCCCAGTCATTCGCGCCTGTGCTTAGACCCACTGAGCTCTGGGCCTGGTGAGGAGGCTGAAGCCATGGAAGCGCAGTGCTGGAGGAGGGCACGTCCCGAGCCCGCCTTGCCTCCGGGCCTGAACCGAGAGCAGGCCTGGGCCTGGGCTCTGGATAACTTCCCCGCGCTGAGCCGCCCCTCCTGCCTCAGCCCCGAGTTCTTCGGGGACGCGCACTACTGCGCCTGTGGGCTGCCGCGCCACGCTTGCCCCGGACCCGCGGACGGTCTCCGCGTCGAGATGGGCCAGAAACGCTGGCGAGAGCCGCAAGGCCACCAGCCGGCTGCTAGTCCGGGATGGAGCGACAGTCCCGTCAAGAAGAGGCCCAAGCCGCCCAGCGGCGGGCCCAGCAGGGTCTGAACAGCCAGCCGATGCCAGCAGCTGCGGAGGCTGCCAGACCCGCGGCCAGATCGCCGCCAGGAGGCCAGGAGGCCCTCCACCCCACCCCACCGCACACACCTTGAGGTTGCGGAAAAGTGAGACTTGAAACCCGGTGGAACCCGGCAAGGAAAGGAATAGCAGCCTCCTGTCTGGCGCACAGCACCCTTTCAGTCACCACCCTGGACTGGAGCCTGGGTCACCCCAGCGGAGGCCCAATCTGCCCAGGCGGGGCGGGGGGGGGGGGGCGAGGGGGGGGGGACTTCTCCCCTCGGCTCCGCCTCTCTCGGGGAAGAGCCTGGAGATATCTGTGGGGCAGAACATTCCTTTTTTTTCTTCCGTTCTTGGATAATTGACGGGCTTTTCAATGAGAAATCTCTAAAGCCATAAAAAGGAACGCATTTGAGTCTAGTCTAATGAGGTGGATGAACCTAGAGCTTATTATTCAGAGTGAAGTCAGTCTGAATGAGAAAGAGAAATCTCCTGTACTAACGCGCATATATATGGAATCTAGAAAGATGGTGCTGACGAATTTATTTGCAGGGCAGCAATGGAGAAACAGACATAGAGAACAGATTTATTGACAGGGCAGGGGGAGAGAGGAGAGAGTGAGCTGTATGGGAAAAGTAAGAGGGAAACTGACAGTAGCATATGTAAAGTGGACAGCCAATGGGAATTTGCTGTATAACTCCCTGAACTCAAACTGGGGCTCTGTAAGAATCTAGAGGGGTGGGATGGTGAGAGAGATGGGAGGGAGGTTCAGACCAAGGCGGGACATATGTATACCGATGGCTGATTCGTGTTGATAGTTGACAGAAAACAACAAAATTCTGTAAAACATGACCCTTCAATTAAAACATAAATTAGGAAAAGGAAATCTCTCTTCAGGAATCTATGCTATCAAGGAACTTTCCTGTTGATGTACTCAGAATTGTCATACTTCTTATATTAATTCCAATTTGCAAATGATTAAAACATGCTTCCCTATTCTCTGCTTGTGAATTGATTTGGGTGGGTGGAGTCAGGACTGGAAGTGGTACTGGGACGGGGAGTCTTTGGCTGAAAGAACTGAGACCCAGGTCAGGGCTCCAAGATTAAGGAAACACAAAATGAACCCATGATGTATAACCTTGAGTACCCTGGTGGCCTATATTAATCTCTTTCCTTTGTTCAAATATTGGGAAAGTAGCACTCCCCAACATAGCTTTTGGGGAAATTTTGAAAGGATCTTTGGAAAGCCAATATGGTAATACACATTAAGCATTTCAACAGGAATACTCTGGAGCCAGAGTACTAATTCCATAAGCAGAAACTGTAGTTACAGACAGACATGTATGCCAATACAAGATAAAAAAAAATGTAAATGATAGTCATATCTGCACAATTCCAAACGATACTGCTCTTAGAGATAAAATGGAAGGCATGCTTTTTAAACCATATTACTTCTTGACTGTTATTGCTTCGTTGCTATGCTGGCTTTTCTCTCCTTGTGGTGAGCGGCGGCTACTCTTCAGGGGCAGGTGCGGGCTTCTCATTGCCATGGCTCCTCTTGTTGCAGAGCATGAGCTCTAGGGCTTCTGAGCTTCAGTAGTTGCAGCATGTGGGCTCCAGAGCACAGACTCAATGGTTGTGGCACCAGGGCTTAGCTGTTCCCACAGCATGCAGGATCTTCCCAGATTAGAGTTTGAATCCATGTCTCCTGCCTTGGCAGGCAGATTCTTACTGCTGAACCACTAGGGAAGACCCTGCAAGACATGATTTTTAAAAGACACCCAGAGGCTGAATCTTAGACAGGTAGTGGCTATAGCAACTAAGCTTGAAGGGCGTGCTTCTAAGCAAGTTGGAAGGGAAAGCACTGAGGCACAGCTACCCATAAGGCTGAGGGAGGGCAGACTTTCCAGAGCCTTTCCTATGAAACATTCTGCTGCAGTTCCTTCCTCAAGTGCCTACCTCGGTCTTTCATGGCTCTTCTGGGTCTCACGCAGCCACCTGATCTACAGTATTCAGCTTCCTGGGGGCTGAAGTTAGAGATGATGGGAACCATCACTCACCACACAATTCTCATCCCAGTTCAAGTGGAGCATTCCCCAGGCTCTCAGCTCTGGGGGTGGTTCAGACCCAAGTTCCTGTCCCCGGTGGGTCAGGGGAGGAACCCAGGCTACCCTCTGGCTTCCAGACAACAAAACGCTTGAGAGTAGACACATGACGTTCCAAACCTTTGACCTCCTAGATGCTGAGTCAATATATCTGGGCCAAGAGGTCGGACCCAGAAAGAGTTTTGTGGAGAATGGGCAATGCCCACGTGACAGTAACATGCAGAGCTGTGTAGTTTTCCAGTGGAAATTACAGATCCCATCATGTGCTAATCAGCACTTCATGCCCAATGTGACTTCAATTCTGTAACCCTACATTTTCTTACTGATAAAATGTAATTTATAATAGCACTTAAATAAATGGGATAAGAAAAATGACACAGCACAGTGCTTATCATAAGTTCTTCGTGGCTGTTACCTGTAGTAGCTTGAAAGGTAACGTGAATAGGCATTAGAATCCTCCTATTTCTTGTTGAACTATCTCTAAACATTTTAATATCAAACATTTCATGTAAATATTTTAAAGTGAAATAGGACAGTACCTTATACATTGAAAACATAGCTTACACCCTATCCCTTCCCAACTGATGAGTCACTCTATTGATAGATTTTGAAGTCTGTTTTTATGTGTTACAAATGTAAACATACTCATGCAAATTAGTGAAACAAATATTATTTCCTCCAAAGAACCGCATTATATGCATGGATTAACAACTTGACTTGTCGGTCATTACTACTTTAGACACCTTTCTTTCTTTATTCAAAGGTGCCTGTGTGCATGCTGAATTTCCTCAGTCGTGTCTGACTCTTTGTGACCCAATGGACTATAGACTGCCAGGCTCCTGGGTCCACGGACTTTTCCAGACAAGAATACTGGATTGGGTTCCCATTTCCTCCTCCAGGGTTGCTTCCTACACCAGAGATCTAATTGGAGTCTCTGTGGCTCCTGCATTGGTGGGTGGACTCTCGACCACTGGGCCACCTGGGAAGCCCCATCACACAGGCTACTTGCTGCTAACCTCTGTGGGGAAGTAGCTGTCATTTGTATTCAAACAACTCTCTGGGAAGTTTCCACACCACCAGAGCCTAATAGCATCATGCTGAGCCTTCAAAGGGGACAGTGTTGTTGTCCTTCCCTTAAGCCTGGACCAGCAGAGCTCTCAGCCTTGAATATGCTTATTAGATGTCCCCAAGTCAGTTGCTTCCCAGGCGACTCAGTGGTAAAGAATCTATCTGGGACACAGGGAGACTAGGGTTCAATCTCTGGGTTGAGAAGATCTCATTAAGAAGGAAGTGGCAACTCACTGCAGTATCCTTGCCTGGGAAAAAACCAGGGACAGAGAAACCTGGTGGGCTACGTATAGTGCATGGGGTTTCAAAAAGTCAGACTAGACGCAGTAACGACAAGAACGAAGTCAGTTGCTCTAATGAACCCCTATAACTTAGCACTCTTGGCTGCCTTGACCAGAGCTTCCAACTCCCTGCCTCTTGTGTTGTCCATTATTTTCCATGCTCCTTATTTCCTTATTTCTCATTTTTGGTTCTGATTCTCTTCCCTTTTCTTCTCTACCTCCTTTCTCACTTTTATTTCTACTCTTTCCCCCCCCCTCAGCTCCTGCACGACACGAGCTTTAGTGGGGATCATCTTAGAATTTACTTTCCTGGCAGAGAATCAACTATCAAAGAGAAGAAGATTCAGCTGTGTCCTCACGGTCTCTTGTCTATGCTCTTCCCTTAAAATTCAGCTCTGCCAAAGCAGGAGCAGGTTCTCCAAGTCGGCGTGCAGTACCCATCACAGCACCTTGCTCACGGCAGGTTGTGGAAACACACTTGTTTAAAACGCTTTGAATTAAACTGACTTTGGTAAGTTGAAGATAAATGACTGATCAAGGACATCTCGGCTTGGATGCACTGACATGCTTGCCAAGACAATGTCTGAAACATCTGAGAAAGGATATAAGGAGATGCAATTTCACTATAAATCTGACACTAGAAAGGAAAAGCAAACCACTACGATGATTAAACACAGGAAAAGACAACGTTTTGAGTTCGCTATTGATTGATGTTTTAATAGCCATGATTATAGCACTACGAATGACAACGAAAATAACAATGACTGTAATGGAGCACCTTGTTATTTTGCCTGAGACTATCTAATTAGGTGACTTTTGTTAATGATTTTACTCCAAAAGTTGCCTTTAAAATGGTAAACTTCAGCTACCATCCAGGTAAGAATATGAAGACACGAGAGGTTAGACAACTAGCTGAGTATCTTCTACCAAACAGTCTGCATCTAAATCTGTAGATCTTGACCCTGACGCTTCTACTCGTTGGCTGAAAGTCTCGAGCAATTTTATCTTAGAATTGAAGACCAAAAGGAAAGTCTGACCAGCAGTGTGGTTTCATGCAAAGATGGCCACATTTTGATCATCTCTGTAAAATCTAATGATACTCTGTGTCTAGACAAAAGCCCTGAGAATCAATGGACATAGGAACCTAAAAATAACAGGGACTTAGGATACTTTTCATAAGAGTAGCCTCCCAAATAGCTTTTCTTGACAGAGCCCCTGTACCTCTATTTCCTTTAAACAAACAACCAAAGTTTTGATCCTCTCAAATCAACGAAATCAACTCAAAGTCTAAGAACTCCACCCAAGGAGTTTGAATTCACCCTTCGTCTTCTCAGATCCCACCTGCTGAAGCAATTTGCAACCACCCACCCTAATAGCCTCTGGTTGGACGCCTAAGAACCCAGAACACTATACATTCGCAAGCAAGGGGTCCCAGAAGACTTCTCTTCTCCCCGCTGAAGCGATGGAGCACTTTCCCCGCTGTGTGCGCCAGGCCTGGGATTCCGCGGAGGAGCCCCAGGAACCAGAGGTGCGGCAGCTCCTGCGCTCAGTGAACCCTAAGGAATGGCAGCTCCTTGCTATCCTAGGCTGGGCGAACTCTCTCCGGACGAGGAGGACTTCAGTCGGGGAAGAACCTTCGGCCCCCTGCCGCCTTCTGCGCCTATATTGCCCCAAACACCGACCCCGAGAACAGAGCCCCTGCATGCGATACGGCCAGTCTCGGGCTCCAGACCCCACACCCGCTCCCGGCCAGGAGTCCCGGCGCCCTCAGGACAGGAGGACGCCGCGCGCCCAGAAAGTTTCCCTGATCCGATTTTTGCCACAGGAGGAACCCAGTGTCTGAAACCCGAGACCTCGGACGCCGGACACGCTTCCGGAGCATCGCCCTCTTGCTGATCTGGAGAGACACCAACAGACGCCCCACGCGCTGGACTGAAAGACCCTAGGTTGTCTCTCAGGCCGCCTTTGTCCCTAGGACCCCTCCTCTCCGCTGAGACCCTTCGTTGGAGGATTCCCTGCGACGACAGATGCTGTTACAAGAAAACCTCTCCGTTGAGCAATCGTGGAAGGATTCTTCATAGGCTTTTGGGGATCTCTCTGTTATTTCATAAATTGCATCTTTATTACTTACTTGATGGTTAAGTAAATCTCTTAACCAAATTCCAACGTCTTTCTCTCTGCTGCTTTGGCTTTAGGGGGAGGACCAGGCGCGCGGGCGGGGTGGCCGGTTCAGTTCTCCCGCGGGACCCTCGGTCCCCTGATTTGCTGAACTGGGGCGGGGGTCGTGGGTTATCTTGGGCACACCAGGCGGCCAGGGGGCCGACACAGCTGTTGTCAAACTGGGTCAAACTTGCCAGGATCCAGGAGATCACACACAGCGCAGCCGGCAGCCCTGAGAGCTCCGCTTCGCCCTGGAAACGCTCCTGCTCGCTCGACCCGCTCTTTCCCTTCCTGTCCATCTGCGGGGCGTCCGGTCATCTGCACGCGGCTCCCCGGCGCCCAGCGCAGGTCGCCGCTCCAAATGCGTCCAGAAGCCTGGACCGCAGCAGCACAGAGCTCCTGTCTCCCTCGGACACTTTCCTGGGTGCGTCCCTTCTTCCTCTGAGCCGCTCCAACCCAATTTCCAGCTCGCACGTCCGAGCTGACGTGGAGCCAGGGTGCTGGGGCCGCGGACAAGCGAAAACTCAAAACTCGAGACTGGCTTCGTGAGGAGGGATTTCTGCGGCCAGATTCTGGAGCGGTTGGCTCCTTTACATCCTAACTTCAACCCGGCGACTTGCCAAGGCTCCTGACTTCTCATTACCAATCGCAGCAGAACTCCTGTTTCCACCAAACCCGGGGGTGAAATGGGGAGCTGAGAGAACAATGCAGGCCACCTTTAAGACCTTGTTTGGTTGCTAAATCACGTCTGACTGTGCTACTGTGGCCGCCAGGCTCCCCTGTCCATGGAATTTCTCCAGCCAAGAATATTGCAGTGGCTTGCCATTCTCTTCTCCAGGGAATCTTTCTCACCCAGAAATCAAACGCGCACCTCCCTCATTGGCAGGCAGGTTCTTTACTAGTCAACTAACATGGACGCTCATGTAAGAGTGTAAGAAACACTCACACCGTCATTCTGAGATTTTCTCAACTGCTGTGATTCTTCTGAGGGCAAATCTGTCACTGGGATTAAACTAGTAGGAGTCTGAAAGTGGGGGCTCCCTCCCCAGGGAGCTATTTCCTAGGATTCTTTCAACTCACCTTTCTAGTTTCTGGTATCACACTCTAGGCCACCCTTTTCCTCTTTCCTTGCCAGGATTCCGTGCATCTCCTGCGCCCAGGGCACGCGGTGGCTCAACCAGTGTGTAACCCCGACCTGTACCAAGGAATTACAGAAGTATTCTTTTCACCCCTATTGGAACACAGGATGATCTTTTATTTTTCAGATTCAATTACAAAATTTCCAGCGAGGCAGGAGCCTGTAACATACAGCACATAACCAGAGGACGTGAGGACAGGGCTGTGTGTGGTATTTACTGCTGTGCCTCTATTAACGTACTTTTCATGTTCTACTTTGTCCTTTATTTCTTCAAAAGTGTATGCGAGAAATGAAATCAATAAGAACCGGAAATAAAGAAATTACTTTTCCATGTCATCTTCATTTTTCAGTAGTAATTTCAAATTCTTAGATAAATAAATGAAATAGCCCTTGAATTCATGGAAACACAGGGTTCTTTAGAAGCCCACTTATGGAGAAGCACTGGCAGGCTTTGGAATATACGGTTCTAGAGTTCTTCCGGAAATCTGAAAATCCAAAATGTTATGCACCCTAACCTTTAATCCAATCACCAAAACCACTCAGAACTTCCGTGCCCTTCCCAGAAAGAGGCAGTCATCTCCTCAGTCCCTAGGGGCCCCCAGGCGATTTGCAAGGCAATTGAGTGTGGATCCCACCTATCAACACCCGGGTTTCCCAAAACCAGGACAGGCCGGCCCTATAAAGGCACACTCCTCACCCAGCCCAGTCATTCGCGCCTGTGCTTAGACCCACTGAGCTCTGGGCCTGGTGAGGAGGCTGAAGCCATGGAAGCGCAGTGCTGGAGGAGGGCACGTCCCGAGCCCGCCTTGCCTCCGGGCCTGAACCGAGAGCAGGCCTGGGCCTGGGCTCTGGATAACTTCCCGCGCTGAGCCGCCCCTCCTGCCTCAGCCCCGAGTTCTGCGGGGACGCGCACTACTGCGCCTGTGGGCTGCCGCGCCACGCTTGCCCCGGACCCGCGGACGGTCTCCGCGTCGAGATGGGCCAGAAACGCTGGCGAGAGCCGCAAGGCCACCAGCCGGCTGCTAGTCCGGGATGGAGCGACAGTCCCGTCAAGAAGAGGCCCAAGCCGCCCAGCGGCGGGCCCAGCAGGGTCTGAACAGCCAGCCGATGCCAGCAGCTGCGGAGGCTGCCAGACCCGCGGCCAGATCGCCGCCAGGAGGCCAGGAGGCCCTCCACCCCACCCCACCGCACACACCTTGAGGTTGCGGAAAAGTGAGACTTGAAACCCGGTGGAACCCGGCAAGGAAAGGAATAGCAGCCTCCTGTCTGGCGCACAGCACCCTTTCAGTCACCACCCTGGACTGGAGCCTGGGTCACCCCAGCGGAGGCCCAATCTGCCCAGGCGGGGCGGGGGGGGGGGCGAGGGGGGGGGGACTTCTCCCCTCGGCTCCGCCTCTCTCGGGGAAGAGCCTGGAGATATCTGTGGGGCAGAACATTCCTTTTTTTTTCTTCCGTTCTTGGATAATTGACGGGCTTTTCAATGAGAAATCTCTAAAGCCATAAAAAGGAACGCATTTGAGTCTAGTCTAATGAGGTGGATGAACCTAGAGCTTATTATTCAGAGTGAAGTCAGTCTGAATGAGAAAGAGAAATCTCCTGTACTAACGCGCATATATATGGAATCTAGAAAGATGGTGCTGACGAATTTATTTGCAGGGCAGCAATGGAGAAACAGACATAGAGAACAGATTTATTGACAGGGCAGGGGGAGAGAGGAGAGAGTGAGCTGTATGGGAAAAGTAAGAGGGAAACTGACAGTAGCATATGTAAAGTGGACAGCCAATGGGAATTTGCTGTATAACTCCCTGAACTCAAACTGGGGCTCTGTAAGAATCTAGAGGGGTGGGATGGTGAGAGAGATGGGAGGGAGGTTCAGACCAAGGCGGGACATATGTATACCGATGGCTGATTCGTGTTGATAGTTGACAGAAAACAACAAAATTCTGTAAAACATGACCCTTCAATTAAAACATAAATTAGGAAAAGGAAATCTCTCTTCAGGAATCTATGCTATCAAGGAACTTTCCTGTTGATGTACTCAGAATTGTCATACTTCTTATATTAATTCCAATTTGCAAATGATTAAAACATGCTTCCCTATTCTCTGCTTGTGAATTGATTTGGGTGGGTGGAGTCAGGACTGGAAGTGGTACTGGGACGGGGAGTCTTTGGCTGAAAGAACTGAGACCCAGGTCAGGGCTCCAAGATTAAGGAAACACAAAATGAACCCATGATGTATAACCTTGAGTACCCTGGTGGCCTATATTAATCTCTTTCCTTTGTTCAAATATTGGGAAAGTAGCACTCCCAACATAGCTTTTGGGGAAATTTTGAAAGGATCTTTGGAAAGCCAATATGGTAATACACATTAAGCATTTCAACAGGAATACTCTGGAGCCAGAGTACTAATTCCATAAGCAGAAACTGTAGTTACAGACAGACATGTATGCCAATACAAGATAAAAAAAATGTAAATGATAGTCATATCTGCACAATTCCAAACGATACTGCTCTTAGAGATAAAATGGAAGGCATGCTTTTAAACCATATTACTTCTTGACTGTTATTGCTTCGTTGCTATGCTGGCTTTTCTCTCCTTGTGGTGAGCGGCGGCTACTCTTCAGGGGCAGGTGCGGGCTTCTCATTGCCATGGCTCCTCTTGTTGCAGAGCATGAGCTCTAGGGCTTCTGAGCTTCAGTAGTTGCAGCATGTGGGCTCCAGAGCACAGACTCAATGGTTGTGGCACCAGGGCTTAGCTGTTCCCACAGCATGCAGGATCTTCCCAGATTAGAGTTTGAATCCATGTCTCCTGCCTTGGCAGGCAGATTCTTACTGCTGAACCACTAGGGAAGACCCTGCAAGACATGATTTTTAAAAGACACCCAGAGGCTGAATCTTAGACAGGTAGTGGCTATAGCAACTAAGCTTGAAGGGCGTGCTTCTAAGCAAGTTGGAAGGGAAAGCACTGAGGCACAGCTACCCATAAGGCTGAGGGAGGGCAGACTTTCCAGAGCCTTTCCTATGAAACATTCTGCTGCAGTTCCTTCCTCAAGTGCCTACCTCGGTCTTTCATGGCTCTTCTGGGTCTCACGCAGCCACCTGATCTACAGTATTCAGCTTCCTGGGGGCTGAAGTTAGAGATGATGGGGAACCATCACTCACCACACAATTCTCATCCCAGTTCAAGTGGAGCATTCCCCAGGCTCTCAGCTCTGGGGGTGGTTCAGACCCAAGTTCCTGTCCCCGGTGGGTCAGGGAGGAACCCAGGCTACCCCTCTGGCTTCCAGACAACAAAACGCTTGAGAGTAGACACATGACGTTCCAAACCTTTGACCTCCTAGATGCTGAGTCAATATATCTGGGCCAAGAGGTCGGACCCAGAAAGAGTTTTGTGGAGAATGGGCAATGCCCACGTGACAGTAACATGCAGAGCTGTGTAGTTTTCCAGTGGAAATTACAGATCCCATCATGTGCTAATCAGCACTTCATGCCCAATGTGACTTCAATTCTGTAACCCTACATTTTCTTACTGATAAAATGTAATTTATAATAGCACTTAAATAAATGGGATAAGAAAAATGACACAGCACAGTGCTTATCATAAGTTCTTCGTGGCTGTTACCTGTAGTAGCTTGAAAGGTAACGTGAATAGGCATTAGAATCCTCCTATTTCTTGTTGAACTATCTCTAAACATTTTAATATCAAACATTTCATGTAAATATTTTAAAGTGAAATAGGACAGTACCTTATACATTGAAAACATAGCTTACACCCTATCCCTTCCCAACTGATGAGTCACTCTATTGATAGATTTTGAAGTCTGTTTTTATGTGTTACAAATGTAAACATACTCATGCAAATTAGTGAAACAAATATTATTTCCTCCAAAGAACCGCATTATATGCATGGATTAACAACTTGACTTGTCGGTCATTACTACTTTAGACACCTTTCTTTCTTTATTCAAAGGTGCCTGTGTGCATGCTGAATTTCCTCAGTCGTGTCTGACTCTTTGTGACCCAATGGACTATAGACTGCCAGGCTCCTGGGTCCACGGACTTTTCCAGACAAGAATACTGGATTGGGTTCCCATTTCCTCCTCCAGGGTTGCTTCCTACACCAGAGATCTAATTGGAGTCTCTGTGGCTCCTGCATTGGTGGGTGGACTCTCGACCACTGGGCCACCTGGGAAGCCCCATCACACAGGCTACTTGCTGCTAACCTCTGTGGGGGAAGTAGCTGTCATTTGTATTCAAACAACTCTCTGGGAAGTTTCCACACCACCAGAGCCTAATAGCATCATGCTGAGCCTTCAAAGGGGACAGTGTTGTTGTCCTTCCCTTAAGCCTGGACCAGCAGAGCTCTCAGCCTTGAATATGCTTATTAGATGTCCCCAAGTCAGTTGCTTCCCAGGCGACTCAGTGGTAAAGAATCTATCTGGGACACAGGGAGACTAGGGTTCAATCTCTGGGTTGAGAAGATCTCATTAAGAAGGAAGTGGCAACTCACTGCAGTATCCTTGCCTGGGAAAAAAACCAGGGACAGAGAAACCTGGTGGGCTACGTATAGTGCATGGGGTTTCAAAAGTCAGACTAGACGCAGTAACGACAAGAACGAAGTCAGTTGCTCTAATGAACCCCTATAACTTAGCACTCTTGGCTGCCTTGACCAGAGCTTCCAACTCCCTGCCTCTTGTGTTGTCCATTATTTTCCATGCTCCTTATTTCCTTATTTCTCATTTTTGGTTCTGATTCTCTTCCCTTTTCTTCTCTACCTCCTTTCTCACTTTTATTTCTACTCTTTCCCCCCCCCCTCAGCTCCTGCACGACACGAGCTTTAGTGGGGATCATCTTAGAATTTACTTTCCTGGCAGAGAATCAACTATCAAAGAGAAGAAGATTCAGCTGTGTCCTCACGGTCTCTTGTCTATGCTCTTCCCTTAAAATTCAGCTCTGCCAAAGCAGGAGCAGGTTCTCCAAGTCGGCGTGCAGTACCCATCACAGCACCTTGCTCACGGCAGGTTGTGGAAACACACTTGTTTAAAACGCTTTGAATTAAAACTGACTTTGGTAAGTTGAAGATAAATGACTGATCAAGGACATCTCGGCTTGGATGCACTGACATGCTTGCCAAGACAATGTCTGAAACATCTGAGAAAGGATATAAGGAGATGCAATTTCACTATAAATCTGACACTAGAAAGGAAAAGCAAACCACTACGATGATTAAACACAGGAAAAGACAACGTTTTGAGTTCGCTATTGATTGATGTTTTAGTAGCCATGATTATAGCACTACGAATGACAACGAAAATAACAATGACTGTAATGGAGCACCTTGTTATTTTGCCTGAGACTATCTAATTAGGTGACTTTTGTTAATGATTTTACTCCAAAAGTTGCCTTTAAAATGGTAAACTTCAGCTACCATCCAGGTAAGAATATGAAGACACGAGAGGTTAGACAACTAGCTGAGTATCTTCTACCAAACAGTCTGCATCTAAATCTGTAGATCTTGACCCTGACGCTTCTACTCGTTGGCTGAAAGTCTCGAGCAATTTTATCTTAGAATTGAAGACCAAAAGGAAAGTCTGACCAGCAGTGTGGTTTCATGCAAAGATGGCCACATTTTGATCATCTCTGTAAAATCTAATGATACTCTGTGTCTAGACAAAAGCCCTGAGAATCAATGGACATAGGAACCTAAAAATAACAGGGACTTAGGATACTTTTCATAAGAGTAGCCTCCCAAATAGCTTTTCTTGACAGAGCCCCTGTACCTCTATTTCCTTTAAACAAACAACCAAAGTTTTGATCCTCTCAAATCAACGAAATCAACTCAAAGTCTAAGAACTCCACCCAAGGAGTTTGAATTCACCCTTCGTCTTCTCAGATCCCACCTGCTGAAGCAATTTGCAACCACCCACCCTAATAGCCTCTGGTTGGACGCCTAAGAACCCAGAACACTATACATTCGCAAGCAAGGGGTCCCAGAAGACTTCTCTTCTCCCCGCTGAAGCGATGGAGCACTTTCCCGCTGTGTGCGCCAGGCCTGGGATTCCGCGGAGGAGCCCCAGGAACCAGAGGTGCGGCAGCTCCTGCGCTCAGTGAACCCTAAGGAATGGCAGCTCCCTTGCTATCCTAGGCTGGGCGAACTCTCTCCGGACGAGGAGGACTTCAGTCGGGGAAGAACCTTCGGCCCCCTGCCGCCTTCTGCGCCTATATTGCCCCAAACACCGACCCCGAGAACAGAGCCCCTGCATGCGATACGGCCAGTCTCGGGCTCCAGACCCCACACCCGCTCCCGGCCAGGAGTCCCGGCGCCCTCAGGACAGGAGGACGCCGCGCGCCCAGAAAGTTTCCCTGATCCGATTTTGCCACAGGAGGAACCCAGTGTCTGAAACCCGAGACCTCGGACGCCGGACACGCTTCCGGAGCATCGCCCTCTTGCTGATCTGGAGAGACACCAACAGACGCCCCACGCGCTGGACTGAAAGACCCTAGGTTGTCTCTCAGGCCGCCTTTGTCCCTAGGACCCCTCCTCTCCGCTGAGACCCTTCGTTGGAGGATTCCCTGCGACGACAGATGCTGTTACAAGAAAACCTCTCCGTTGAGCAATCGTGGAAGGATTCTTCATAGGCTTTTGGGGATCTCTCTGTTATTTCATAAATTGCATCTTTATTACTTACTTGATGGTTAAGTAAATCTCTTAACCAAATTCCAACGTCTTTCTCTCTGCTGCTTTGGCTTTAGGGGAGGACCAGGCGCGCGGGCGGGGTGGCCGGTTCAGTTCTCCCGCGGGACCCTCGGTCCCCTGATTTGCTGAACTGGGGCGGGGGTCGTGGGTTATCTTGGGCACACCAGGCGGCCAGGGGGCCGACACAGCTGTTGTCAAACTGGGTCAAACTTGCCAGGATCCAGGAGATCACACACAGCGCAGCCGGCAGCCCTGAGAGCTCCGCTTCGCCCTGGAAACGCTCCTGCTCGCTCGACCCGCTCTTTCCCTTCCTGTCCATCTGCGGGGCGTCCGGTCATCTGCACGCGGCTCCCGGCGCCCAGCGCAGGTCGCCGCTCCAAATGCGTCCAGAAGCCTGGACCGCAGCAGCACAGAGCTCCTGTCTCCCTCGGACACTTTCCTGGGTGCGTCCCTTCTTCCTCTGAGCCGCTCCAACCCAATTTCCAGCTCGCACGTCCGAGCTGACGTGGAGCCAGGGTGCTGGGGCCGCGGACAAGCGAAAACTCAAAACTCGAGACTGGCTTCGTGAGGAGGGATTTCTGCGGCCAGATTCTGGAGCGGTTGGCTCCCTTTACATCCTAACTTCAACCCGGCGACTTGCCAAGGCTCCTGACTTCTCATTACCAATCGCAGCAGAACTCCTGTTTCCACCAAACCCGGGGGTGAAATGGGGAGCTGAGAGAACAATGCAGGCCACCTTTAAGACCTTGTTTGGTTGCTAAATCACGTCCGACTGTGCTACTGTGGCCGCCAGGCTCCCCTGTCCATGGAATTTCTCCAGCCAAGAATATTGCAGTGGCTTGCCATTCTCTTCTCCAGGGAATCTTTCTCACCCAGAAATCAAACGCGCACCTCCCTCATTGGCAGGCAGGTTCTTTACTAGTCAACTAACATGGACGCTCATGTAAGAGTGTAAGAAACACTCACACCGTCATTCTGAGATTTTCTCAACTGCTGTGATTCTTCTGAGGGCAAATCTGTCACTGGGATTAAACTAGTAGGAGTCTGAAAGTGGGGGCTCCCTCCCCAGGGAGCTATTTCCTAGGATTCTTTCAACTCACCTTTCTAGTTTCTGGTATCACACTCTAGGCCACCCTTTTCCTCTTTCCTTGCCAGGATTCCGTGCATCTCCTGCGCCCAGGGCACGCGGTGGCTCAACCAGTGTGTAACCCCGACCTGTACCAAGGAATTACAGAAGTATTCTTTTCACCCCTATTGGAACACAGGATGATCTTTTATTTTTCAGATTCAATTACAAAATTTCCAGCGAGGCAGGAGCCTGTAACATACAGCACATAACCAGAGGACGTGAGGACAGGGCTGTGTGTGGTATTTACTGCTGTGCCTCTATTAACGTACTTTCATGTTCTACTTTGTCCTTTATTTCTTCAAAAGTGTATGCGAGAAATGAAATCAATAAGAACCGGAAATAAAGAAATTACTTTTCCATGTCATCTTCATTTTTCAGTAGTAATTTCAAATTCTTAGATAAATAAATGAAATAGCCCTTGAATTCATGGAAACACAGGGTTCTTTAGAAGCCCACTTATGGAGAAGCACTGGCAGGCTTTGGAATATACGGTTCTAGAGTTCTTCCGGAAATCTGAAAATCCAAAATGTTATGCACCCTAACCTTTAATCCAATCACCAAAACCACTCAGAACTTCCGTGCCCTTCCCAGAAAGAGGCAGTCATCTCCTCAGTCCCTAGGGGCCCCCAGGCGATTTGCAAGGCAATTGAGTGTGGATCCCACCTATCAACACCCGGGTTTCCCAAAACCAGGACAGGCCGGCCCTATAAAGGCACACTCCTCACCCAGCCCAGTCATTCGCGCCTGTGCTTAGACCCACTGAGCTCTGGGCCTGGTGAGGAGGCTGAAGCCATGGAAGCGCAGTGCTGGAGGAGGGCACGTCCCGAGCCCGCCTTGCCTCCGGGCCTGAACCGAGAGCAGGCCTGGGCCTGGGCTCTGGATAACTTCCCGCGCTGAGCCGCCCCTCCTGCCTCAGCCCCGAGTTCTGCGGGGACGCGCACTACTGCGCCTGTGGGCTGCCGCGCCACGCTTGCCCCGGACCCGCGGACGGTCTCCGCGTCGAGATGGGCCAGAAACGCTGGCGAGAGCCGCAAGGCCACCAGCCGGCTGCTAGTCCGGGATGGAGCGACAGTCCCGTCAAGAAGAGGCCCAAGCCGCCCAGCGGCGGGCCCAGCAGGGTCTGAACAGCCAGCCGATGCCAGCAGCTGCGGAGGCTGCCAGACCCGCGGCCAGATCGCCGCCAGGAGGCCAGGAGGCCCTCCACCCCACCCCACCGCACACACCTTGAGGTTGCGGAAAAGTGAGACTTGAAACCCGGTGGAACCCGGCAAGGAAAGGAATAGCAGCCTCCTGTCTGGCGCACAGCACCCTTTCAGTCACCACCCTGGACTGGAGCCTGGGTCACCCCAGCGGAGGCCCAATCTGCCCAGGCGGGGCGGGGGGGGCGAGGGGGGACTTCTCCCTCGGCTCCGCCTCTCTCGGGGAAGAGCCTGGAGATATCTGTGGGGCAGAACATTCCTTTTTTTTCTTCCGTTCTTGGATAATTGACGGGCTTTTCAATGAGAAATCTCTAAAGCCATAAAAAGGAACGCATTTGAGTCTAGTCTAATGAGGTGGATGAACCTAGAGCTTATTATTCAGAGTGAAGTCAGTCTGAATGAGAAAGAGAAATCTCCTGTACTAACGCGCATATATATGGAATCTAGAAAGATGGTGCTGACGAATTTATTTGCAGGGCAGCAATGGAGAAACAGACATAGAGAACAGATTTATTGACAGGGCAGGGGAGAGAGGAGAGAGTGAGCTGTATGGGAAAAGTAAGAGGGAAACTGACAGTAGCATATGTAAAGTGGACAGCCAATGGGAATTTGCTGTATAACTCCCTGAACTCAAACTGGGGCTCTGTAAGAATCTAGAGGGTGGGATGGTGAGAGAGATGGGAGGGAGGTTCAGACCAAGGCGGGACATATGTATACCGATGGCTGATTCGTGTTGATAGTTGACAGAAAACAACAAAATTCTGTAAAACATGACCCTTCAATTAAAACATAAATTAGGAAAAGGAAATCTCTCTTCAGGAATCTATGCTATCAAGGAACTTTCCTGTTGATGTACTCAGAATTGTCATACTTCTTATATTAATTCCAATTTGCAAATGATTAAAACATGCTTCCCTATTCTCTGCTTGTGAATTGATTTGGGTGGGTGGAGTCAGGACTGGAAGTGGTACTGGGACGGGGAGTCTTTGGCTGAAAGAACTGAGACCCAGGTCAGGGCTCCAAGATTAAGGAAACACAAAATGAACCCATGATGTATAACCTTGAGTACCCTGGTGGCCTATATTAATCTCTTTCCTTTGTTCAAATATTGGGAAAGTAGCACTCCCCAACATAGCTTTTGGGGAAATTTTGAAAGGATCTTTGGAAAGCCAATATGGTAATACACATTAAGCATTTCAACAGGAATACTCTGGAGCCAGAGTACTAATTCCATAAGCAGAAACTGTAGTTACAGACAGACATGTATGCCAATACAAGATAAAAAAAATGTAAATGATAGTCATATCTGCACAATTCCAAACGATACTGCTCTTAGAGATAAAATGGAAGGCATGCTTTTAAACCATATTACTTCTTGACTGTTATTGCTTCGTTGCTATGCTGGCTTTTCTCTCCTTGTGGTGAGCGGCGGCTACTCTTCAGGGGCAGGTGCGGGCTTCTCATTGCCATGGCTCCTCTTGTTGCAGAGCATGAGCTCTAGGGCTTCTGAGCTTCAGTAGTTGCAGCATGTGGGCTCCAGAGCACAGACTCAATGGTTGTGGCACCAGGGCTTAGCTGTTCCCACAGCATGCAGGATCTTCCCAGATTAGAGTTTGAATCCATGTCTCCTGCCTTGGCAGGCAGATTCTTACTGCTGAACCACTAGGGAAGACCCTGCAAGACATGATTTTTAAAAGACACCCAGAGGCTGAATCTTAGACAGGTAGTGGCTATAGCAACTAAGCTTGAAGGGCGTGCTTCTAAGCAAGTTGGAAGGGAAAGCACTGAGGCACAGCTACCCATAAGGCTGAGGGAGGGCAGACTTTCCAGAGCCTTTCCTATGAAACATTCTGCTGCAGTTCCTTCCTCAAGTGCCTACCTCGGTCTTTCATGGCTCTTCTGGGTCTCACGCAGCCACCTGATCTACAGTATTCAGCTTCCTGGGGCTGAAGTTAGAGATGATGGGGAACCATCACTCACCACACAATTCTCATCCCAGTTCAAGTGGAGCATTCCCCAGGCTCTCAGCTCTGGGGGTGGTTCAGACCCAAGTTCCTGTCCCCGGTGGGTCAGGGAGGAACCCAGGCTACCCCTCTGGCTTCCAGACAACAAAACGCTTGAGAGTAGACACATGACGTTCCAAACCTTTGACCTCCTAGATGCTGAGTCAATATATCTGGGCCAAGAGGTCGGACCCAGAAAGAGTTTTGTGGAGAATGGGCAATGCCCACGTGACAGTAACATGCAGAGCTGTGTAGTTTTCCAGTGGAAATTACAGATCCCATCATGTGCTAATCAGCACTTCATGCCCAATGTGACTTCAATTCTGTAACCCTACATTTTCTTACTGATAAAATGTAATTTATAATAGCACTTAAATAAATGGGATAAGAAAATGACACAGCACAGTGCTTATCATAAGTTCTTCGTGGCTGTTACCTGTAGTAGCTTGAAAGGTAACGTGAATAGGCATTAGAATCCTCCTATTTCTTGTTGAACTATCTCTAAACATTTTTAATATCAAACATTTCATGTAAATATTTTAAAGTGAAATAGGACAGTACCTTATACATTGAAAACATAGCTTACACCCTATCCCTTCCCAACTGATGAGTCACTCTATTGATAGATTTTGAAGTCTGTTTTTATGTGTTACAAATGTAAACATACTCATGCAAATTAGTGAAACAAATATTATTTCCCTCCAAAGAACCGCATTATATGCATGGATTAACAACTTGACTTGTCGGTCATTACTACTTTAGACACCTTTCTTTCTTTATTCAAAGGTGCCTGTGTGCATGCTGAATTTCCTCAGTCGTGTCTGACTCTTTGTGACCCAATGGACTATAGACTGCCAGGCTCCTGGGTCCACGGACTTTTCCAGACAAGAATACTGGATTGGGTTCCCATTTCCTCCTCCAGGGTTGCTTCCTACACCAGAGATCTAATTGGAGTCTCTGTGGCTCCTGCATTGGTGGGTGGACTCTCGACCACTGGGCCACCTGGGAAGCCCCATCACACAGGCTACTTGCTGCTAACCTCTGTGGGGGAAGTAGCTGTCATTTGTATTCAAACAACTCTCTGGGAAGTTTCCACACCACCAGAGCCTAATAGCATCATGCTGAGCCTTCAAAGGGGACAGTGTTGTTGTCCTTCCCTTAAGCCTGGACCAGCAGAGCTCTCAGCCTTGAATATGCTTATTAGATGTCCCCAAGTCAGTTGCTTCCCAGGCGACTCAGTGGTAAAGAATCTATCTGGGACACAGGGAGACTAGGGTTCAATCTCTGGGTTGAGAAGATCTCATTAAGAAGGAAGTGGCAACTCACTGCAGTATCCTTGCCTGGGAAAAAACCAGGGACAGAGAAACCTGGTGGGCTACGTATAGTGCATGGGGTTTCAAAAAGTCAGACTAGACGCAGTAACGACAAGAACGAAGTCAGTTGCTCTAATGAACCCCTATAACTTAGCACTCTTGGCTGCCTTGACCAGAGCTTCCAACTCCCTGCCTCTTGTGTTGTCCATTATTTTCCATGCTCCTTATTTCCTTATTTCTCATTTTTGGTTCTGATTCTCTTCCCTTTTCTTCTCTACCTCCTTTCTCACTTTTATTTCTACTCTTTCCCCCCCCCTCAGCTCCTGCACGACACGAGCTTTAGTGGGGATCATCTTAGAATTTACTTTCCTGGCAGAGAATCAACTATCAAAGAGAAGAAGATTCAGCTGTGTCCTCACGGTCTCTTGTCTATGCTCTTCCCTTAAAATTCAGCTCTGCCAAAGCAGGAGCAGGTTCTCCAAGTCGGCGTGCAGTACCCATCACAGCACCTTGCTCACGGCAGGTTGTGGAAACACACTTGTTTAAAACGCTTTGAATTAAACTGACTTTGGTAAGTTGAAGATAAATGACTGATCAAGGACATCTCGGCTTGGATGCACTGACATGCTTGCCAAGACAATGTCTGAAACATCTGAGAAAGGATATAAGGAGATGCAATTTCACTATAAATCTGACACTAGAAAGGAAAAGCAAACCACTACGATGATTAAACACAGGAAAAGACAACGTTTTGAGTTCGCTATTGATTGATGTTTTAATAGCCATGATTATAGCACTACGAATGACAACGAAAATAACAATGACTGTAATGGAGCACCTTGTTATTTTGCCTGAGACTATCTAATTAGGTGACTTTTGTTAATGATTTTACTCCAAAAGTTGCCTTTAAAATGGTAAACTTCAGCTACCATCCAGGTAAGAATATGAAGACACGAGAGGTTAGACAACTAGCTGAGTATCTTCTACCAAACAGTCTGCATCTAAATCTGTAGATCTTGACCCTGACGCTTCTACTCGTTGGCTGAAAGTCTCGAGCAATTTTATCTTAGAATTGAAGACCAAAAGGAAAGTCTGACCAGCAGTGTGGTTTCATGCAAAGATGGCCACATTTTGATCATCTCTGTAAAATCTAATGATACTCTGTGTCTAGACAAAAAGCCCTGAGAATCAATGGACATAGGAACCTAAAAATAACAGGGACTTAGGATACTTTTCATAAGAGTAGCCTCCCAAATAGCTTTTCTTGACAGAGCCCCTGTACCTCTATTTCCTTTAAACAAACAACCAAAGTTTTGATCCTCTCAAATCAACGAAATCAACTCAAAGTCTAAGAACTCCACCCAAGGAGTTTGAATTCACCCTTCGTCTTCTCAGATCCCACCTGCTGAAGCAATTTGCAACCACCCACCCTAATAGCCTCTGGTTGGACGCCTAAGAACCCAGAACACTATACATTCGCAAGCAAGGGGTCCCAGAAGACTTCTCTTCTCCCCGCTGAAGCGATGGAGCACTTTCCCCGCTGTGTGCGCCAGGCCTGGGATTCCGCGGAGGAGCCCCAGGAACCAGAGGTGCGGCAGCTCCTGCGCTCAGTGAACCCTAAGGAATGGCAGCTCCCTTGCTATCCTAGGCTGGGCGAACTCTCTCCGGACGAGGAGGACTTCAGTCGGGGAAGAACCTTCGGCCCCCTGCCGCCTTCTGCGCCTATATTGCCCCAAACACCGACCCCGAGAACAGAGCCCCTGCATGCGATACGGCCAGTCTCGGGCTCCAGACCCCACACCCGCTCCCGGCCAGGAGTCCCGGCGCCCTCAGGACAGGAGGACGCCGCGCGCCCAGAAAGTTTCCCTGATCCGATTTTGCCACAGGAGGAACCCAGCGTCTGAAACCCGAGACCTCGGACGCCGGACACGCTTCCGGAGCATCGCCCTCTTGCTGATCTGGAGAGACACCAACAGACGCCCCACGCGCTGGACTGAAAGACCCTAGGTTGTCTCTCAGGCCGCCTTTGTCCCTAGGACCCCTCCTCTCCGCTGAGACCCTTCGTTGGAGGATTCCCTGCGACGACAGATGCTGTTACAAGAAAACCTCTCCGTTGAGCAATCGTGGAAGGATTCTTCATAGGCTTTTGGGGATCTCTCTGTTATTTCATAAATTGCATCTTTATTACTTACTTGATGGTTAAGTAAATCTCTTAACCAAATTCCAACGTCTTTCTCTCTGCTGCTTTGGCTTTAGGGGGAGGACCAGGCGCGCGGGCGGGGTGGCCGGTTCAGTTCTCCCGCGGGACCCTCGGTCCCCTGATTTGCTGAACTGGGGCGGGGGTCGTGGGTTATCTTGGGCACACCAGGCGGCCAGGGGGCCGACACAGCTGTTGTCAAACTGGGTCAAACTTGCCAGGATCCAGGAGATCACACACAGCGCAGCCGGCAGCCCTGAGAGCTCCGCTTCGCCCTGGAAACGCTCCTGCTCGCTCGACCCGCTCTTTCCCTTCCTGTCCATCTGCGGGGCGTCCGGTCATCTGCACGCGGCTCCCCGGCGCCCAGCGCAGGTCGCCGCTCCAAATGCGTCCAGAAGCCTGGACCGCAGCAGCACAGAGCTCCTGTCTCCCTCGGACACTTTCCTGGGTGCGTCCCTTCTTCCTCTGAGCCGCTCCAACCCAATTTCCAGCTCGCACGTCCGAGCTGACGTGGAGCCAGGGTGCTGGGGCCGCGGACAAGCGAAAACTCAAAACTCGAGACTGGCTTCGTGAGGAGGGATTTCTGCGGCCAGATTCTGGAGCGGTTGGCTCCCTTTACATCCTAACTTCAACCCGGCGACTTGCCAAGGCTCCTGACTTCTCATTACCAATCGCAGCAGAACTCCTGTTTCCACCAAACCCGGGGGTGAAATGGGGAGCTGAGAGAACAATGCAGGCCACCTTTAAGACCTTGTTTGGTTGCTAAATCACGTCCGACTGTGCTACTGTGGCCGCCAGGCTCCCCTGTCCATGGAATTTCTCCAGCCAAGAATATTGCAGTGGCTTGCCATTCTCTTCTCCAGGGAATCTTTCTCACCCAGAAATCAAACGCGCACCTCCCTCATTGGCAGGCAGGTTCTTTACTAGTCAACTAACATGGACGCTCATGTAAGAGTGTAAGAAACACTCACACCGTCATTCTGAGATTTTCTCAACTGCTGTGATTCTTCTGAGGGCAAATCTGTCACTGGGATTAAACTAGTAGGAGTCTGAAAGTGGGGGCTCCCTCCCCAGGGAGCTATTTCCTAGGATTCTTTCAACTCACCTTTCTAGTTTCTGGTATCACACTCTAGGCCACCCTTTTCCTCTTTCCTTGCCAGGATTCCGTGCATCTCCTGCGCCCAGGGCACGCGGTGGCTCAACCAGTGTGTAACCCCGACCTGTACCAAGGAATTACAGAAGTATTCTTTTCACCCCTATTGGAACACAGGATGATCTTTTATTTTTCAGATTCAATTACAAAATTTCCAGCGAGGCAGGAGCCTGTAACATACAGCACATAACCAGAGGACGTGAGGACAGGGCTGTGTGTGGTATTTACTGCTGTGCCTCTATTAACGTACTTTTCATGTTCTACTTTGTCCTTTATTTCTTCAAAAGTGTATGCGAGAAATGAAATCAATAAGAACCGGAAATAAAGAAATTACTTTTCCATGTCATCTTCATTTTCAGTAGTAATTTCAAATTCTTAGATAAATAAATGAAATAGCCCTTGAATTCATGGAAACACAGGGTTCTTTAGAAGCCCACTTATGGAGAAGCACTGGCAGGCTTTGGAATATACGGTTCTAGAGTTCTTCCGGAAATCTGAAAATCCAAAATGTTATGCACCCTAACCTTTAATCCAATCACCAAAACCACTCAGAACTTCCGTGCCCTTCCCAGAAAGAGGCAGTCATCTCCTCAGTCCCTAGGGGCCCCCAGGCGATTTGCAAGGCAATTGAGTGTGGATCCCACCTATCAACACCCGGGTTTCCCAAAACCAGGACAGGCCGGCCCTATAAAGGCACACTCCTCACCCAGCCCAGTCATTCGCGCCTGTGCTTAGACCCACTGAGCTCTGGGCCTGGTGAGGAGGCTGAAGCCATGGAAGCGCAGTGCTGGAGGAGGGCACGTCCCGAGCCCGCCTTGCCTCCGGGCCTGAACCGAGAGCAGGCCTGGGCCTGGGCTCTGGATAACTTCCCGCGCTGAGCCGCCCCTCCTGCCTCAGCCCCGAGTTCTTCGGGGACGCGCACTACTGCGCCTGTGGGCTGCCGCGCCACGCTTGCCCCGGACCCGCGGACGGTCTCCGCGTCGAGATGGGCCAGAAACGCTGGCGAGAGCCGCAAGGCCACCAGCCGGCTGCTAGTCCGGGATGGAGCGACAGTCCCGTCAAGAAGAGGCCCAAGCCGCCCAGCGGCGGGCCCAGCAGGGTCTGAACAGCCAGCCGATGCCAGCAGCTGCGGAGGCTGCCAGACCCGCGGCCAGATCGCCGCCAGGAGGCCAGGAGGCCCTCCACCCCACCCCACCGCACACACCTTGAGGTTGCGGAAAAGTGAGACTTGAAACCCGGTGGAACCCGGCAAGGAAAGGAATAGCAGCCTCCTGTCTGGCGCACAGCACCCTTTCAGTCACCACCCTGGACTGGAGCCTGGGTCACCCCAGCGGAGGCCCAATCTGCCCAGGCGGGGCGGGGGGGGGGGGCGAGGGGGGGGGGGCTTCTCCCCTCGGCTCCGCCTCTCTCGGGGAAGAGCCTGGAGATATCTGTGGGGCAGAACATTCCTTTTTTTTTCTTCCGTTCTTGGATAATTGACGGGCTTTTCAATGAGAAATCTCTAAAGCCATAAAAAGGAACGCATTTGAGTCTAGTCTAATGAGGTGGATGAACCTAGAGCTTATTATTCAGAGTGAAGTCAGTCTGAATGAGAAAGAGAAATCTCCTGTACTAACGCGCATATATATGGAATCTAGAAAGATGGTGCTGACGAATTTATTTGCAGGGCAGCAATGGAGAAACAGACATAGAGAACAGATTTATTGACAGGGCAGGGGGAGAGAGGAGAGAGTGAGCTGTATGGGAAAAGTAAGAGGGAAACTGACAGTAGCATATGTAAAGTGGACAGCCAATGGGAATTTGCTGTATAACTCCCTGAACTCAAACTGGGGCTCTGTAAGAATCTAGAGGGGTGGGATGGTGAGAGAGATGGGAGGGAGGTTCAGACCAAGGCGGGACATATGTATACCGATGGCTGATTCGTGTTGATAGTTGACAGAAAACAACAAAATTCTGTAAAACATGACCCTTCAATTAAAACATAAATTAGGAAAAGGAAATCTCTCTTCAGGAATCTATGCTATCAAGGAACTTTCCTGTTGATGTACTCAGAATTGTCATACTTCTTATATTAATTCCAATTTGCAAATGATTAAAACATGCTTCCCTATTCTCTGCTTGTGAATTGATTTGGGTGGGTGGAGTCAGGACTGGAAGTGGTACTGGGACGGGGAGTCTTTGGCTGAAAGAACTGAGACCCAGGTCAGGGCTCCAAGATTAAGGAAACACAAAATGAACCCATGATGTATAACCTTGAGTACCCTGGTGGCCTATATTAATCTCTTTCCTTTGTTCAAATATTGGGAAAGTAGCACTCCCCAACATAGCTTTTGGGGAAATTTTGAAAGGATCTTTGGAAAGCCAATATGGTAATACACATTAAGCATTTCAACAGGAATACTCTGGAGCCAGAGTACTAATTCCATAAGCAGAAACTGTAGTTACAGACAGACATGTATGCCAATACAAGATAAAAAAAATGTAAATGATAGTCATATCTGCACAATTCCAAACGATACTGCTCTTAGAGATAAAATGGAAGGCATGCTTTTAAACCATATTACTTCTTGACTGTTATTGCTTCGTTGCTATGCTGGCTTTTCTCTCCTTGTGGTGAGCGGCGGCTACTCTTCAGGGGGCAGGTGCGGGCTTCTCATTGCCATGGCTCCTCTTGTTGCAGAGCATGAGCTCTAGGGCTTCTGAGCTTCAGTAGTTGCAGCATGTGGGCTCCAGAGCACAGACTCAATGGTTGTGGCACCAGGGCTTAGCTGTTCCCACAGCATGCAGGATCTTCCCAGATTAGAGTTTGAATCCATGTCTCCTGCCTTGGCAGGCAGATTCTTACTGCTGAACCACTAGGGAAGACCCTGCAAGACATGATTTTTAAAAGACACCCAGAGGCTGAATCTTAGACAGGTAGTGGCTATAGCAACTAAGCTTGAAGGGCGTGCTTCTAAGCAAGTTGGAAGGGAAAGCACTGAGGCACAGCTACCCATAAGGCTGAGGGAGGGCAGACTTTCCAGAGCCTTTCCTATGAAACATTCTGCTGCAGTTCCTTCCTCAAGTGCCTACCTCGGTCTTTCATGGCTCTTCTGGGTCTCACGCAGCCACCTGATCTACAGTATTCAGCTTCCTGGGGGCTGAAGTTAGAGATGATGGGGAACCATCACTCACCACACAATTCTCATCCCAGTTCAAGTGGAGCATTCCCCAGGCTCTCAGCTCTGGGGGTGGTTCAGACCCAAGTTCCTGTCCCCGGTGGGTCAGGGAGGAACCCAGGCTACCCCTCTGGCTTCCAGACAACAAAACGCTTGAGAGTAGACACATGACGTTCCAAACCTTTGACCTCCTAGATGCTGAGTCAATATATCTGGGCCAAGAGGTCGGACCCAGAAAGAGTTTTGTGGAGAATGGGCAATGCCCACGTGACAGTAACATGCAGAGCTGTGTAGTTTTCCAGTGGAAATTACAGATCCCATCATGTGCTAATCAGCACTTCATGCCCAATGTGACTTCAATTCTGTAACCCTACATTTTCTTACTGATAAAATGTAATTTATAATAGCACTTAAATAAATGGGATAAGAAAAATGACACAGCACAGTGCTTATCATAAGTTCTTCGTGGCTGTTACCTGTAGTAGCTTGAAAGGTAACGTGAATAGGCATTAGAATCCTCCTATTTCTTGTTGAACTATCTCTAAACATTTTAATATCAAACATTTCATGTAAATATTTTAAAGTGAAATAGGACAGTACCTTATACATTGAAAACATAGCTTACACCCTATCCCTTCCCAACTGATGAGTCACTCTATTGATAGATTTTGAAGTCTGTTTTTATGTGTTACAAATGTAAACATACTCATGCAAATTAGTGAAACAAATATTATTTCCCTCCAAAGAACCGCATTATATGCATGGATTAACAACTTGACTTGTCGGTCATTACTACTTTAGACACCTTTCTTTCTTTATTCAAAGGTGCCTGTGTGCATGCTGAATTTCCTCAGTCGTGTCTGACTCTTTGTGACCCAATGGACTATAGACTGCCAGGCTCCTGGGTCCACGGACTTTTCCAGACAAGAATACTGGATTGGGTTCCCATTTCCTCCTCCAGGGTTGCTTCCTACACCAGAGATCTAATTGGAGTCTCTGTGGCTCCTGCATTGGTGGGTGGACTCTCGACCACTGGGCCACCTGGGAAGCCCCATCACACAGGCTACTTGCTGCTAACCTCTGTGGGGGAAGTAGCTGTCATTTGTATTCAAACAACTCTCTGGGAAGTTTCCACACCACCAGAGCCTAATAGCATCATGCTGAGCCTTCAAAGGGGACAGTGTTGTTGTCCTTCCCTTAAGCCTGGACCAGCAGAGCTCTCAGCCTTGAATATGCTTATTAGATGTCCCCAAGTCAGTTGCTTCCCAGGCGACTCAGTGGTAAAGAATCTATCTGGGACACAGGGAGACTAGGGTTCAATCTCTGGGTTGAGAAGATCTCATTAAGAAGGAAGTGGCAACTCACTGCAGTATCCTTGCCTGGGAAAAAAACCAGGGACAGAGAAACCTGGTGGGCTACGTATAGTGCATGGGGTTTCAAAAAGTCAGACTAGACGCAGTAACGACAAGAACGAAGTCAGTTGCTCTAATGAACCCCTATAACTTAGCACTCTTGGCTGCCTTGACCAGAGCTTCCAACTCCCTGCCTCTTGTGTTGTCCATTATTTTCCATGCTCCTTATTTCCTTATTTCTCATTTTTGGTTCTGATTCTCTTCCCTTTTCTTCTCTACCTCCTTTCTCACTTTTATTTCTACTCTTTCCCCCCCCTCAGCTCCTGCACGACACGAGCTTTAGTGGGGATCATCTTAGAATTTACTTTCCTGGCAGAGAATCAACTATCAAAGAGAAGAAGATTCAGCTGTGTCCTCACGGTCTCTTGTCTATGCTCTTCCCTTAAAATTCAGCTCTGCCAAAGCAGGAGCAGGTTCTCCAAGTCGGCGTGCAGTACCCATCACAGCACCTTGCTCACGGCAGGTTGTGGAAACACACTTGTTTAAAACGCTTTGAATTAAACTGACTTTGGTAAGTTGAAGATAAATGACTGATCAAGGACATCTCGGCTTGGATGCACTGACATGCTTGCCAAGACAATGTCTGAAACATCTGAGAAAGGATATAAGGAGATGCAATTTCACTATAAATCTGACACTAGAAAGGAAAAGCAAACCACTACGATGATTAAACACAGGAAAAGACAACGTTTTGAGTTCGCTATTGATTGATGTTTTAATAGCCATGATTATAGCACTACGAATGACAACGAAAATAACAATGACTGTAATGGAGCACCTTGTTATTTTGCCTGAGACTATCTAATTAGGTGACTTTTGTTAATGATTTTACTCCAAAAAGTTGCCTTTAAAATGGTAAACTTCAGCTACCATCCAGGTAAGAATATGAAGACACGAGAGGTTAGACAACTAGCTGAGTATCTTCTACCAAACAGTCTGCATCTAAATCTGTAGATCTTGACCCTGACGCTTCTACTCGTTGGCTGAAAGTCTCGAGCAATTTTATCTTAGAATTGAAGACCAAAAGGAAAGTCTGACCAGCAGTGTGGTTTCATGCAAAGATGGCCACATTTTGATCATCTCTGTAAAATCTAATGATACTCTGTGTCTAGACAAAAGCCCTGAGAATCAATGGACATAGGAACCTAAAAATAACAGGGACTTAGGATACTTTTCATAAGAGTAGCCTCCCAAATAGCTTTTCTTGACAGAGCCCCTGTACCTCTATTTCCTTTAAACAAACAACCAAAGTTTTGATCCTCTCAAATCAACGAAATCAACTCAAAGTCTAAGAACTCCACCCAAGGAGTTTGAATTCACCCTTCGTCTTCTCAGATCCCACCTGCTGAAGCAATTTGCAACCACCCACCCTAATAGCCTCTGGTTGGACGCCTAAGAACCCAGAACACTATACATTCGCAAGCAAGGGGTCCCAGAAGACTTCTCTTCTCCCCGCTGAAGCGATGGAGCACTTTCCCCGCTGTGTGCGCCAGGCCTGGGATTCCGCGGAGGAGCCCCAGGAACCAGAGGTGCGGCAGCTCCTGCGCTCAGTGAACCCTAAGGAATGGCAGCTCCCTTGCTATCCTAGGCTGGGCGAACTCTCTCCGGACGAGGAGGACTTCAGTCGGGGAAGAACCTTCGGCCCCCTGCCGCCTTCTGCGCCTATATTGCCCCAAACACCGACCCCGAGAACAGAGCCCCTGCATGCGATACGGCCAGTCTCGGGCTCCAGACCCCACACCCGCTCCCGGCCAGGAGTCCCGGCGCCCTCAGGACAGGAGGACGCCGCGCGCCCAGAAAGTTTCCCTGATCCGATTTTGCCACAGGAGGAACCCCAGTGTCTGAAACCCGAGACCTCGGACGCCGGACACGCTTCCGGAGCATCGCCCTCTTGCTGATCTGGAGAGACACCAACAGACGCCCCACGCGCTGGACTGAAAGACCCTAGGTTGTCTCTCAGGCCGCCTTTGTCCCTAGGACCCCTCCTCTCCGCTGAGACCCTTCGTTGGAGGATTCCCTGCGACGACAGATGCTGTTACAAGAAAACCTCTCCGTTGAGCAATCGTGGAAGGATTCTTCATAGGCTTTGGGGATCTCTCTGTTATTTCATAAATTGCATCTTTATTACTTACTTGATGGTTAAGTAAATCTCTTAACCAAATTCCAACGTCTTTCTCTCTGCTGCTTTGGCTTTAGGGGGAGGACCAGGCGCGCGGGCGGGGTGGCCGGTTCAGTTCTCCCGCGGGACCCTCGGTCCCCTGATTTGCTGAACTGGGGCGGGGGTCGTGGGTTATCTTGGGCACACCAGGCGGCCAGGGGCCGACACAGCTGTTGTCAAACTGGGTCAAACTTGCCAGGATCCAGGAGATCACACACAGCGCAGCCGGCAGCCCTGAGAGCTCCGCTTCGCCCTGGAAACGCTCCTGCTCGCTCGACCCGCTCTTTCCCTTCCTGTCCATCTGCGGGGCGTCCGGTCATCTGCACGCGGCTCCCCGGCGCCCAGCGCAGGTCGCCGCTCCAAATGCGTCCAGAAGCCTGGACCGCAGCAGCACAGAGCTCCTGTCTCCCTCGGACACTTTCCTGGGTGCGTCCCTTCTTCCTCTGAGCCGCTCCAACCCAATTTCCAGCTCGCACGTCCGAGCTGACGTGGAGCCAGGGTGCTGGGGCCGCGGACAAGCGAAAACTCAAAACTCGAGACTGGCTTCGTGAGGAGGGATTTCTGCGGCCAGATTCTGGAGCGGTTGGCTCCCTTTACATCCTAACTTCAACCCGGCGACTTGCCAAGGCTCCTGACTTCTCATTACCAATCGCAGCAGAACTCCTGTTTCCACCAAACCCGGGGGTGAAATGGGGGAGCTGAGAGAACAATGCAGGCCACCTTTAAGACCTTGTTTGGTTGCTAAATCACGTCTGACTGTGCTACTGTGGCCGCCAGGCTCCCCTGTCCATGGAATTTCTCCAGCCAAGAATATTGCAGTGGCTTGCCATTCTCTTCTCCAGGGAATCTTTCTCACCCAGAAATCAAACGCGCACCTCCCTCATTGGCAGGCAGGTTCTTTACTAGTCAACTAACATGGACGCTCATGTAAGAGTGTAAGAAACACTCACACCGTCATTCTGAGATTTTCTCAACTGCTGTGATTCTTCTGAGGGCAAATCTGTCACTGGGATTAAACTAGTAGGAGTCTGAAAGTGGGGGCTCCCTCCCCAGGGAGCTATTTCCTAGGATTCTTTCAACTCACCTTTCTAGTTTCTGGTATCACACTCTAGGCCACCCTTTTCCTCTTTCCTTGCCAGGATTCCGTGCATCTCCTGCGCCCAGGGCACGCGGTGGCTCAACCAGTGTGTAACCCCGACCTGTACCAAGGAATTACAGAAGTATTCTTTTCACCCCTATTGGAACACAGGATGATCTTTTATTTTTTCAGATTCAATTACAAAATTTCCAGCGAGGCAGGAGCCTGTAACATACAGCACATAACCAGAGGACGTGAGGACAGGGCTGTGTGTGGTATTTACTGCTGTGCCTCTATTAACGTACTTTTCATGTTCTACTTTGTCCTTTATTTCTTCAAAAGTGTATGCGAGAAATGAAATCAATAAGAACCGGAAATAAAGAAATTACTTTCCATGTCATCTTCATTTTTCAGTAGTAATTTCAAATTCTTAGATAAATAAATGAAATAGCCCTTGAATTCATGGAAACACAGGGTTCTTTAGAAGCCCACTTATGGAGAAGCACTGGCAGGCTTTGGAATATACGGTTCTAGAGTTCTTCCGGAAATCTGAAAATCCAAAATGTTATGCACCCTAACCTTTAATCCAATCACCAAAACCACTCAGAACTTCCGTGCCCTTCCCAGAAAGAGGCAGTCATCTCCTCAGTCCCTAGGGGCCCCCCAGGCGATTTGCAAGGCAATTGAGTGTGGATCCCACCTATCAACACCCGGGTTTCCCAAAACCAGGACAGGCCGGCCCTATAAAAGGCACACTCCTCACCCAGCCCAGTCATTCGCGCCTGTGCTTAGACCCACTGAGCTCTGGGCCTGGTGAGGAGGCTGAAGCCATGGAAGCGCAGTGCTGGAGGAGGGCACGTCCCGAGCCCGCCTTGCCTCCGGGCCTGAACCGAGAGCAGGCCTGGGCCTGGGCTCTGGATAACTTCCCCGCGCTGAGCCGCCCCTCCTGCCTCAGCCCCGAGTTCTGCGGGGACGCGCACTACTGCGCCTGTGGGCTGCCGCGCCACGCTTGCCCCGGACCCGCGGACGGTCTCCGCGTCGAGATGGGCCAGAAACGCTGGCGAGAGCCGCAAGGCCACCAGCCGGCTGCTAGTCCGGGATGGAGCGACAGTCCCGTCAAGAAGAGGCCCAAGCCGCCCAGCGGCGGGCCCAGCAGGGTCTGAACAGCCAGCCGATGCCAGCAGCTGCGGAGGCTGCCAGACCCGCGGCCAGATCGCCGCCAGGAGGCCAGGAGGCCCTCCACCCCACCCCACCGCACACACCTTGAGGTTGCGGAAAAGTGAGACTTGAAACCCGGTGGAACCCGGCAAGGAAAGGAATAGCAGCCTCCTGTCTGGCGCACAGCACCCTTTCAGTCACCACCCTGGACTGGAGCCTGGGTCACCCCAGCGGAGGCCCAATCTGCCCAGGCGGGGCGGGGGGGGGGGGGGGGGGGGGGGACTTCTCCCCTCGGCTCCGCCTCTCTCGGGGAAGAGCCTGGAGATATCTGTGGGGCAGAACATTCCTTTTTTTTTCTTCCGTTCTTGGATAATTGACGGGCTTTTCAATGAGAAATCTCTAAAGCCATAAAAAGGAACGCATTTGAGTCTAGTCTAATGAGGTGGATGAACCTAGAGCTTATTATTCAGAGTGAAGTCAGTCTGAATGAGAAAGAGAAATCTCCTGTACTAACGCGCATATATATGGAATCTAGAAAGATGGTGCTGACGAATTTATTTGCAGGGCAGCAATGGAGAAACAGACATAGAGAACAGATTTATTGACAGGGCAGGGGGAGAGAGGAGAGAGTGAGCTGTATGGGAAAAGTAAGAGGGAAACTGACAGTAGCATATGTAAAGTGGACAGCCAATGGGAATTTGCTGTATAACTCCCTGAACTCAAACTGGGGCTCTGTAAGAATCTAGAGGGGTGGGATGGTGAGAGAGATGGGAGGGAGGTTCAGACCAAGGCGGGACATATGTATACCGATGGCTGATTCGTGTTGATAGTTGACAGAAAACAACAAAATTCTGTAAAACATGACCCTTCAATTAAAACATAAATTAGGAAAAGGAAATCTCTCTTCAGGAATCTATGCTATCAAGGAACTTTCCTGTTGATGTACTCAGAATTGTCATACTTCTTATATTAATTCCAATTTGCAAATGATTAAAACATGCTTCCCTATTCTCTGCTTGTGAATTGATTTGGGTGGGTGGAGTCAGGACTGGAAGTGGTACTGGGACGGGGAGTCTTTGGCTGAAAGAACTGAGACCCAGGTCAGGGCTCCAAGATTAAGGAAACACAAAATGAACCCATGATGTATAACCTTGAGTACCCTGGTGGCCTATATTAATCTCTTTCCTTTGTTCAAATATTGGGAAAGTAGCACTCCCCAACATAGCTTTTGGGGAAATTTTGAAAGGATCTTTGGAAAGCCAATATGGTAATACACATTAAGCATTTCAACAGGAATACTCTGGAGCCAGAGTACTAATTCCATAAGCAGAAACTGTAGTTACAGACAGACATGTATGCCAATACAAGATAAAAAAAATGTAAATGATAGTCATATCTGCACAATTCCAAACGATACTGCTCTTAGAGATAAAATGGAAGGCATGCTTTTTAAACCATATTACTTCTTGACTGTTATTGCTTCGTTGCTATGCTGGCTTTTCTCTCCTTGTGGTGAGCGGCGGCTACTCTTCAGGGGCAGGTGCGGGCTTCTCATTGCCATGGCTCCTCTTGTTGCAGAGCATGAGCTCTAGGGCTTCTGAGCTTCAGTAGTTGCAGCATGTGGGCTCCAGAGCACAGACTCAATGGTTGTGGCACCAGGGCTTAGCTGTTCCCACAGCATGCAGGATCTTCCCAGATTAGAGTTTGAATCCATGTCTCCTGCCTTGGCAGGCAGATTCTTACTGCTGAACCACTAGGGAAGACCCTGCAAGACATGATTTTTAAAAGACACCCAGAGGCTGAATCTTAGACAGGTAGTGGCTATAGCAACTAAGCTTGAAGGGCGTGCTTCTAAGCAAGTTGGAAGGGAAAGCACTGAGGCACAGCTACCCATAAGGCTGAGGGAGGGCAGACTTTCCAGAGCCTTTCCTATGAAACATTCTGCTGCAGTTCCTTCCTCAAGTGCCTACCTCGGTCTTTCATGGCTCTTCTGGGTCTCACGCAGCCACCTGATCTACAGTATTCAGCTTCCTGGGGGCTGAAGTTAGAGATGATGGGAACCATCACTCACCACACAATTCTCATCCCAGTTCAAGTGGAGCATTCCCCAGGCTCTCAGCTCTGGGGGTGGTTCAGACCCAAGTTCCTGTCCCCGGTGGGTCAGGGAGGAACCCAGGCTACCCCTCTGGCTTCCAGACAACAAAACGCTTGAGAGTAGACACATGACGTTCCAAACCTTTGACCTCCTAGATGCTGAGTCAATATATCTGGGCCAAGAGGTCGGACCCAGAAAGAGTTTTTGTGGAGAATGGGCAATGCCCACGTGACAGTAACATGCAGAGCTGTGTAGTTTTCCAGTGGAAATTACAGATCCCATCATGTGCTAATCAGCACTTCATGCCCAATGTGACTTCAATTCTGTAACCCTACATTTTCTTACTGATAAAATGTAATTTATAATAGCACTTAAATAAATGGGATAAGAAAAATGACACAGCACAGTGCTTATCATAAGTTCTTCGTGGCTGTTACCTGTAGTAGCTTGAAAGGTAACGTGAATAGGCATTAGAATCCTCCTATTTCTTGTTGAACTATCTCTAAACATTTTAATATCAAACATTTCATGTAAATATTTTAAAGTGAAATAGGACAGTACCTTATACATTGAAAACATAGCTTACACCCTATCCCTTCCCAACTGATGAGTCACTCTATTGATAGATTTTGAAGTCTGTTTTTATGTGTTACAAATGTAAACATACTCATGCAAATTAGTGAAACAAATATTATTTCCTCCAAAGAACCGCATTATATGCATGGATTAACAACTTGACTTGTCGGTCATTACTACTTTAGACACCTTTCTTTCTTTATTCAAAGGTGCCTGTGTGCATGCTGAATTTCCTCAGTCGTGTCTGACTCTTTGTGACCCAATGGACTATAGACTGCCAGGCTCCTGGGTCCACGGACTTTTCCAGACAAGAATACTGGATTGGGTTCCCATTTCCTCCTCCAGGGTTGCTTCCTACACCAGAGATCTAATTGGAGTCTCTGTGGCTCCTGCATTGGTGGGTGGACTCTCGACCACTGGGCCACCTGGGAAGCCCCATCACACAGGCTACTTGCTGCTAACCTCTGTGGGGGAAGTAGCTGTCGTTTGTATTCAAACAACTCTCTGGGAAGTTTCCACACCACCAGAGCCTAATAGCATCATGCTGAGCCTTCAAAGGGGACAGTGTTGTTGTCCTTCCCTTAAGCCTGGACCAGCAGAGCTCTCAGCCTTGAATATGCTTATTAGATGTCCCCAAGTCAGTTGCTTCCCAGGCGACTCAGTGGTAAAGAATCTATCTGGGACACAGGGAGACTAGGGTTCAATCTCTGGGTTGAGAAGATCTCATTAAGAAGGAAGTGGCAACTCACTGCAGTATCCTTGCCTGGGAAAAAACCAGGGACAGAGAAACCTGGTGGGCTACGTATAGTGCATGGGGTTTCAAAAAGTCAGACTAGACGCAGTAACGACAAGAACGAAGTCAGTTGCTCTAATGAACCCCTATAACTTAGCACTCTTGGCTGCCTTGACCAGAGCTTCCAACTCCCTGCCTCTTGTGTTGTCCATTATTTTCCATGCTCCTTATTTCCTTATTTCTCATTTTTGGTTCTGATTCTCTTCCCTTTTCTTCTCTACCTCCTTTCTCACTTTTATTTCTACTCTTTCCCCCCCCCCTCAGCTCCTGCACGACACGAGCTTTAGTGGGGATCATCTTAGAATTTACTTTCCTGGCAGAGAATCAACTATCAAAGAGAAGAAGATTCAGCTGTGTCCTCACGGTCTCTTGTCTATGCTCTTCCCTTAAAATTCAGCTCTGCCAAAGCAGGAGCAGGTTCTCCAAGTCGGCGTGCAGTACCCATCACAGCACCTTGCTCACGGCAGGTTGTGGAAACACACTTGTTTAAAACGCTTTGAATTAAACTGACTTTGGTAAGTTGAAGATAAATGACTGATCAAGGACATCTCGGCTTGGATGCACTGACATGCTTGCCAAGACAATGTCTGAAACATCTGAGAAAGGATATAAGGAGATGCAATTTCACTATAAATCTGACACTAGAAAGGAAAAGCAAACCACTACGATGATTAAACACAGGAAAAGACAACGTTTTGAGTTCGCTATTGATTGATGTTTTAGTAGCCATGATTATAGCACTACGAATGACAACGAAAATAACAATGACTGTAATGGAGCACCTTGTTATTTTGCCTGAGACTATCTAATTAGGTGACTTTTGTTAATGATTTTACTCCAAAAAGTTGCCTTTAAAATGGTAAACTTCAGCTACCATCCAGGTAAGAATATGAAGACACGAGAGGTTAGACAACTAGCTGAGTATCTTCTACCAAACAGTCTGCATCTAAATCTGTAGATCTTGACCCTGACGCTTCTACTCGTTGGCTGAAAGTCTCGAGCAATTTTATCTTAGAATTGAAGACCAAAAGGAAAGTCTGACCAGCAGTGTGGTTTCATGCAAAGATGGCCACATTTTGATCATCTCTGTAAAATCTAATGATACTCTGTGTCTAGACAAAAAGCCCTGAGAATCAATGGACATAGGAACCTAAAAATAACAGGGACTTAGGATACTTTTCATAAGAGTAGCCTCCCAAATAGCTTTTCTTGACAGAGCCCCTGTACCTCTATTTCCTTTAAACAAACAACCAAAGTTTTGATCCTCTCAAATCAACGAAATCAACTCAAAGTCTAAGAACTCCACCCAAGGAGTTTGAATTCACCCTTCGTCTTCTCAGATCCCACCTGCTGAAGCAATTTGCAACCACCCACCCTAATAGCCTCTGGTTGGACGCCTAAGAACCCAGAACACTATACATTCGCAAGCAAGGGGTCCCAGAAGACTTCTCTTCTCCCCGCTGAAGCGATGGAGCACTTTCCCCGCTGTGTGCGCCAGGCCTGGGATTCCGCGGAGGAGCCCCAGGAACCAGAGGTGCGGCAGCTCCTGCGCTCAGTGAACCCTAAGGAATGGCAGCTCCCTTGCTATCCTAGGCTGGGCGAACTCTCTCCGGACGAGGAGGACTTCAGTCGGGGAAGAACCTTCGGCCCCCTGCCGCCTTCTGCGCCTATATTGCCCCAAACACCGACCCCGAGAACAGAGCCCCTGCATGCGATACGGCCAGTCTCGGGCTCCAGACCCCACACCCGCTCCCGGCCAGGAGTCCCGGCGCCCTCAGGACAGGAGGACGCCGCGCGCCCAGAAAGTTTCCCTGATCCGATTTTGCCACAGGAGGAACCCAGTGTCTGAAACCCGAGACCTCGGACGCCGGACACGCTTCCGGAGCATCGCCCTCTTGCTGATCTGGAGAGACACCAACAGACGCCCCACGCGCTGGACTGAAAGACCCTAGGTTGTCTCTCAGGCCGCCTTTGTCCCTAGGACCCCTCCTCTCCGCTGAGACCCTTCGTTGGAGGATTCCCTGCGACGACAGATGCTGTTACAAGAAAACCTCTCCGTTGAGCAATCGTGGAAGGATTCTTCATAGGCTTTTGGGGATCTCTCTGTTATTTCATAAATTGCATCTTTATTACTTACTTGATGGTTAAGTAAATCTCTTAACCAAATTCCAACGTCTTTCTCTCTGCTGCTTTGGCTTTAGGGGGAGGACCAGGCGCGCGGGCGGGGTGGCCGGTTCAGTTCTCCCGCGGGACCCTCGGTCCCCTGATTTGCTGAACTGGGGCGGGGGGTCGTGGGTTATCTTGGGCACACCAGGCGGCCAGGGGGCCGACACAGCTGTTGTCAAACTGGGTCAAACTTGCCAGGATCCAGGAGATCACACACAGCGCAGCCGGCAGCCCTGAGAGCTCCGCTTCGCCCTGGAAACGCTCCTGCTCGCTCGACCCGCTCTTTCCCTTCCTGTCCATCTGCGGGGCGTCCGGTCATCTGCACGCGGCTCCCCGGCGCCCAGCGCAGGTCGCCGCTCCAAATGCGTCCAGAAGCCTGGACCGCAGCAGCACAGAGCTCCTGTCTCCCTCGGACACTTTCCTGGGTGCGTCCCTTCTTCCTCTGAGCCGCTCCAACCCAATTTCCAGCTCGCACGTCCGAGCTGACGTGGAGCCAGGGTGCTGGGGCCGCGGACAAGCGAAAACTCAAAACTCGAGACTGGCTTCGTGAGGAGGGATTTCTGCGGCCAGATTCTGGAGCGGTTGGCTCCCTTTACATCCTAACTTCAACCCGGCGACTTGCCAAGGCTCCTGACTTCTCATTACCAATCGCAGCAGAACTCCTGTTTCCACCAAACCCGGGGGTGAAATGGGGGAGCTGAGAGAACAATGCAGGCCACCTTTAAGACCTTGTTTGGTTGCTAAATCACGTCCGACTGTGCTACTGTGGCCGCCAGGCTCCCCTGTCCATGGAATTTCTCCAGCCAAGAATATTGCAGTGGCTTGCCATTCTCTTCTCCAGGGAATCTTTCTCACCCAGAAATCAAACGCGCACCTCCCTCATTGGCAGGCAGGTTCTTTACTAGTCAACTAACATGGACGCTCATGTAAGAGTGTAAGAAACACTCACACCGTCATTCTGAGATTTTCTCAACTGCTGTGATTCTTCTGAGGGCAAATCTGTCACTGGGATTAAACTAGTAGGAGTCTGAAAGTGGGGCTCCTCCCCAGGGAGCTATTTCCTAGGATTCTTTCAACTCACCTTTCTAGTTTCTGGTATCACACTCTAGGCCACCCTTTTCCTCTTTCCTTGCCAGGATTCCGTGCATCTCCTGCGCCCAGGGCACGCGGTGGCTCAACCAGTGTGTAACCCCGACCTGTACCAAGGAATTACAGAAGTATTCTTTTCACCCCTATTGGAACACAGGATGATCTTTTATTTTTCAGATTCAATTACAAAATTTCCAGCGAGGCAGGAGCCTGTAACATACAGCACATAACCAGAGGACGTGAGGACAGGGCTGTGTGTGGTATTTACTGCTGTGCCTCTATTAACGTACTTTTCATGTTCTACTTTGTCCTTTATTTCTTCAAAAGTGTATGCGAGAAATGAAATCAATAAGAACCGGAAATAAAGAAATTACTTTTCCATGTCATCTTCATTTTTCAGTAGTAATTTCAAATTCTTAGATAAATAAATGAAATAGCCCTTGAATTCATGGAAACACAGGGTTCTTTAGAAGCCCACTTATGGAGAAGCACTGGCAGGCTTTGGAATATACGGTTCTAGAGTTCTTCCGGAAATCTGAAAATCCAAAATGTTATGCACCCTAACCTTTAATCCAATCACCAAAACCACTCAGAACTTCCGTGCCCTTCCCAGAAAGAGGCAGTCATCTCCTCAGTCCCTAGGGGCCCCCAGGCGATTTGCAAGGCAATTGAGTGTGGATCCCACCTATCAACACCCGGGTTTCCCAAAACCAGGACAGGCCGGCCCTATAAAAGGCACACTCCTCACCCAGCCCAGTCATTCGCGCCTGTGCTTAGACCCACTGAGCTCTGGGCCTGGTGAGGAGGCTGAAGCCATGGAAGCGCAGTGCTGGAGGAGGGCACGTCCCGAGCCCGCCTTGCCTCCGGGCCTGAACCGAGAGCAGGCCTGGGCCTGGGCTCTGGATAACTTCCCCGCGCTGAGCCGCCCCTCCTGCCTCAGCCCCGAGTTCTGCGGGGACGCGCACTACTGCGCCTGTGGGCTGCCGCGCCACGCTTGCCCCGGACCCGCGGACGGTCTCCGCGTCGAGATGGGCCAGAAACGCTGGCGAGAGCCGCAAGGCCACCAGCCGGCTGCTAGTCCGGGATGGAGCGACAGTCCCGTCAAGAAGAGGCCCAAGCCGCCCAGCGGCGGGCCCAGCAGGGTCTGAACAGCCAGCCGATGCCAGCAGCTGCGGAGGCTGCCAGACCCGCGGCCAGATCGCCGCCAGGAGGCCAGGAGGCCCTCCACCCCACCCCACCGCACACACCTTGAGGTTGCGGAAAAGTGAGACTTGAAACCCGGTGGAACCCGGCAAGGAAAGGAATAGCAGCCTCCTGTCTGGCGCACAGCCCCCTTCCAGCCCCCCCCCGGGACGGGGGCCGGGGCCCCCCCGGGGGGGGCCCAATCGGCCCGGGGGGGGGGGGGGGGGGGGGCGAGGGGGGGGGGACTTCTCCCCTCGGCTCCGCCTCTCTCGGGGAAGAGCCTGGAGATATCTGTGGGGCAGAACATTCCTTTTTTTTTCTTCCGTTCTTGGATAATTGACGGGCTTTTCAATGAGAAATCTCTAAAGCCATAAAAGGAACGCATTTGAGTCTAGTCTAATGAGGTGGATGAACCTAGAGCTTATTATTCAGAGTGAAGTCAGTCTGAATGAGAAAGAGAAATCTCCTGTACTAACGCGCATATATATGGAATCTAGAAAGATGGTGCTGACGAATTTATTTGCAGGGCAGCAATGGAGAAACAGACATAGAGAACAGATTTATTGACAGGGCAGGGGAGAGAGGAGAGAGTGAGCTGTATGGGAAAAGTAAGAGGGAAACTGACAGTAGCATATGTAAAGTGGACAGCCAATGGGAATTTGCTGTATAACTCCCTGAACTCAAACTGGGGCTCTGTAAGAATCTAGAGGGGTGGGATGGTGAGAGAGATGGGAGGGAGGTTCAGACCAAGGCGGGACATATGTATACCGATGGCTGATTCGTGTTGATAGTTGACAGAAAACAACAAAATTCTGTAAAACATGACCCTTCAATTAAAACATAAATTAGGAAAAGGAAATCTCTCTTCAGGAATCTATGCTATCAAGGAACTTTCCTGTTGATGTACTCAGAATTGTCATACTTCTTATATTAATTCCAATTTGCAAATGATTAAAACATGCTTCCCTATTCTCTGCTTGTGAATTGATTTGGGTGGGTGGAGTCAGGACTGGAAGTGGTACTGGGACGGGAGTCTTTGGCTGAAAGAACTGAGACCCAGGTCAGGGCTCCAAGATTAAGGAAACACAAAATGAACCCATGATGTATAACCTTGAGTACCCTGGTGGCCTATATTAATCTCTTTCCTTTGTTCAAATATTGGGAAAGTAGCACTCCCCAACATAGCTTTTGGGGAAATTTTGAAAGGATCTTTGGAAAGCCAATATGGTAATACACATTAAGCATTTCAACAGGAATACTCTGGAGCCAGAGTACTAATTCCATAAGCAGAAACTGTAGTTACAGACAGACATGTATGCCAATACAAGATAAAAAAAATGTAAATGATAGTCATATCTGCACAATTCCAAACGATACTGCTCTTAGAGATAAAATGGAAGGCATGCTTTTAAACCATATTACTTCTTGACTGTTATTGCTTCGTTGCTATGCTGGCTTTTCTCTCCTTGTGGTGAGCGGCGGCTACTCTTCAGGGGCAGGTGCGGGCTTCTCATTGCCATGGCTCCTCTTGTTGCAGAGCATGAGCTCTAGGGCTTCTGAGCTTCAGTAGTTGCAGCATGTGGGCTCCAGAGCACAGACTCAATGGTTGTGGCACCAGGGCTTAGCTGTTCCCACAGCATGCAGGATCTTCCCAGATTAGAGTTTGAATCCATGTCTCCTGCCTTGGCAGGCAGATTCTTACTGCTGAACCACTAGGGAAGACCCTGCAAGACATGATTTTTAAAAGACACCCAGAGGCTGAATCTTAGACAGGTAGTGGCTATAGCAACTAAGCTTGAAGGGCGTGCTTCTAAGCAAGTTGGAAGGGAAAGCACTGAGGCACAGCTACCCATAAGGCTGAGGGAGGGCAGACTTTCCAGAGCCTTTCCTATGAAACATTCTGCTGCAGTTCCTTCCTCAAGTGCCTACCTCGGTCTTTCATGGCTCTTCTGGGTCTCACGCAGCCACCTGATCTACAGTATTCAGCTTCCTGGGGGCTGAAGTTAGAGATGATGGGGAACCATCACTCACCACACAATTCTCATCCCAGTTCAAGTGGAGCATTCCCCAGGCTCTCAGCTCTGGGGGTGGTTCAGACCAAGTTCCTGTCCCCGGTGGGTCAGGGGAGGAACCCAGGCTACCCCTCTGGCTTCCAGACAACAAAACGCTTGAGAGTAGACACATGACGTTCCAAACCTTTGACCTCCTAGATGCTGAGTCAATATATCTGGGCCAAGAGGTCGGACCCAGAAAGAGTTTTGTGGAGAATGGGCAATGCCCACGTGACAGTAACATGCAGAGCTGTGTAGTTTTCCAGTGGAAATTACAGATCCCATCATGTGCTAATCAGCACTTCATGCCCAATGTGACTTCAATTCTGTAACCCTACATTTTCTTACTGATAAAATGTAATTTATAATAGCACTTAAATAAATGGGATAAGAAAATGACACAGCACAGTGCTTATCATAAGTTCTTCGTGGCTGTTACCTGTAGTAGCTTGAAAGGTAACGTGAATAGGCATTAGAATCCTCCTATTTCTTGTTGAACTATCTCTAAACATTTTAATATCAAACATTTCATGTAAATATTTTAAAGTGAAATAGGACAGTACCTTATACATTGAAAACATAGCTTACACCCTATCCCTTCCCAACTGATGAGTCACTCTATTGATAGATTTTGAAGTCTGTTTTTATGTGTTACAAATGTAAACATACTCATGCAAATTAGTGAAACAAATATTATTTCCTCCAAAGAACCGCATTATATGCATGGATTAACAACTTGACTTGTCGGTCATTACTACTTTAGACACCTTTCTTTCTTTATTCAAAGGTGCCTGTGTGCATGCTGAATTTCCTCAGTCGTGTCTGACTCTTTGTGACCCAATGGACTATAGACTGCCAGGCTCCTGGGTCCACGGACTTTTCCAGACAAGAATACTGGATTGGGTTCCCATTTCCTCCTCCAGGGTTGCTTCCTACACCAGAGATCTAATTGGAGTCTCTGTGGCTCCTGCATTGGTGGGTGGACTCTCGACCACTGGGCCACCTGGGAAGCCCCATCACACAGGCTACTTGCTGCTAACCTCTGTGGGGGAAGTAGCTGTCATTTGTATTCAAACAACTCTCTGGGAAGTTTCCACACCACCAGAGCCTAATAGCATCATGCTGAGCCTTCAAAGGGGACAGTGTTGTTGTCCTTCCCTTAAGCCTGGACCAGCAGAGCTCTCAGCCTTGAATATGCTTATTAGATGTCCCCAAGTCAGTTGCTTCCCAGGCGACTCAGTGGTAAAGAATCTATCTGGGACACAGGGAGACTAGGGTTCAATCTCTGGGTTGAGAAGATCTCATTAAGAAGGAAGTGGCAACTCACTGCAGTATCCTTGCCTGGGAAAAAACCAGGGACAGAGAAACCTGGTGGGCTACGTATAGTGCATGGGGTTTCAAAAAGTCAGACTAGACGCAGTAACGACAAGAACGAAGTCAGTTGCTCTAATGAACCCCTATAACTTAGCACTCTTGGCTGCCTTGACCAGAGCTTCCAACTCCCTGCCTCTTGTGTTGTCCATTATTTTCCATGCTCCTTATTTCCTTATTTCTCATTTTTGGTTCTGATTCTCTTCCCTTTTCTTCTCTACCTCCTTTCTCACTTTTATTTCTACTCTTTTCTCCCCCCCCCCCTCAGCTCCTGCACGACACGAGCTTTAGTGGGGATCATCTTAGAATTTACTTTCCTGGCAGAGAATCAACTATCAAAGAGAAGAAGATTCAGCTGTGTCCTCACGGTCTCTTGTCTATGCTCTTCCCTTAAAATTCAGCTCTGCCAAAGCAGGAGCAGGTTCTCCAAGTCGGCGTGCAGTACCCATCACAGCACCTTGCTCACGGCAGGTTGTGGAAACACACTTGTTTAAAACGCTTTGAATTAAACTGACTTTGGTAAGTTGAAGATAAATGACTGATCAAGGACATCTCGGCTTGGATGCACTGACATGCTTGCCAAGACAATGTCTGAAACATCTGAGAAAGGATATAAGGAGATGCAATTTCACTATAAATCTGACACTAGAAAGGAAAAGCAAACCACTACGATGATTAAACACAGGAAAAGACAACGTTTTGAGTTCGCTATTGATTGATGTTTTAGTAGCCATGATTATAGCACTACGAATGACAACGAAAATAACAATGACTGTAATGGAGCACCTTGTTATTTTGCCTGAGACTATCTAATTAGGTGACTTTTGTTAATGATTTTACTCCAAAAAGTTGCCTTTAAAATGGTAAACTTCAGCTACCATCCAGGTAAGAATATGAAGACACGAGAGGTTAGACAACTAGCTGAGTATCTTCTACCAAACAGTCTGCATCTAAATCTGTAGATCTTGACCCTGACGCTTCTACTCGTTGGCTGAAAGTCTCGAGCAATTTTATCTTAGAATTGAAGACCAAAAGGAAAGTCTGACCAGCAGTGTGGTTTCATGCAAAGATGGCCACATTTTGATCATCTCTGTAAAATCTAATGATACTCTGTGTCTAGACAAAAGCCCTGAGAATCAATGGACATAGGAACCTAAAAATAACAGGGACTTAGGATACTTTTCATAAGAGTAGCCTCCCAAATAGCTTTTCTTGACAGAGCCCCTGTACCTCTATTTCCTTTAAACAAACAACCAAAGTTTTGATCCTCTCAAATCAACGAAATCAACTCAAAGTCTAAGAACTCCACCCAAGGAGTTTGAATTCACCCTTCGTCTTCTCAGATCCCACCTGCTGAAGCAATTTGCAACCACCCACCCTAATAGCCTCTGGTTGGACGCCTAAGAACCCAGAACACTATACATTCGCAAGCAAGGGGTCCCAGAAGACTTCTCTTCTCCCCGCTGAAGCGATGGAGCACTTTCCCCGCTGTGTGCGCCAGGCCTGGGATTCCGCGGAGGAGCCCCAGGAACCAGAGGTGCGGCAGCTCCTGCGCTCAGTGAACCCTAAGGAATGGCAGCTCCTTGCTATCCTAGGCTGGGCGAACTCTCTCCGGACGAGGAGGACTTCAGTCGGGGAAGAACCTTCGGCCCCTGCCGCCTTCTGCGCCTATATTGCCCCAAACACCGACCCCGAGAACAGAGCCCCTGCATGCGATACGGCCAGTCTCGGGCTCCAGACCCCACACCCGCTCCCGGCCAGGAGTCCCGGCGCCCTCAGGACAGGAGGACGCCGCGCGCCCAGAAAGTTTCCTGATCCGATTTTTGCCACAGGAGGAACCCAGTGTCTGAAACCCGAGACCTCGGACGCCGGACACGCTTCCGGAGCATCGCCCTCTTGCTGATCTGGAGAGACACCAACAGACGCCCCACGCGCTGGACTGAAAGACCCTAGGTTGTCTCTCAGGCCGCCTTTGTCCCTAGGACCCTCCTCTCCGCTGAGACCCTTCGTTGGAGGATTCCCTGCGACGACAGATGCTGTTACAAGAAAACCTCTCCGTTGAGCAATCGTGGAAGGATTCTTCATAGGCTTTTGGGGATCTCTCTGTTATTTCATAAATTGCATCTTTATTACTTACTTGATGGTTAAGTAAATCTCTTAACCAAATTCCAACGTCTTTCTCTCTGCTGCTTTGGCTTTAGGGGGAGGACCAGGCGCGCGGGCGGGGTGGCCGGTTCAGTTCTCCCGCGGGACCCTCGGTCCCCTGATTTGCTGAACTGGGGCGGGGGTCGTGGGTTATCTTGGGCACACCAGGCGGCCAGGGGCCGACACAGCTGTTGTCAAACTGGGTCAAACTTGCCAGGATCCAGGAGATCACACACAGCGCAGCCGGCAGCCCTGAGAGCTCCGCTTCGCCCTGGAAACGCTCCTGCTCGCTCGACCCGCTCTTTCCCTTCCTGTCCATCTGCGGGGCGTCCGGTCATCTGCACGCGGCTCCCCGGCGCCCAGCGCAGGTCGCCGCTCCAAATGCGTCCAGAAGCCTGGACCGCAGCAGCACAGAGCTCCTGTCTCCTCGGACACTTTCCTGGGTGCGTCCCTTCTTCCTCTGAGCCGCTCCAACCCAATTTCCAGCTCGCACGTCCGAGCTGACGTGGAGCCAGGGTGCTGGGGCCGCGGACAAGCGAAAACTCAAAACTCGAGACTGGCTTCGTGAGGAGGGATTTCTGCGGCCAGATTCTGGAGCGGTTGGCTCCCTTTACATCCTAACTTCAACCCGGCGACTTGCCAAGGCTCCTGACTTCTCATTACCAATCGCAGCAGAACTCCTGTTTCCACCAAACCCGGGGGGTGAAATGGGGAGCTGAGAGAACAATGCAGGCCACCTTTAAGACCTTGTTTGGTTGCTAAATCACGTCCGACTGTGCTACTGTGGCCGCCAGGCTCCCCTGTCCATGGAATTTCTCCAGCCAAGAATATTGCAGTGGCTTGCCATTCTCTTCTCCAGGGAATCTTTCTCACCCAGAAATCAAACGCGCACCTCCCTCATTGGCAGGCAGGTTCTTTACTAGTCAACTAACATGGACGCTCATGTAAGAGTGTAAGAAACACTCACACCGTCATTCTGAGATTTTCTCAACTGCTGTGATTCTTCTGAGGGCAAATCTGTCACTGGGATTAAACTAGTAGGAGTCTGAAAGTGGGGCTCCCTCCCCAGGGAGCTATTTCCTAGGATTCTTTCAACTCACCTTTCTAGTTTCTGGTATCACACTCTAGGCCACCCTTTTCCTCTTTCCTTGCCAGGATTCCGTGCATCTCCTGCGCCCAGGGCACGCGGTGGCTCAACCAGTGTGTAACCCCGACCTGTACCAAGGAATTACAGAAGTATTCTTTTCACCCCTATTGGAACACAGGATGATCTTTTATTTTTTCAGATTCAATTACAAAATTTCCAGCGAGGCAGGAGCCTGTAACATACAGCACATAACCAGAGGACGTGAGGACAGGGCTGTGTGTGGTATTTACTGCTGTGCCTCTATTAACGTACTTTTCATGTTCTACTTTGTCCTTTATTTCTTCAAAAGTGTATGCGAGAAATGAAATCAATAAGAACCGGAAATAAAGAAATTACTTTTCCATGTCATCTTCATTTTTCAGTAGTAATTTCAAATTCTTAGATAAATAAATGAAATAGCCCTTGAATTCATGGAAACACAGGGTTCTTTAGAAGCCCACTTATGGAGAAGCACTGGCAGGCTTTGGAATATACGGTTCTAGAGTTCTTCCGGAAATCTGAAAATCCAAAATGTTATGCACCCTAACCTTTAATCCAATCACCAAAACCACTCAGAACTTCCGTGCCCTTCCCAGAAAGAGGCAGTCATCTCCTCAGTCCCTAGGGGCCCCCAGGCGATTTGCAAGGCAATTGAGTGTGGATCCCACCTATCAACACCCGGGTTTCCCAAAACCAGGACAGGCCGGCCCTATAAAGGCACACTCCTCACCCAGCCCAGTCATTCGCGCCTGTGCTTAGACCCACTGAGCTCTGGGCCTGGTGAGGAGGCTGAAGCCATGGAAGCGCAGTGCTGGAGGAGGGCACGTCCCGAGCCCGCCTTGCCTCCGGGCCTGAACCGAGAGCAGGCCTGGGCCTGGGCTCTGGATAACTTCCCGCGCTGAGCCGCCCCTCCTGCCTCAGCCCCGAGTTCTGCGGGGACGCGCACTACTGCGCCTGTGGGCTGCCGCGCCACGCTTGCCCCGGACCCGCGGACGGTCTCCGCGTCGAGATGGGCCAGAAACGCTGGCGAGAGCCGCAAGGCCACCAGCCGGCTGCTAGTCCGGGATGGAGCGACAGTCCCGTCAAGAAGAGGCCCAAGCCGCCCAGCGGCGGGCCCAGCAGGGTCTGAACAGCCAGCCGATGCCAGCAGCTGCGGAGGCTGCCAGACCCGCGGCCAGATCGCCGCCAGGAGGCCAGGAGGCCCTCCACCCCACCCCACCGCACACACCTTGAGGTTGCGGAAAAGTGAGACTTGAAACCCGGTGGAACCCGGCAAGGAAAGGAATAGCAGCCTCCTGTCTGGCGCACAGCACCCTTTCAGTCACCACCCTGGACTGGAGCCTGGGTCACCCCAGCGGAGGCCCAATCTGCCCAGGCGGGGCGGGGGGGGGGGGCGAGGGGGGGACTTCTCCCTCGGCTCCGCCTCTCTCGGGGAAGAGCCTGGAGATATCTGTGGGGCAGAACATTCCTTTTTTTTCTTCCGTTCTTGGATAATTGACGGGCTTTTCAATGAGAAATCTCTAAAGCCATAAAAAGGAACGCATTTGAGTCTAGTCTAATGAGGTGGATGAACCTAGAGCTTATTATTCAGAGTGAAGTCAGTCTGAATGAGAAAGAGAAATCTCCTGTACTAACGCGCATATATATGGAATCTAGAAAGATGGTGCTGACGAATTTATTTGCAGGGCAGCAATGGAGAAACAGACATAGAGAACAGATTTATTGACAGGGCAGGGGGAGAGAGGAGAGAGTGAGCTGTATGGGAAAAGTAAGAGGGAAACTGACAGTAGCATATGTAAAGTGGACAGCCAATGGGAATTTGCTGTATAACTCCCTGAACTCAAACTGGGGCTCTGTAAGAATCTAGAGGGGTGGGATGGTGAGAGAGATGGGAGGGAGGTTCAGACCAAGGCGGGACATATGTATACCGATGGCTGATTCGTGTTGATAGTTGACAGAAAACAACAAAATTCTGTAAAACATGACCCTTCAATTAAAACATAAATTAGGAAAAAGGAAATCTCTCTTCAGGAATCTATGCTATCAAGGAACTTTCCTGTTGATGTACTCAGAATTGTCATACTTCTTATATTAATTCCAATTTGCAAATGATTAAAACATGCTTCCTATTCTCTGCTTGTGAATTGATTTGGGTGGGTGGAGTCAGGACTGGAAGTGGTACTGGGACGGGGAGTCTTTGGCTGAAAGAACTGAGACCCAGGTCAGGGCTCCAAGATTAAGGAAACACAAAATGAACCCATGATGTATAACCTTGAGTACCCTGGTGGCCTATATTAATCTCTTTCCTTTGTTCAAATATTGGGAAAGTAGCACTCCCCAACATAGCTTTTGGGGAAATTTTGAAAGGATCTTTGGAAAGCCAATATGGTAATACACATTAAGCATTTCAACAGGAATACTCTGGAGCCAGAGTACTAATTCCATAAGCAGAAACTGTAGTTACAGACAGACATGTATGCCAATACAAGATAAAAAAAATGTAAATGATAGTCATATCTGCACAATTCCAAACGATACTGCTCTTAGAGATAAAATGGAAGGCATGCTTTTAAACCATATTACTTCTTGACTGTTATTGCTTCGTTGCTATGCTGGCTTTTCTCTCCTTGTGGTGAGCGGCGGCTACTCTTCAGGGGCAGGTGCGGGCTTCTCATTGCCATGGCTCCTCTTGTTGCAGAGCATGAGCTCTAGGGCTTCTGAGCTTCAGTAGTTGCAGCATGTGGGCTCCAGAGCACAGACTCAATGGTTGTGGCACCAGGGCTTAGCTGTTCCCACAGCATGCAGGATCTTCCCAGATTAGAGTTTGAATCCATGTCTCCTGCCTTGGCAGGCAGATTCTTACTGCTGAACCACTAGGGAAGACCCTGCAAGACATGATTTTTAAAAGACACCCAGAGGCTGAATCTTAGACAGGTAGTGGCTATAGCAACTAAGCTTGAAGGGCGTGCTTCTAAGCAAGTTGGAAGGGAAAGCACTGAGGCACAGCTACCCATAAGGCTGAGGGAGGGCAGACTTTCCAGAGCCTTTCCTATGAAACATTCTGCTGCAGTTCCTTCCTCAAGTGCCTACCTCGGTCTTTCATGGCTCTTCTGGGTCTCACGCAGCCACCTGATCTACAGTATTCAGCTTCCTGGGGGCTGAAGTTAGAGATGATGGGGAACCATCACTCACCACACAATTCTCATCCCAGTTCAAGTGGAGCATTCCCCAGGCTCTCAGCTCTGGGGGTGGTTCAGACCCAAGTTCCTGTCCCCGGTGGGTCAGGGAGGAACCCAGGCTACCCCTCTGGCTTCCAGACAACAAAACGCTTGAGAGTAGACACATGACGTTCCAAACCTTTGACCTCCTAGATGCTGAGTCAATATATCTGGGCCAAGAGGTCGGACCCAGAAAGAGTTTTGTGGAGAATGGGCAATGCCCACGTGACAGTAACATGCAGAGCTGTGTAGTTTTCCAGTGGAAATTACAGATCCCATCATGTGCTAATCAGCACTTCATGCCCAATGTGACTTCAATTCTGTAACCCTACATTTTCTTACTGATAAAATGTAATTTATAATAGCACTTAAATAAATGGGATAAGAAAAATGACACAGCACAGTGCTTATCATAAGTTCTTCGTGGCTGTTACCTGTAGTAGCTTGAAAGGTAACGTGAATAGGCATTAGAATCCTCCTATTTCTTGTTGAACTATCTCTAAACATTTTAATATCAAACATTTCATGTAAATATTTTAAAGTGAAATAGGACAGTACCTTATACATTGAAAACATAGCTTACACCCTATCCCTTCCCAACTGATGAGTCACTCTATTGATAGATTTTGAAGTCTGTTTTTATGTGTTACAAATGTAAACATACTCATGCAAATTAGTGAAACAAATATTATTTCCTCCAAAGAACCGCATTATATGCATGGATTAACAACTTGACTTGTCGGTCATTACTACTTTAGACACCTTTCTTTCTTTATTCAAAGGTGCCTGTGTGCATGCTGAATTTCCTCAGTCGTGTCTGACTCTTTGTGACCCAATGGACTATAGACTGCCAGGCTCCTGGGTCCACGGACTTTTCCAGACAAGAATACTGGATTGGGTTCCCATTTCCTCCTCCAGGGTTGCTTCCTACACCAGAGATCTAATTGGAGTCTCTGTGGCTCCTGCATTGGTGGGTGGACTCTCGACCACTGGGCCACCTGGGAAGCCCCATCACACAGGCTACTTGCTGCTAACCTCTGTGGGGGAAGTAGCTGTCATTTGTATTCAAACAACTCTCTGGGAAGTTTCCACACCACCAGAGCCTAATAGCATCATGCTGAGCCTTCAAAGGGGACAGTGTTGTTGTCCTTCCCTTAAGCCTGGACCAGCAGAGCTCTCAGCCTTGAATATGCTTATTAGATGTCCCCAAGTCAGTTGCTTCCCAGGCGACTCAGTGGTAAAGAATCTATCTGGGACACAGGGAGACTAGGGTTCAATCTCTGGGTTGAGAAGATCTCATTAAGAAGGAAGTGGCAACTCACTGCAGTATCCTTGCCTGGGAAAAAAACCAGGGACAGAGAAACCTGGTGGGCTACGTATAGTGCATGGGGTTTCAAAAAGTCAGACTAGACGCAGTAACGACAAGAACGAAGTCAGTTGCTCTAATGAACCCCTATAACTTAGCACTCTTGGCTGCCTTGACCAGAGCTTCCAACTCCCTGCCTCTTGTGTTGTCCATTATTTTCCATGCTCCTTATTTCCTTATTTCTCATTTTTGGTTCTGATTCTCTTCCCTTTTCTTCTCTACCTCCTTTCTCACTTTTATTTCTACTCTTTCCCCCCCCCCCTCAGCTCCTGCACGACACGAGCTTTAGTGGGGATCATCTTAGAATTTACTTTCCTGGCAGAGAATCAACTATCAAAGAGAAGAAGATTCAGCTGTGTCCTCACGGTCTCTTGTCTATGCTCTTCCCTTAAAATTCAGCTCTGCCAAAGCAGGAGCAGGTTCTCCAAGTCGGCGTGCAGTACCCATCACAGCACCTTGCTCACGGCAGGTTGTGGAAACACACTTGTTTAAAACGCTTTGAATTAAACTGACTTTGGTAAGTTGAAGATAAATGACTGATCAAGGACATCTCGGCTTGGATGCACTGACATGCTTGCCAAGACAATGTCTGAAACATCTGAGAAAGGATATAAGGAGATGCAATTTCACTATAAATCTGACACTAGAAAGGAAAAGCAAACCACTACGATGATTAAACACAGGAAAAGACAACGTTTTGAGTTCGCTATTGATTGATGTTTTAGTAGCCATGATTATAGCACTACGAATGACAACGAAAATAACAATGACTGTAATGGAGCACCTTGTTATTTTGCCTGAGACTATCTAATTAGGTGACTTTTGTTAATGATTTTACTCCAAAAAGTTGCCTTTAAAATGGTAAACTTCAGCTACCATCCAGGTAAGAATATGAAGACACGAGAGGTTAGACAACTAGCTGAGTATCTTCTACCAAACAGTCTGCATCTAAATCTGTAGATCTTGACCCTGACGCTTCTACTCGTTGGCTGAAAGTCTCGAGCAATTTTATCTTAGAATTGAAGACCAAAAGGAAAGTCTGACCAGCAGTGTGGTTTCATGCAAAGATGGCCACATTTTGATCATCTCTGTAAAATCTAATGATACTCTGTGTCTAGACAAAAGCCCTGAGAATCAATGGACATAGGAACCTAAAAATAACAGGGACTTAGGATACTTTTCATAAGAGTAGCCTCCCAAATAGCTTTTCTTGACAGAGCCCCTGTACCTCTATTTCCTTTAAACAAACAACCAAAGTTTTGATCCTCTCAAATCAACGAAATCAACTCAAAGTCTAAGAACTCCACCCAAGGAGTTTGAATTCACCCTTCGTCTTCTCAGATCCCACCTGCTGAAGCAATTTGCAACCACCCACCCTAATAGCCTCTGGTTGGACGCCTAAGAACCCAGAACACTATACATTCGCAAGCAAGGGGTCCCAGAAGACTTCTCTTCTCCCCGCTGAAGCGATGGAGCACTTTCCCCGCTGTGTGCGCCAGGCCTGGGATTCCGCGGAGGAGCCCCAGGAACCAGAGGTGCGGCAGCTCCTGCGCTCAGTGAACCCTAAGGAATGGCAGCTCCCTTGCTATCCTAGGCTGGGCGAACTCTCTCCGGACGAGGAGGACTTCAGTCGGGGAAGAACCTTCGGCCCCTGCCGCCTTCTGCGCCTATATTGCCCCAAACACCGACCCCGAGAACAGAGCCCCTGCATGCGATACGGCCAGTCTCGGGCTCCAGACCCCACACCCGCTCCCGGCCAGGAGTCCCGGCGCCCTCAGGACAGGAGGACGCCGCGCGCCCAGAAAGTTTCCCTGATCCGATTTTGCCACAGGAGGAACCCAGCGTCTGAAACCCGAGACCTCGGACGCCGGACACGCTTCCGGAGCATCGCCCTCTTGCTGATCTGGAGAGACACCAACAGACGCCCCACGCGCTGGACTGAAAGACCCTAGGTTGTCTCTCAGGCCGCCTTTGTCCCTAGGACCCTCCTCTCCGCTGAGACCCTTCGTTGGAGGATTCCCTGCGACGACAGATGCTGTTACAAGAAAACCTCTCCGTTGAGCAATCGTGGAAGGATTCTTCATAGGCTTTTGGGGATCTCTCTGTTATTTCATAAATTGCATCTTTATTACTTACTTGATGGTTAAGTAAATCTCTTAACCAAATTCCAACGTCTTTCTCTCTGCTGCTTTGGCTTTAGGGGGAGGACCAGGCGCGCGGGCGGGGTGGCCGGTTCAGTTCTCCCGCGGGACCCTCGGTCCCCTGATTTGCTGAACTGGGGCGGGGGGTCGTGGGTTATCTTGGGCACACCAGGCGGCCAGGGGGCCGACACAGCTGTTGTCAAACTGGGTCAAACTTGCCAGGATCCAGGAGATCACACACAGCGCAGCCGGCAGCCCTGAGAGCTCCGCTTCGCCCTGGAAACGCTCCTGCTCGCTCGACCCGCTCTTTCCCTTCCTGTCCATCTGCGGGGCGTCCGGTCATCTGCACGCGGCTCCCCGGCGCCCAGCGCAGGTCGCCGCTCCAAATGCGTCCAGAAGCCTGGACCGCAGCAGCACAGAGCTCCTGTCTCCTCGGACACTTTCCTGGGTGCGTCCCTTCTTCCTCTGAGCCGCTCCAACCCAATTTCCAGCTCGCACGTCCGAGCTGACGTGGAGCCAGGGTGCTGGGGCCGCGGACAAGCGAAAACTCAAAACTCGAGACTGGCTTCGTGAGGAGGGATTTCTGCGGCCAGATTCTGGAGCGGTTGGCTCCCTTTACATCCTAACTTCAACCCGGCGACTTGCCAAGGCTCCTGACTTCTCATTACCAATCGCAGCAGAACTCCTGTTTCCACCAAACCCGGGGGTGAAATGGGGAGCTGAGAGAACAATGCAGGCCACCTTTAAGACCTTGTTTGGTTGCTAAATCACGTCCGACTGTGCTACTGTGGCCGCCAGGCTCCCCTGTCCATGGAATTTCTCCAGCCAAGAATATTGCAGTGGCTTGCCATTCTCTTCTCCAGGGAATCTTTCTCACCCAGAAATCAAACGCGCACCTCCCTCATTGGCAGGCAGGTTCTTTACTAGTCAACTAACATGGACGCTCATGTAAGAGTGTAAGAAACACTCACACCGTCATTCTGAGATTTTCTCAACTGCTGTGATTCTTCTGAGGGCAAATCTGTCACTGGGATTAAACTAGTAGGAGTCTGAAAGTGGGGCTCCCTCCCCAGGAGCTATTTCCTAGGATTCTTTCAACTCACCTTTCTAGTTTCTGGTATCACACTCTAGGCCACCCTTTTCCTCTTTCCTTGCCAGGATTCCGTGCATCTCCTGCGCCCAGGGCACGCGGTGGCTCAACCAGTGTGTAACCCCGACCTGTACCAAGGAATTACAGAAGTATTCTTTTCACCCCTATTGGAACACAGGATGATCTTTTATTTTTCAGATTCAATTACAAAATTTCCAGCGAGGCAGGAGCCTGTAACATACAGCACATAACCAGAGGACGTGAGGACAGGGCTGTGTGTGGTATTTACTGCTGTGCCTCTATTAACGTACTTTTCATGTTCTACTTTGTCCTTTATTTCTTCAAAAGTGTATGCGAGAAATGAAATCAATAAGAACCGGAAATAAAGAAATTACTTTTCCATGTCATCTTCATTTTTCAGTAGTAATTTCAAATTCTTAGATAAATAAATGAAATAGCCCTTGAATTCATGGAAACACAGGGTTCTTTAGAAGCCCACTTATGGAGAAGCACTGGCAGGCTTTGGAATATACGGTTCTAGAGTTCTTCCGGAAATCTGAAAATCCAAAATGTTATGCACCCTAACCTTTAATCCAATCACCAAAACCACTCAGAACTTCCGTGCCCTTCCCAGAAAGAGGCAGTCATCTCCTCAGTCCCTAGGGGCCCCCAGGCGATTTGCAAGGCAATTGAGTGTGGATCCCACCTATCAACACCCGGGTTTCCCAAAACCAGGACAGGCCGGCCCTATAAAGGCACACTCCTCACCCAGCCCAGTCATTCGCGCCTGTGCTTAGACCCACTGAGCTCTGGGCCTGGTGAGGAGGCTGAAGCCATGGAAGCGCAGTGCTGGAGGAGGGCACGTCCCGAGCCCGCCTTGCCTCCGGGCCTGAACCGAGAGCAGGCCTGGGCCTGGGCTCTGGATAACTTCCCGCGCTGAGCCGCCCCTCCTGCCTCAGCCCCGAGTTCTGCGGGGACGCGCACTACTGCGCCTGTGGGCTGCCGCGCCACGCTTGCCCCGGACCCGCGGACGGTCTCCGCGTCGAGATGGGCCAGAAACGCTGGCGAGAGCCGCAAGGCCACCAGCCGGCTGCTAGTCCGGGATGGAGCGACAGTCCCGTCAAGAAGAGGCCCAAGCCGCCCAGCGGCGGGCCCAGCAGGGTCTGAACAGCCAGCCGATGCCAGCAGCTGCGGAGGCTGCCAGACCCGCGGCCAGATCGCCGCCAGGAGGCCAGGAGGCCCTCCACCCCACCCCACCGCACACACCTTGAGGTTGCGGAAAAGTGAGACTTGAAACCCGGTGGAACCCGGCAAGGAAAGGAATAGCAGCCTCCTGTCTGGCGCACAGCACCCTTTCAGTCACCACCCTGGACTGGAGCCTGGGTCACCCCAGCGGAGGCCCAATCTGCCCAGGCGGGGCGGGGGGGGGGGGGCGAGGGGGGGACTTCTCCCTCGGCTCCGCCTCTCTCGGGGAAGAGCCTGGAGATATCTGTGGGGCAGAACATTCCTTTTTTTCTTCCGTTCTTGGATAATTGACGGGCTTTTCAATGAGAAATCTCTAAAGCCATAAAAAGGAACGCATTTGAGTCTAGTCTAATGAGGTGGATGAACCTAGAGCTTATTATTCAGAGTGAAGTCAGTCTGAATGAGAAAGAGAAATCTCCTGTACTAACGCGCATATATATGGAATCTAGAAAGATGGTGCTGACGAATTTATTTGCAGGGCAGCAATGGAGAAACAGACATAGAGAACAGATTTATTGACAGGGCAGGGGAGAGAGGAGAGAGTGAGCTGTATGGGAAAAGTAAGAGGGAAACTGACAGTAGCATATGTAAAGTGGACAGCCAATGGGAATTTGCTGTATAACTCCCTGAACTCAAACTGGGGCTCTGTAAGAATCTAGAGGGGTGGGATGGTGAGAGAGATGGGAGGGAGGTTCAGACCAAGGCGGGACATATGTATACCGATGGCTGATTCGTGTTGATAGTTGACAGAAAACAACAAAATTCTGTAAAACATGACCCTTCAATTAAAACATAAATTAGGAAAAGGAAATCTCTCTTCAGGAATCTATGCTATCAAGGAACTTTCCTGTTGATGTACTCAGAATTGTCATACTTCTTATATTAATTCCAATTTGCAAATGATTAAAACATGCTTCCCTATTCTCTGCTTGTGAATTGATTTGGGTGGGTGGAGTCAGGACTGGAAGTGGTACTGGGACGGGAGTCTTTGGCTGAAAGAACTGAGACCCAGGTCAGGGCTCCAAGATTAAGGAAACACAAAATGAACCCATGATGTATAACCTTGAGTACCCTGGTGGCCTATATTAATCTCTTTCCTTTGTTCAAATATTGGGAAAGTAGCACTCCCCAACATAGCTTTTGGGGAAATTTTGAAAGGATCTTTGGAAAGCCAATATGGTAATACACATTAAGCATTTCAACAGGAATACTCTGGAGCCAGAGTACTAATTCCATAAGCAGAAACTGTAGTTACAGACAGACATGTATGCCAATACAAGATAAAAAAATGTAAATGATAGTCATATCTGCACAATTCCAAACGATACTGCTCTTAGAGATAAAATGGAAGGCATGCTTTTAAACCATATTACTTCTTGACTGTTATTGCTTCGTTGCTATGCTGGCTTTTCTCTCCTTGTGGTGAGCGGCGGCTACTCTTCAGGGGCAGGTGCGGGCTTCTCATTGCCATGGCTCCTCTTGTTGCAGAGCATGAGCTCTAGGGCTTCTGAGCTTCAGTAGTTGCAGCGCAGGATCTTCCCAGATTAGAGTTTGAATCCATGTCTCCTGCCTTGGCAGGCAGATTCTTACTGCTGAACCACTAGGAAGACCCTGCAAGACATGATTTTAAAAGACACCCAGAGGCTGAATCTTAGACAGGTAGTGGCTATAGCAACTAAGCTTGAAGGGCGTGCTTCTAAGCAAGTTGGAAGGGAAAGCACTGAGGCACAGCTACCCATAAGGCTGAGGAGGCAGACTTTCCAGAGCCTTTCCTATGAAACATTCTGCTGCAGTTCCTTCCTCAAGTGCCTACCTCGGTCTTTCATGGCTCTTCTGGGTCTCACGCAGCCACCTGATCTACAGTATTCAGCTTCCTGGGGCTGAAGTTAGAGATGATGGGAACCATCACTCACCACACAATTCTCATCCCAGTTCAAGTGGAGCATTCCCCAGGCTCTCAGCTCTGGGGGTGGTTCAGACAAGTTCCTGTCCCCGGTGGGTCAGGGAGGAACCCAGGCTACCCCTCTGGCTTCCAGACAACAAAACGCTTGAGAGTAGACACATGACGTTCCAAACCTTTGACCTCCTAGATGCTGAGTCAATATATCTGGGCCAAGAGGTCGGACCCAGAAAGAGTTTTGTGGAGAATGGGCAATGCCCACGTGACAGTAACATGCAGAGCTGTGTAGTTTTCCAGTGGAAATTACAGATCCCATCATGTGCTAATCAGCACTTCATGCCCAATGTGACTTCAATTCTGTAACCCTACATTTTCTTACTGATAAAATGTAATTTATAATAGCACTTAAATAAATGGGATAAGAAAAATGACACAGCACAGTGCTTATCATAAGTTCTTCGTGGCTGTTACCTGTAGTAGCTTGAAAGGTAACGTGAATAGGCATTAGAATCCTCCTATTTCTTGTTGAACTATCTCTAAACATTTTAATATCAAACATTTCATGTAAATATTTTAAAGTGAAATAGGACAGTACCTTATACATTGAAAACATAGCTTACACCCTATCCCTTCCCAACTGATGAGTCACTCTATTGATAGATTTTGAAGTCTGTTTTTATGTGTTACAAATGTAAACATACTCATGCAAATTAGTGAAACAAATATTATTTCCTCCAAAGAACCGCATTATATGCATGGATTAACAACTTGACTTGTCGGTCATTACTACTTTAGACACCTTTCTTTCTTTATTCAAAGGTGCCTGTGTGCATGCTGAATTTCCTCAGTCGTGTCTGACTCTTTGTGACACTACAGAGATCTAATTGGAGTCTCTGTGGCTCCTGCATTGGTGGGTGGACTCTCGACCACTGGGCCACCTGGGAAGCCCCATCACACAGGCTACTTGCTGCTAACCTCTGTGGGGAAGTAGCTGTCATTTGTATTCAAACAACTCTCTGGGAAGTTTCCACACCACCAGAGCCTAATAGCATCATGCTGAGCCTTCAAAGGGGACAGTGTTGTTGTCCTTCCCTTAAGCCTGGACCAGCAGAGCTCTCAGCCTTGAATATGCTTATTAGATGTCCCCAAGTCAGTTGCTTCCCAGGCGACTCAGTGGTAAAGAATCTATCTGGGACACAGGGAGACTAGGGTTCAATCTCTGGGTTGAGAAGATCTCATTAAGAAGGAAGTGGCAACTCACTGCAGTATCCTTGCCTGGGGAAAAAACCAGGGACAGAGAAACCTGGTGGGCTACGTATAGTGCATGGGGTTTCAAAAGTCAGACTAGACGCAGTAACGACAAGAACGAAGTCAGTTGCTCTAATGAACCCCTATAACTTAGCACTCTTGGCTGCCTTGTCCATTATTTTCCATGCTCCTTATTTCCTTATTTCTCATTTTGGTTCTGATTCTCTTCCTTTTCTTCTCTACCTCCTTTCTCACTTTTATTTCTACTCTTTCCCCCTCAGCTCCTGCACGACACGAGCTTTAGTGGGGATCATCTTAGAATTTACTTTTCCTGGCAGAGAATCAACTATCAAGAGAAGATTCAGCTGTGTCCTCACGGTCTCTTGTCTATGCTCTTCCCTTAAAATTCAGCTCTGCCAAAGCAGGAGCAGGTTCTCCAAGTCGGCGTGCAGTACCCATCACAGCACCTTGCTCACGGCAGGTTGTGGAAACACACTTGTTTAAAACGCTTTGAATTAAACTGACTTTGGTAAGTTGAAGATAAATGACTGATCAAGGACATCTCGGCTTGGATGCACTGACATGCTTGCCAAGACAATGTCTGAAACATCTGAGAAAGGATATAAGGAGATGCAATTTCACTATAAATCTGACACTAGAAAGGAAAAGCAAACCACTACGATGATTAAACACAGGAAAAGACAACGTTTTGAGTTCGCTATTGATTGATGTTTTAGTAGCCATGATTATAGCACTACGAATGACAACGAAAATAACAATGACTGTAATGGAGCACCTTGTTATTTTGCCTGAGACTATCTAATTAGGTGACTTTTGTTAATGATTTTACTCCAAAGTTGCTTTAAAATGGTAAACTTCAGCTACCATCCAGGTAAGAATATGAAGACACGAGAGGTTAGACAACTAGCTGAGTATCTTCTACCAAACAGTCTGCATCTAAATCTGTAGCTCTTGACCCTGACGCTTCTACTCGTTGGCTGAAAGTCTCGAGCAATTTTATCTTAGAATTGAAGACCAAGGAAAGTCTGACCAGCAGTGTGGTTTCATGCAAAGATGGCCACATTTTGATCATCTCTGTAAATCTAATGATACTCTGTGTCTAGACAAAAGCCCTGAGAATCAATGGACTTAGGAACCTAAAAATAACAGGGACTTAGGATACTTTTCATAAGAGTAGCCTCCCAAATAGCTTTTTCTTGACAGAGCCCCTGTACCTCTATTTCCTTTAAACAAACAACCAAAGTTTTGATCCTCTCAAATCAACGAAATCAACTCAAAGTCTAAGAACTCCACCCAAGGAGTTTGAATTCACCCTTCGTCTTCTCAGATCCCACCTGCTGAAGCAATTTGCAACCACCCACCCTAATAGCCTCTGGTTGGACGCCTAAGAACCCAGAACACTATACATTCGCAAGCAAGGGTCCCAGAAGACTTCTCTTCTCCCCGCTGAAGCGATGGAGCACTTTCCCCGCTGTGTGCGCCAGGCCTGGGATTCCGCGGAGGAGCCCCAGGAACCAGAGGTGCGGCAGCTCCTGCGCTCAGTGAACCCTAAGGAATGGCAGCTCCTTGCTATCCTAGGCTGGGCGAACTCTCTCCGGACGAGGAGGACTTCAGTCGGGAAGAACCTTCGGCCCCTGCCGCCTTCTGCGCCTATATTGCCCCAAACACCGACCCCGAGAACAGAGCCCCTGCATGCGATACGGCCAGTCTCGGGCTCCAGACCCACACCCGCTCCCGGCCAGGAGTCCCGGCGCCCTCAGGACAGGAGGACGCCGCGCGCCAGAAAGTTTCCTGATCCGATTTTGCTGATCTGGAGAGACACCAACAGACGCCCCACGCGCTGGACTGAAAGACCCTAGGTTGTCTCTCCGCTGAGACCCTTCGTTGGAGGATTCCCTGCGACGACAGATGCTGTTACAAGAAAACCTCTCCGTTGAGCAATCGTGGAAGGATTCTTCATAGGCTTTTGGGGATCTCTCTGTTATTTCATAAATTGCATCTTTATTACTTACTTGATGGTTAAGTAAATCTCTTAACCAAATTCCAACGTCTTTCTCTCTGCTGCTTTGGCTCCCTGATTTGCTGAACTGGGGCGGGGGTCGTGGGTTATCTTGGGCACACCAGGCGGCCAGGGGCCGACACAGCTGTTGTCAAACTGGGTCAAACTTGCCAGGATCCAGGAGATCACACAGCGCAGCTCGCTCGACCCGCTCTTTTCCCTTCCTGTCCATCTGCGGGGCGTCCGGTCATCTGCACGCGGCTCCCGGCGCCCAGCGCAGGTCGCCGCTCAAATGCGTCCAGAAGCCTGGACCGCAGCAGCACAGAGCTCCTGTCTCCTCGGACACTTTCCTGGTGCGTCCTTCTTCCTCTGAGCCGCTCCAACCCAATTTCCAGCTCGCACGTCCGAGCTGACGTGGAGCCAGGGTGCTGGGGCCGCGGACAAGCGAAAACTCAAAACTCGAGACTGGCTTCGTGAGGAGGGATTTCTGCGGCCAGATTCTGGAGCGGTTGGCTCCTTTACATCCTAACTTCAACCCGGCGACTTGCCAAGGCTCCTGACTTCTCATTACCAATCGCAGCAGAACTCCTGTTTCCACCAAACCCGGGGTGAAATGGGGAGCTGAGAGAACAATGCAGGCCACCTTTAAGACCTTGTTTGGTTGCTAAATCACGTCCGACTGTGCTACTGTGGCCGCCAGGCTCCCCTGTCCATGGAATTTCTCCAGCCAAGAATATTGCAGTGGCTTGCCATTCTCTTCTCCAGGGAATCTTTCTCACCCAGAAATCAAACGCGCACCTCCCTCATTGGCAGGCAGGTTCTTTACTAGTCAACTAACATGGACGCTCATGTAAGAGTGTAAACACTCACACCGTCATTCTGAGATTTTCTCAACTGCTGTGATTCTTCTGAGGGCAAATCTGTCACTGGGATTAAACTAGTAGGAGTCTGAAAGTGGGGCTCCCTCCCAGGAGCTATTTCTAGGATTCTTTCAACTCACCTTTCTAGTTTCTGGTATCACACTCTAGGCCACCTTTTCCTCTTTCCTTGCCAGGATTCCGTGCATCTCCTGCGCCCAGGGCACGCGGTGGCTCAACCAGTGTGTAACCCCGACCTGTACCAAGGAATTACAGAAGTATTCTTTTCACCCCTATTGGAACACAGGATGATCTTTTATTTTTTCAGATTCAATTACAAAATTTCCAGCGAGGCAGGACAGGGCTGTGTGTGGTATTTACTGCTGTGCCTCTATTAACGTACTTTTCATGTTCTACTTTGTCCTTTATTTCTTCAAAAGTGTATGCGAGAAATGAAATCAATAAGAACCGGAAATAAAGAAATTACTTTTCCATGTCATCTTCATTTTTCAGTAGTAATTTCAAATTCTTAGATAAATAAATGAAATAGCCCTTGAATTCATGGAAGCACAGGGTTCTTTAGAAGCCCACTTATGGAGAAGCACTGGCAGGCTTTGGAATATACGGTTCTAGAGTTCTTCCGGAAATCTGAAAATCCAAAATGTTATGCACCCTAACCTTTAATCCAATCACCAAAACCACTCAGAACTTCCGTGCCCTTCCCAGAAAGAGGCAGTCATCTCCTCAGTCCCTAGGGGCCCCCCAGGCGATTTGCAAGGCAAATGAGTGTGGATCCCACCTATCAACACCCGGGTTTCCCAAAACCAGGACAGGCCGGCCCTATAAAAGGCACACTCCTCACCCAGCCCAGTCATTCGCGCCTGTGCTTAGACCCACTGAGCTCTGGGCCTGGTGAGGAGGCTGAAGCCATGGAAGCGCAGTGCTGGAGGAGGGCACGTCCCGAGCCCGCCTTGCCTCCGGGCCTGAACCGAGAGCAGGCCTGGGCCTGGGCTCTGGATAACTTCCCCGCGCTGAGCCGCCCCTCCTGCCTCAGCCCCGAGTTCTGCGGGGACGCGCACTACTGCGCCTGTGGGCTGCCGCGCCACGCTTGCCCCGGACCCGCGGACGGTCTCCGCGTCGAGATGGGCCAGAAACGCTGGCGAGAGCCGCAAGGCCACCAGCCGGCTGCTAGTCCGGGATGGAGCGACAGTCCCGTCAAGAAGAGGCCCAAGCCGCCCAGCGGCGGGCCCAGCAGGGTCTGAACAGCCAGCCGATGCCAGCAGCTGCGGAGGCTGCCAGACCCGCGGCCAGATCGCCGCCAGGAGGCCAGGAGGCCCTCCACCCCACCCCACCGCGCGCTTCCATGGCTTCAGCCTCCTCACCAGGCCCAGAGCTCAGTGGGTCTAAGCACAGGCGGGAATGACTGGGCTGGGTGAGGAGTGTGCCCTTTATAGGGCCGGCCTGTCCTGGTTTTGGGAAACCCGGGTTGAGGCCCAATCGCCTGGCCTTGCGGGGGCCTGGGGACTGAGGAGATGACTGCCTCTTTCTGGGAAGGGCACGGAAGTTCTGAGTGGTTTTGGTGATTGGATTAAAGGTTAGGGTGCATAACATTTTGGATTTTCAGATTTCCGGAAGAACTCTAGAACCGTATATTCCAAAGCCTGCCAGTGCTTCTCCATAAGTGGGCTTCTAAAGAACCCTGTGCTTCCATGAATTCAAGGGCTATTTCATTTATTTATCTAAGAATTTGAAATTACTACTGAAAAATGAAGATGACATGGAAAAGTAATTTCTTTATTTCCGGTTCTTATTGATTTCATTTCTCGCATACACTTTTGAAGAAATAAAGGACAAAGTAGAACATGAAAAGTACGTTAATAGAGGCACAGCAGTAAATACCACACACAGCCCTGTCCTCAATCAATGAACTCAAAAGAATACTTCTGTAATTCCTTGGTACAGGTCGGGGTTACACACTGGTTGAGCCACCGCATGCCCTGGGCGCAGGAGATGCACGGAATCCTGGCAAGGAAAGAGGAAAAGGGTGGCCTAGAGTGTGAGTTGAAAGAAAGAAAATAGCTCCTGGGAGGGAGCCCCACTTTCAGACTCCTACTAGTTTAATCCCAGTGACAGATTTGCCCTCAGAAGAATCACAGCAGTTGAGAAAATCTCAGAATGACGGTGTGAGTGTTTCTTACACTCTTACATGAGCTTCCATGTTAGTTGACTAGTAAAGAACCTGCCTGCCAATGAGGGAGGTGCGCGTTTGATTTCTGGGTGAGAAAGATTCCCTGGAGAAGAGAATGGCAAGCCACTACAATATTCTTGGCTGGAGAAATTCCATGGACAGGGGAGCCTGGCGGCCACAGTAGCACAGTCGGACATGATTTAGCAACCAAACAAGGTCTTAAAGGTGGCCTGCATTGTTCTCTCAGCTCCCCATTTCACCCCCGGGTTTGGAAACAGAAACTGCTTTGGGAAATGAGAAGTCAGGAGCCTTGGCAAGTCGCCGGGTTGAAGTTAGGATGTAAAGGAGCCAACCGCTCCAGAATCTGGGCCAGAAAATCCCTCCTCACGAAGCCAGTCTGGAGTTTTGAGTTTTCACTTGTCCGCGGCCCCAGCACCCTGGCTCCACGTCAGCTCGGACGTGCGAGCTGGAAATTGGGTTGGAGCGGCTCAGAGGAAGAAGGGATGCACCCAGGAAAGTGTCTGAGGGCGACAGGAGCTCTGTGTTGCTGTGCTCAGGCTTCTGGACGCATTTGAGCGGCGGCGACCTGCGCTGGGCGCCGGGGCCGGCGTGCAGATGACCATGCCCCGCAGATGGACAGGAAGGGAAAGAGCGGGTCGAGCGAGCAGGAGCGTTTCAGTTGGGGCTCCAGGGCAAGGCTCAGGTTGCCGGCTGCTGTTGTGAGCTGCGGATCCTGGCAAGATTGGTTTGAAACCAGTTCGGCCCCTGGCAGCCTGTGTACCGCGGAACCACGGGAAGACCCGCAGCCTGAGGGAAAAGGTCCCCAAAGAGCTGAAAGACGGAGCGGTTAAGAACTAACCATCAAGTAAGTAATAAAGATGCAATTTAAAGAACTGACAGAGCCCCAAAGCTGAAGAATGAAGATTCAGAGTTTTCCAAAGCATCTGAAGAATCCTCCAACGAAGGGTCTCAGCGGGGTTTCTTGGTCCTGGGGTCGCAGGGCCTCCAACGAAGTCCAGCGCCTGGGGCTGGTAGTTGGGCCTGCCACCACCTTCTCATCCAGTCCGGGAGCGTGGGCTCTCCTCTGGGGTTCAGACCAAGTTCCTGTGGCCGGGTCAGGGAGGAACCCGGCTCCTCCTAGACGCAAACCTGGAGCGAACTGCGTTCCATCCTGACCTCCTAGTGGGGCAATGTTCTGGGGCCAAGAGGCCGGCCCCAGATGTGGAGAGGGCAAGCCCAGGAAGTAACTGCCGCTTGAGTTCCTGTGGAAAGCAAGCCCACCTGGTTACAGCCTTATGCCTGGACTTCCTGGAACCCTCCATTGCTTCTGGAGAAGAAATTGCCTTGCTTGGGGAAAAGTGCTGGGGGTGCTTCATAGGTTCTTCTGGGGACCTGTTGCTTGAAAGGTTGAAAGGTTAGAATTCCATTTCTTGTTGAATTCTTAAACTTTGAGTTGATTTCGTGAATTTGAAAGGAAATAGGACAGTACTTATAGAAACTAGGTTACAGGCTACAAGAAAACTATGAGTACTGTTTTGAAGTCCTAAGTCTGTTTTTAGGTTCCTATGTCCATTGATTCTCAGGGCTTTTTGTCTACACTACTGAGACTTTCCTTTTATTCAAAGGTCCTCTGCTCTGAACTTTCAGCCTGGACTCTTTTGCAAGGACAAGACTGCAGGCTTGGAGACTTTAGAAGATACTGAGTAGATTTTCTGTCTTCTAACCTCTAGCTGAGTCTCTCATATTTTAATCTTAACATGGTACCTGAAGTCCCATCAAAAAGGCAACTTGCTCCATTCATTGTTAAAGCTGTCATTCGTAGTCTATAATCATGGAAGTTAACCATCAAGCCAATAATCAACTTCAAAAGTTGTCTTTTCCTTTTAGATGTCGTAGTGGTTGCTTTTCCTTTCTAGTGTCAGATTTATAGTGAAATTGCATCTCCTTATATCCTTTCTCAGATGTTTCAGACATTGTCTTGGCAAGCATGTCAGTGCATCCAAGCCGAGATGTCCTTGATCAGTCATTTATCTTCAACACCAAGTCATGTTCAACGACAAGGTGTAACCACAAGCAAGCAGGTGCTGTGATGGGTACTGCACGCCGACTTGGAGAACCTGCTCCTGCTTTGGCAGAGCTGAATTTTGGGGAAGAGGACAACCAGGCACCTGAATCTTCTTCTCTTTGATAGTTGATTCTCTGCCAGGAAAGTAAATTCTAAGATGATCCCCACTAAAGCTCGTGTCGTGCAGGAGCTGAGGGGGGGGAGAAAAGAGTAGAAATAAAAGTGAGAAAGGAGGTAGAGAAGAAAAGGCAGAGAATCAAAACAAAAGAGAAGAAGATTCAGGAAATAAGGAGCATGGAAAATAATGGACAACACAAGAGGCAGGAGTTGGAAGCTCTGGTCAAGGCAGCCAAGAGTGCTAAGTTATAGTTCATTAGAGCACTGACTTGTCACCAGGTTTTAAACCACTTGTTTTAAACGTTTTCTTCCCTGTTGAATTGCAGTGAAACTGTCTTCTCTTCTCAGATTGGATACTGTCTCCCTTGCCCCAGATAGATTCTTTACCACTGAGTCGCCTGGGAAGCAACTGACTTGGGGACATCTAATAAGCATATTCAAGGCTGAGAGCTCTGCTGGTCCAGGCTTAAGGAAGGACAACAACACTGTCCCCTTTGAAGGCTCAGCATGATGGCTGATTAGAACTGAATACAAACGACAATACAAGAAGTAGCCTGTGAGGCTTCCCAGGTGGCCCAGTGGTCGAGAGTCCACCCACCAATGCAGGAGCCACAGAGACTCCAATTAGATCTCTGGTGTAGGAAGCAACCCTGGAGGAGGAAATGGGAACCCAATCCAGTATTCTTGTCTGGAAAAGTCCGTGGACCCAGGAGCCTGGCAGTCTATAGTCCATTGGGTCACAAAGAGTCAGACACGACTGAGGAAATTCAGCATGCACACAGGCACCTTTGAATAAAGAAAGAAAAGTTGACCAGCAGTATCTGAAAGTAATATTTGTTCACTAAACTGAGTATTACATAAATAAAATACAGACTTCATCTATCTAAGAGTAGACTCATTTATAGGTGTCCTATTTCACTTTAAAATATTTACATGAAATGTTTGATATTAAAATAAGAAATACAGAAGTAGTGAATTCAATTGTATTCAGGTACCACGAAGAACTTATGATAAGCACTGTGCTGTGTCATTTTTCTTATCCCATTTATTTAAGTGCTATTATAAATTACATTTTATCAGTAAGAAAATGTAGGGTTACAGAATTGAAGTCACATTGGGCATGAAGTGCTGATTAGCACATGATGGGATCTGTAATTTCCACTGGAAAACTACACAGCTCTGCATGTTACTGTCACGTGGGCATTGCCCATTCTCCACAAAACTCTTTCTGGGTCCGACCTCTTGGCCCAGATATATTGACTCAGCATCTAGGAGGTCAAAGGTTTGGAACGTCATGTGTCTACTCTCAAGCGTTTTGTTGTCTGGAAGCCAGAGGTAGCCTGAACCACCCCAGAGCTGAGAGAATGCTCCACTGAACTGGGATGAGAATTGTGTGGTGAGTGATGGTTCCCATCAACTTCAGCCCCAGGAAGCTGGACCCTGTAGATCTGGTGGCTGCAGACCCAGAAGCCAGAAAACTGAGGTAGGCACTTGAGGAAGGAACTGCAGCAGAATCTGGAAAGTCTGCCCTCCCTCAGCCTTGCTGGAAGCCCTTCTCAGTGCTCAGCCTGTCCTTCAGCCTCTGGGTGTTTCAGCTTCTTGGGGTCTTCTAGTGGTTCAGCAGTAAAATCATCTGCCAAGGCAGGAGACATGGATTCAAACTCTAATCTGGGAAGATCCTGCATGCTGTGGGAACAGCTAAGCCCTGGTGCCACAACCATTGAGTCTGTGCTCTGGAGCCCACATGCTGCAACTACTGAAGCTCAGAAGCCCTAGAGCTCATGCTCTGCAACAAGAGGAGCCAAGGCTGCCCCTGAATAGTAGCCCCCACTCACCACAAGGAGAGAAAAGCCAGCATAGCGAGCAAGCAATAGCAGTGAAGAAGTAATATGGGTTAAATACCATGCCTTCCATTTTATCTCTAAGAGCAGTATCATTTGGAATTGTGCAGATATGACTCTCTTTTATATTTTTTATCTTGTATTGGCATACATGTCTGTTTTTAATTACAATTTCTGCTTATGGAATTAGTACTCTGGCTCAAGAGTATTCCTGTTGAAATGTTTAATGCATAGGTGACTTTGGCAGGGTCTGGAATCTGCTGATCTTTATGCTCACCACTCTTTTGTGCAATCACAGGCCTGCAGCTCACAGCCTGGAAGTTCTGTTCCAGTGCGTCGCTCTCAGACCAGCTCACACAGAGCACTGTACTGGTAGTGCTGGAGCAGAGACTGAAGCACAGGTCCTGCCCAGTGAAATGGTAATGGGGGTTGCCGGGGTGGGTAAGTTCACTTCAGTCCTGTCTGACTCTTGGTGACCCTATGGACTGTAGCTCACCAGGTTCCTCTCTCCATCGGATTCTTCAGGCAAGAATGCTGGAGAGGGTTGCTGCGCCCTTCTCCAGGGGATCTTCCCTACCTAGGGATCGAACCCCCGTCTCTTACATCTCCTGCATTGGCAGCCAGGTTCTTTACCACTAGTGCCACCTGGGAAGCTAGCGGGTGGAGGGGACACTTAAAGGATGGTCTAGGATGAGGGAGCCAGGAGGTGTCACCTTTTGATCCTATCCCGGGGTGAGTCCACTCTCTTGGGACCTCTAGGACTTCGAGTGAGATTTGTTTTCAGGTCTCTGTGAGTTTGTGCATTGCAACTGTTGGTGACACAGACCCAGAACACAGTGCATCCAGTGGCAGTGTACAGAAGCCTGAGCCCACCGAGGTCCAAAGGAGTCCCCAGATACATGGAGTGGAGAAGATCTGGATGCTGGAGGAGAGCTGTTGATCTGCGATTCATCATCAGGAGGAGGGCCTTACTCAGCTCTGGCCAGGGACTGGACAGTTCCTGTGCTGGAGCAGAGCCTAAGCATCTTAGGAGCCCTGAGATTTCTGCTGAAACTAGTCCTCTGGTTTTGCTCACACGGGATGGGAAAGCTCATTAGAATAGGGTGTGGAATGGATGGAAATAGCAGATAAAGAAAACAGAAGACTGCTAAACTTTGGAATCCTAGGGACAAGGACAAGCTAGCACAAAGAAAAGGAAATTCAAGGAGAATAATTAAAATCTAAAATCAGAGTATAGGCAGGTCTGAGATTAGGAATGAGAAATGTGCTGTCTTGTTGGACTCTTTGTGATTGCAAGGACTGTACCCCACCAAGCTCCTCAAATTTAGTTTACAAGCATAAAAGCAAGTCATCTACATAGATTTTTGTAAAAGCATCAGAGTGAGATGATAACTATAAATGACAAAAGACAAAACACATAGCTAAAGATCTGGTTATAATACAGTTATCAAGGTAATTTGGCTATTTCTGTGACATATAACATTTTGAGATAATAACTGGAAATGATTGAGAACATACCACAACATTTCATGTTTTAGGAAAGATCATATAATTTCTAGAACATTTATAACCTAAGAAGGTTTATCACTATTTGTCAGTATTTTCCATGTAATTTAGCATACCAAATAAGCCTAATTAGTTTACTTTCTCTCTTTGAGATGTTCAAGGACACATTCAAGCATTCCAAAATTAACCAGAGATCAGAAGACCTTTATTCAGAATTTGATTTGAAAAAGTTTGTCAAATATCAGAAGGATTTTTAACATTTGGCTAACTAGGATCATAGTCACTGTGAAAAACCACTTAGTCATTCAACCAAAGCGACAATAAAAAGACTTCAAAGGCAAATACAGAAAATTACAACATATTGCATAAGAGTTAGCAAAGAAAGTTTACAATCTATTTATCAAAAAGATCAGTATTTCAAGAAAACTTTGTCCTCTTAACAAGGGAAAAGACAAGTCTAGTTTTGTACAACTTCACTATTAAAATTCATTCACCTGATTGAATTCAATCTATTTTTATTGAGTGTTCACCATGCATAAAACTCTTTTTTCAGAATTCCTTTTAAAATTTCTTTCTGATCCATGCATCCTTCATTCCATGACCAATTACTGTGTCATATCCAAGCAACAGTACACAAACTGGTAATCAATCTTAATCCAACTGGAGAGCAATCTAAGGGTTACAGTACATTTAAGGCTTTCAAATTGGGGGAAGAAAATCATTTCAATAAAACCAAAGACCTCCTCAAACACAAACCCCAACCAATACAAGTAGTGTAGCAGTTTTAGTATTTTTACACTTCTGATGCTTATTGGCACAACTCCTGTGTCAGACCCAAGTAACTCCTAAACTAAAAATTTAGTGAAATTTTAATTACATAATTTTTCAAAGCATAAACTTGTAATTTTTTGTCTCAGAAATGTTCTAACTTTTTAATAGCAAAATATAGGAGGAACACATATTAAGAAAACATATACAGTCATTTACATTACAAATAAATTTGCAGTTTTAGTGTTGAAGTTACAAAACAAAAATTGCCTATTAACAATCTATGCACAATGTAATTGCAAATATAGCAAAAGGACCTACAAGAAGGACAATACAGAAGGACAATGGGCTAGATTCCTTGTTAGACTAATCAGGTGATCAAAATATGAAAACTCTGTGGACTAGCAATAAATTCACACTTTAAAAATCCTCTTTACTTTTATATAAGAAGGCTCCAGTTATATTTATTTTGTTCCAGTTGATGAAGCTGTTCACAATTGTTCCAATAAATTACCCTTTAATTTGATTTGTGTCGGGAAAGATCAGCATGTTAACAAAAATTAACAAAGGAATTTTCATCAGAGTGGTTTCCAGTTACACTACCACAGCTTCACAATGGATTAGAGCCGTAAATCCAGGGGTTGAAAGGGTCAGATACCGAGAGCACTGGTGGAGAGAGGTTGAGTCCTGCATAAATGATTCCCACCTGACGGGCAAGGTGGAGAAAGGGGTGTGAGCATCCTTCTTAGAGCAGAAGAAAACCATCCCCCCACTCAGCTCTCCTTTCCATTCCACCAGGCAACAAAGCTGGAAATCACAACTGTTTGGTTTAACATGACGTGTGAGTTAGAAGAACCTCTATATACCAAAGACCAAGATGTCCTCAGCTCTTTGATTAGGACGCCCCAAAACGCTGAGCATTTCCTCGTGGTTATCAGGCCCATGAGAGCCATCCAGTTGAAGCACGTCCACAGTTGAAGTAAAATCAAGTCATATTCAGGAATCAGGAAGTTCGTGAGATATGAACTGTCTTAGTCTTTCTAGGTATTGTATATATAAAACTGTATGTCATTATCCCCGTCCCTTTGGCCCAGAGGGCTCCACGGCCCCGGGAAAGCGCTCGTACGTACGTGGCCATAACTTCGTCCTGTGTACTGCGGAAGCATGGGAGAGGTGGCTTTAAATATCTGTCAATGCTAGAGAAAGCATCAAAGCAGTATGTTTTCCTGGTATCGGGAAAAGCCACACGCAATCCACATATCAGCGGCGAATGGAGAATTACAGCTGCACACTCATACCTGGAGGTCAGGTCTACCACGGGGTAGGTGCTTCCCAAAGCTATGATCATACGAGATGATGGTCTCAGGACTTAACGCCATATTGGGTGCAGCACCCGCCAGGTGGCGTCGGTATCAGTTTGGAGGGCTTGCCCTAGTTGATGCCGTAGCCCTAGTCGTGGTAGGAGATGTTGCAGTTGATGCGCGAACGGAGGCCGATGTATCAATAGAAGCTGCGCATCTCGCCCAGGCGCGCGGCGTTGCGGTGGGAGAGAACAGCGTGCAGCAGCTGAAGGCGCCCAGCACAGGAACATGCAGCCGAGCCGCTTGTCCCAAGCGGTGCGCTAGAAAACCTGAGCGGCGTTCAGCTCGCACCGGGAGCACCTCCAAGTGTGCGCGCTCGCTCTGGCGCAGGTTGTACACGCCAGGCCCCGCGCCCTCCTCTGGCGGCTGCTGTGCGGCTGGGCCAGGGCGGTGGCGGCAACCGAGGCCAGGAAAGGTCGCCGGCATCGAGGTAGGTGGGCTCAGGAGGCGGCAAGGCCAGCTTGACGGCTATGCGGCTCCGGCAAGCCCAGCAGCAGAAGAGCCAGCTCCGCTTTCCAGCGAGAAGCCCTGCATCCTGGGGGTCTGTTTCGGGCATCCAGGCGGCCTCGAACCCGCGGCCGCCGGCACGGCAGACAGGTAGACTGGGTCTGCAGCGAGGGCGAGCAGAGCGGCTGCGGCCAGCCCGCCTGGCGGCTGGACCTGGAAGATCTGGGAGGCGCGGCTGGCCTGGGCCGGCTTGGCGCTTCCAGCCCGGCGGGTCAGCGGTCGTCCCGAGGGCGGGCAAGGGGCGGACGGCCGGGGACCCTGTGCCGCGGACATAGCCCGCGGCAGCCCAGCCGGCTGGATGGCGGGATCCCTGCCTCCCTTCATGAGGACTAACCCTCAGACACGTCTGCTAGGTTCCAGTCGCTGGAGAACGCCAGGTGGCTGGGAGGAACAAGGATCCCTTTACTTCGGAGCTAAGCCGGCTGTCTCTCACTAGCAAACGGTTTGTTCAGACCACAGGTACACAGTCTTTCCAACTTAAATCAAAAATTAAAAAGTCAATTAAGCTTGTTCACTCCAAACCCCCTTCCCCGTCCCAGCGTAGGGAATCTCAGTACTCACCTGGGACGCCAAGTCCCAAGGAAAACAGCTTGAGTGAAACTTTGGATGTCATTTAAACTTTAAATTTAAAGCAATGATGCCGGGATATCAGGAGAATTTACCCAAAAGATAAATACTGAAAAGGAATACCGAAAAGCCAGTTAAGCTCCAAGGGCAGAGCATGTGTCCAAGCACCTGTTCAGGGTAGAGTCCAGATTTCCTCTGTTGGGTGCCTCTTATATCCTGCCAACTATGCCAAGCAAATATTGACAGGAATTCAATTAACACTCAAGAACAAAAGAGAATTTCATTCAAGTCACACTGTGGATTGTAACCCAGGAGATAGACCCTTAGAAGCTATGAGAACAGTTCCTCCTATTAGCAGCCCAAGGCATAGTCAAATACATTTTTGAGACAAAGGAGCTTACAAAAGGCCACTTTACATTAAGTTCACCAAAGATACATTGTCCAAGTAAACACAAAGCAAGCAGTATGTCACTATGACCCCCTATGGAGTTGGAAAAGAATGGTCATCCTTAAGAAGTTGCATTGCTAGGGTCACAAAAAGAGGGAAAATATCTCTGCTGCGGAACAGGCATTCTTTTCTTTCAGGAGGTCTGGCTGGTGTGTATCACAGGATACACACTAGGAGCGAATGAGGAGGCTGAAAGGGCGAGCATGAAGGGAAGGAGAGTTTTATGTTAAATTTTATTGTCCTGCCTTGAAATAGAAATTTCATTTCCTCACAAATCATCCAATAGTTGACCCATTTCCCCAAAAGAAACAAGATCGTATTTCTAGTTTTGTACCAGTGAAACCCGTCTTTGCGTTTATTCCCTAAGGCCACAACACTGCCAGGCTGTTCTCCAGAAAATACAGAGAATCATGAGGTCCCCCCTTTTGAACAGAGTAGACTGACTTACCAGGAAGCTTCCACAAAGGCCCCTCAACAGAATTGGAGAACTCAACACAAAGGGAGAAGAGCTGAGATCTCGAATCAGTCAGAAATCAGTGAGCGCAATGGGCTCCATGGGTACCTGTTGCAGTTACTCACCAGCTTTAGATTACTTCCTACCCTATTTTAACAAGAATAGTTAAAACAAAGTTCAGAGAGCTTTACTGCATATAAATATTTTATTGAAGAAGAAACAAACTTCTCAAAAGGGAAGATTTCAAATTTAAAACTAGTATGAAGCTCAGAGCCTTGATGTCTCAGGGCAGCTTATAAAGTGAGCATGAGGAAACTGACCTTTACAATGCTTGGTTATTACGCTCAGGGTTTCCAGGGAGCAGGGGACTGGTTAAAGTGATTATCCTACTTTGTTTTAAGAAGATAACAACAGTTTTAAAAAATCACTTTCAAAGGCATTTGTAAGAAATGGGCTGAGTTAAATTACCCATGTGTTTTGAATAAACTCGATTTAGTTTTGCTTCCGTGCCTTATTCAGTTTTCTCGATCAGGGGAGTTTTCACGATCAGGGGAGTTTTCACGGCTGGTCTATGTTTTTTTTTTTCACTCCACTTTATTCATTCCATTTATCCCCAGCATCTCTGATCTTTCAAGATTTCAAACTCTTTTGAAACTCGGTTCTCAGTTTCTAGGGGACAGCACCCTCGAAAAGCTCCAAAACTGACGTGTGCCTTTGGACACAACGTTGCGATCTGCGCTGTGCCCGCCTGCTGGGTGCCGCCACCCTTGGGTCTCTGGGGCAACGTTTTGTCGATCGCTCTCGGGCGAGTGCACTGGACCGGTGTTTTCTCAGTAGTTTCCACCAGAGCCGAGGTGGCTCTTTCTCTGGGTCGCAGCTTTGTAACAGCTGAGTCACAGCACTCAGGTCTACAACTGCGCACACAGAGTCCTGTCAGCGAAGGGAGGGGGAGTCTGGGGTGCCAGACACTAGCCAAGGGAGACGAAGAGATTATAGGAGACGGCGCTCGAGGAAGAGCATATAGATTTTCAATCACCGCTGAGTTCAATCCTCTGGAACTATTTTGGTCCCCGAGAAACCGCAGTAGGAGAACGGTTCTAAGAAGACTTGTAGTTAACATTCACCAGCCTCCAACCGGTGCTGGACGTGGTTCTAACTCGGCGCCCGACACCAGGTCGGGACAAGGCGTCTATACTCTAGTTCAACTCCCCCTTCCTTTAGGGAGGTGAGGCGCCTGGCGCCGGGAAACTCACCGAGAAACTCTGAGACCCTAGAGGTCAGCGCCGAGAAACTTCGGGTTTGGAGGAAGGAACGGTGCCGCTGCCAACAAGACACCCAGCAGGTAGCAGACTCAGCTTGCGTCAGAACAATGGCAGCCCGTCCTCCTCCCAGCGGAGATGTTAATAGATACCCAGGTCGGGGTGAATCCCGGCGCCGCGAGGCTGACCCGACGGCACGAACCGAGCGGTGCTAGGGCCGCGAAGCGACAGCACAGGGGACCTGGGGGCCCACGCGAGGAGAGAAGTTCCCTCTGGTGCCGGGAGGGTGTATGCCAAAGAGAAAGCGCCGGCTAGGCGCTGCAGACCGAAGGGAGGCTGAGACATCCCCGGCTGGGCGGCTGGAACTGCCCGCAACCTTGGCTCCCGGACCCTCCACTGGCGGCGCAAGATCCGGATGTGCCCCAGAGGGTTACCGTTGAGCGCAGACAGACCCAGCGACTCGGTGGAAAACTACACTTACATTATGCTAATACAAATGAGAATAAGTCCTCAGGCACAGATACAAGTAAAAACAAAACAACACGATCGCAGCGATTGCAGAGCAAACCACGCCGAAAAGGAATTTCTGCAAGCCAACCGTTCAGAGAAGCTAACTCTACAGAGATCTGACAGCAGACACCGTGGATAGGTATAGTCTACTGCGATGGCCTGAGATCTGGGACCCTTTGCTGCAGTCCTGCAATGCTTGCACCTGGACAAAAATGTCTCCTCCAGAGGCACCAAGATACAAAAAAAAAAAAAAAAGAAAAAAAAGACTATACGGAACTAAAAAGAACCGCCTGCCTGCCCAGTTGAGGCAAATTCTGGACACGGAGACACAAAGAGACCTAAAATCCTACCTGCCACTTACACAGAGCGGAGAGCATGTGCAGGGTACTGCGCATGCTCCTTGCCTAGGACACCCTCTAAGGGGTTGGTAAACCACCCAATCCACCAACCCCTGGGCACACCCCTATCCTCACCCCAGCTGCCCCTCCTCCTTGAGAAAGCTAGTTTGCAGCAGGGGCCCCAGTAAAGACTTGCCTGAATTTCTCATCTAGCCTGTCTTCAATTTTTATTGATTAAAGAGGCCAAGAACCCTGGTTAGTAACACTACCATTAAATGATTACTGTCACTCTTGCTAAATCAGTGTTGACCCCCCTGAAAATTGCTGAGCGGGACATACTACGACTTATAAGACTTGTGATTTGTACAAGAGTGAACTGGGAAGCAGAGGTTAATGTGGAACTTGCCAAATTGAAACCGGCTCTAAGCAAGTACATTGCTTCTGGCCCCTCGTTCTGAGGATGGGGATTGCCGAGGGGCTCGGACCCTGAGAAAGTGCCGACTGGGCTCTAATGGCAAATTCTGAGAAAACTCCGGTCCAGTATACTGGCCAGGGCCACAACCTCCAAAACTATGACACAGAGCCTCTAATGGGGCCAGTGCAGGGAACCAGCCAGGCAGGTACAGTTGAGGGCATTGTGTTCAAAGGCAACTATTCATTTTGGAGCTTTCAAGGCACTAAAAAGAGCGGACACTGAGAAATGAGGGCTGCTAACTCAATGGCAACCCACTCCAGTATTCTTGCCTGGAGAATCCGAAGGATGGGGGAGCCTGGTGGGCTGTCACCTATGGGATCGCACAGAGTTGGACACGACTGAAGCGACTCAGCAGCAGCAGCAGCAACTCTCAGGAAAACTGAGAGTTTCGGGGGATAAAATGAGATGAATGAGGTGGGATGAAAGGAAACAAAATATAGATAAGGCTTGAAAATCCCCTTAGGGGACATAATGGGTTTGGGCCACGTAAACAAAACTAAGGGTTTCCCAGGTGACTCAGTGGTAGAGAGTCCACCTGCCAATGGAAAGGTTCAGTCCCTGGGTTGGGAAGATCGCTTGGAGTAGGAAATGGCAACCCACTCCAGTATCCTTCCCTGGACAATCCCATTGATGGAGAAGCCTGGCAGGCTACAGTCCACGGTGTCGCAAAGAGTCCTGTCGGACTGAGCAACTGAGAGTGCGCGCACGTGCACACACACACACACACTGCCACTAAGGGCTACAATCGCACGAGGCTAATCTCATCGTTCCACCACCGTCCAAGGGCATCAGGCAGACACTAGCTTTGCGAGGTCCCACAAAGGGACCACATTAGGGGAGGGATCGGCCCGCCAGGCCCATACTTTGGCTTTGGAGCTTCAGCGGCACCGCAAACCAGGAACCGCCAGCCACGACTTGCTGTTCTGAAACCGAAATTTCCTACGACTGAAAACTCACAGGCCGCAATGAAGGGCGACTTGCTACCCTAAGGAATCCCTCTAGCCCGGCTTGCTCAGACTAAAAAATCCCGAGAGCAAGGTTAAAGCCCGACTTTCTACGACTGAGAAATCGCAGACAGGACTAACCCCCTGCTGATCCTGAATAGCGACTCGCTTTGCTCGAGAAACCACGCTGACCAGCGCTTTCTCCAGCCGGGATTAGCAAAACACGAACGCCGGCGCCTCAACTTGCGCTGGCTCCAAGCAACGCGGCCCCGGAGCAAGGAACCGCGCAGGGACGCAGGAGGAGCACCAAGGCCACCGAGAAAACGACTGCATGCAAATGTGTTCTGTGATAGAAAGGCCTCGGGCTCAGCACACCAGGGAAAGTGCCACCGGTAACAGGGGTGGGGAAGATGTCCTGGAGAATTTAGGAGTTCCATTGTGGAGAGCTTTCCCACGGCCTGCGCTCCGGTCGAACTGGAAGGGAGTTCTGTGCCGCACGGAGGCTTCTGGGCAACTTACTGCTTTTACCAAAGGAAATATCCCCGGGCCGCTCAAAAGTTACTGTTCTGCTGGCGAGAGAGCGGGGACAGTGGAGAAGGTTTGGTGCACACATTCGGAAACACCTAGGTTGGAAGGATAAACCGCCCTTCTGGTGCGCCAGTCACAGACTCAGGAAAGGACGCCCCGGGGACGCTTACAAGTACTGAGAAGGAGCGAGTGCACACAGCTGCCAGCCAGCGAGCAACCTGGGGATTATCCTTTTACACCATTAAAAAAATTATGGTTATATCAGCATGATCCAAAACGACACAGCCCTAGAAATAAATGGTTGTGGTTAGTCTCTCGTGTTCGACTCTGCTACCCCACGGACTGTAGTCGGCCAGGCCTGGAGAATCCCCAGAGGACTTCTGGCAGTGAGGATTCTCCAGGAAGAGCACTGGAGTGGGTTGCCATGCCCTCCTCTAGGGGATCTTCCAAACCCAGGGCTCAAACCCAGGTCTCCCGAATTGCAGGCGGATTCTTTACCATCTTAGCCACCAAGAAAACACAGAAGAAATAAATGGAAGGCATGATTTTGAAAAGCTGTCCCAGAGGCTGAAGGTATAGTAGGGGGACTGAACACTGGGCAGGCGGTGACTATAACAACAGGACTTTGAATTCAAGGAGATGGTTTTAACCAAGTTAGAGGAGAAAACACTGAGGTCACTGCCCACGCAGGCTTAAGAGAAGACAGAATTCCAGGTCCTTACCCTGTGGGTGCCCTCTGACCTCCTGCAATGGACTTTTGTGGCTTTTCTGAGTAGTCAGCTTCTCTGGGGCTGCAGTGGGACCAGGCAGGAACCCAAGTGTCAACTCCCAGGCAGGCCTTTTTGGAAGCTTCCCTACTATTCTTAGCACAGAGATAGCATCTGAGCTCTCATTATTTCTCTCCCACATAGTATGCTCCCAGAAGCAGAGCACTTCCCTGAGCCTCTGCCCAGCCCCTGGAGGTTGTCCAGACCCAGGCTTCTACTCAGGGAAGGGAGAACAGTAGCCAGATTCCTGCCTCTTGCTTGCAGACCACCTTTGCAGCAAGACAGGTGAAGTGCCAAACCTTCACTCTCCTATAGGGTGAAGCAGCATGACCCCACATAGAGAGAGAAGAGCAGGAAACAGAAGTCTTCAAGCCTAGGACCTCTAAGGCATCAGAAACAAGGTGCTAAAACACGGATGTGGTAACTTGCATTGCACATTGCTTCAGGATGCCAGCACTGGTGAGAAGAAATATCTAAATATGCCCTTCTTGAATGCCACTCAATGACACAAAGTTGAGGAAGGTTTGGTCAGGTTTGATTGGTTCGGTTGTGTTAGCATTAGAAAGTTACAGTAAGTCTAGTAGCATCTTCTGAGAAATAGCATGGAAAAACAAACAATTCCCTCCAAGAAAGGTATTTTTCTCCTTTTCAGAGAAATCTGCCCCTCTTCTGTTCAGCCTGGGGCTGGAGAATATATTCTGTGTATTCATTCTTTCTTCATTCCCAAGACTTACTAAGCACAAATATTATGCTACCTGTGTACATGGTCCTGGGTATAAACACAAAACCGAGCAGACAGTGAGATCTGCCATAAAGTGCCAGATACTTTCATGGGAAGAACAGACAGTAAACATGTCAACAAGTAAATTTATAAGGTTATTTTAGTGTATCAAGAATGTTATAAACTAATTGAAAGAACGTTTTTGGGAGGGTGCTCCTCCTATCTGCAAGGGTCAGGATAGAATTATTAGAGGTATGGGAGTGTTCTTTCAACTTAGATCTGAGTTATGTGATAGAAAATCATGCAAAATCTAGAGGAGGGGTCATCATGAAGAGAGCATATCAATTTGAGGGCCACCATAGAACAAGATTAATGAGTCAGGAAGAGAAGGAGGGCAAATTCCGGCTTCACGTGGCCCAAGTGTAATGAACCTTCATTTCTTGTCATTCTTTTTTTCTATAGTCTGTTTTGCAGTGATTTTCACCATTCTGTCTTTCAGGTCATTTACCTGTTCTTCTGCCTCAGTTATTCTGCTATTGATGCTTTCTAGTGTATTGCTCATCTCTGTCTGTTCTTTACTGCTTCTAAGTCTTTGGTAAACATGTCTTGCATCTTCTCCATTCTTATTCTGAGATCCTGGATCATCTTCGGTATCATTATTCTCACTTCTTTTTCTGGAAGGTTGCCTATCTCCAATTCATTTAGTTGTTTTTCTGAAGATTTATCTTGTTCCTTCATCTGGGACATAATTTTTTTTTTTTTTAATTTTGTTTAGACTTCTGTGATTGTGGTTTTTGTTCTGGAGGCTGCGGGAGTGTAGTTCCTGTTTCTTCCACCTGCCCTCTGGTGGCTGAGGATAAGAGGCCTTGTGTAAGCTTTCTGATGGGAGGGACTGGCTGTGGGGGAAACTGGGTCTTGTTCTGGTGGGCAGGGCTGTGCTCAGTAAAATTTTGATCCAATCGTCCGCTGACAGGTAGGGCAGTACTCCCTCCCTGTTAGTGGTCTGGCTTGATGTGACCCAGTTCTGGAATCTACAGACTCTATGATAGGGCTAATGGCAACCTCTAAGAGGACTTATGCCAACACACATCTCTCAGGACTGCTGCTGCCAGTGCCCCCATCCTTGCAGCAGAGGGCTACTGCCAACCCATGCCTCCACAGAAGACCCTCAAACACTCACAGGTAGGTCTGGCTCAGTCTCCAGTGGGGTCACTGTTCCTTTCCCGTGGGTCCTAGTGTGCACAAGGTTTTGTTTTGCCCTCCAAGAGTGGAGACTCTGTTTCCCCCAGTGCTGTGGAAGTCCTGTAATCAAATCTTTCTGGCCTTCAAAGTCGGATTCACTGGGGATCCCCAGTCCCTTTCTGGATTTCCAGCCTGGGAGGCGTTATGTGGGGCCTAGAACCTTTACAACAGTGTGATAACTTCTTTGGTATTATTGTTTTCCCAGTTTGTAGGTTGCCCACCCAATGGGCATAGGATTTCATTTTATCCTGATAGCTCCCCTCCCACTGCCTCCTGACTTCTCCTTTGTCCTTGGAAGTGCGGTATCTTTTTTTGGTGGGTTCCAGCATCCTCCTGTCAATGGTTGTTCAATAGCTGGTTGTGATTGTGGTGCTTTTGCAGGAGGAAATGAGCGCATGTCCTTCTACTCCACCATTCTGAACCAATCCTAAGTGTACTGTATCTTGACCACAGCAGTTGTGGAGTTCTCTGTTCAAGAGGCCCTGAGAGCCTCAAGGTACACTTGATAGATCATTTGGATGACGGCTGAAGTTTTTAGTTGGTTTTGATTGGATGACTTGATTACTGGCTATGAAACTGCTCAAATATGATATTGACCTAGTAAATTATGAGATTGACTATAGATGTATCTGAAGGATTGATAAGGGAGACCTAACTGATGGTGTTTGAAGATGTGTTCACATTTCCTTCCTGACTCTGTCAGATGATATGACTCCATACATCAGCTGAGTTATTTAGTTTCTAGGTTATGACACTGTTTTTCCATGGTAGATACAAATGTATGTAAGAAACATATTGTAAGTGATGAGTCCAGAAGCTTTTCCAAGACACTAGTGACTGGTAGAATTTTAAAACAACAGTGTGATTTGAATTGTATACACTGAAGATTCTCTAATACATTATCTCCCCTCTCAGCAGTTTCTTTCTGGGGAGGTTGTAAGGAACCAATAACATGATTTGTATGGCTTGGAGGGAGAGGGGTGTCAGCTGGAAAGCTGCTTAATAGGTCTTTGCCTGGTTAATGGGGCTCCTCATTGGGAAACCTCACTCCTCTTGTGTGCTATAGCCCCTCAGGCTATTTTCTGTCTCTACTATGCAAAGGTCAATTCACTGTTCATCCTGGGACAGACATATTCCTGCTACTTGGCACAGCAATGCTGCAACCAGTTTTTTTGGGGATCACTGCTGAAGTTTCCCAATAATCACTTGCCAGTTATCTGTTTCTGCTCCCAGGTTGCATCATTTGTCCCCGCATGAAGCTGCTTTTCCATCCTCTTATTATGTGCTGTATGTTTCCCATGCTGAAGTATCACTGGAAAAATTCTATTTGAGTCTAAAAGGTAAAATATCACCCTGGGGCCCAAGAGGTGGGTGAAAAGAATCCTTTTTGCAATTCCCCGGGGACAGGTCAGGGTTACATACTGGTTGAGCCACAGCATGCAGTCTGCACAGCTGGTCCATGGAATCCTAGCAGGAAAAGAGAGAAAGGGTGGGTTTGGGTGGTATACCAGAGACTGGAGAGGTGAGGTGAACGAATTAAGAGAAATAGCTACCTGGGAAAGGGGTCCCCACGTTTAGATTCTTGTGAGCTTAATCCCGGTGAAGGATTTTACCCCCAGATCACAGCAGTTGAGAGATGCTCAGAATGACTGTGTTAACAGTCATTAAGCTCTTACACTTGGCCTGCAATTGTCCTCTCAGCGCCCCATTTCAACCCCAGGTTTGGGGGAAATAGAGTTCTGCTCTGATTGGTAATGAAGTCAGGAGCCTTGGCAAGTGGTGGAGTTGGAGTTAGGATGTGAAGCGAGCCTAACCGCTTGAGAATCTGGCCGCAGAAATCCCTCACCGCAAAGCCATTCCCGGGTTCTCTCTTGTCTGCGGCCCTACCGATCTGGCTCCAGGTCAGCTGGGGCGTGCGAGCTGTAAATCAGGTTCGTGGCGGCTCAGAGAAGAAGGGACGCGCCCAGAAAAGTGTCCGAGGGAGACAGGAGCTCTGCGCTGCTGAGTCCAGGCTTCTGGAAACGTTTGGAGCAGCGACGGGCGCTGGGGGCCAGGGAGCCACGTGCAAAAGACTGGACGCGGGCAAATGGACTGCACGGGAACAAGTCCCAGCGAGAAAGCAGGAGCGATCCCGGGAAGCGGAATTCTCAAGGCTGCTGGCTGCGCTTTGCCGGATCTCCTGGATTCTGACACGTGTGACCCAGTTTGACAACAGTTGTGTGGGCCCCTGTCCACTCGGTGTGCGCAAGAGACCCCACCGATTCCCCCACCCCCAGTTCAGCAAATCAGGGGACTGAGGGTCTCCCAGGAGAACAGCACCGGCCGCCACGACCCCGCCACGGTCCTCCCCCAAAAGTTAAAGCAGGAGAGAGAAAGACGTTGGAATTTGGTACCGTTTATTAGGAAATGGCAACCCACTCCAGTACTCTTGTCTTGAGAATCCCATGGAGGGAGGTGCCTGATAGGCTGCAGTCCATGGGGTCGCCAAAAGTCGGACACGACTGAGCGACTTCACTCACTCTATTAAGAGAAAGAGAAATTCCCAAATGTCTATGAAGACGAATTCTTCCACGATTTCTAAACAGAGAGGTGCTATTGTAATTGCTTCTGTCCCAGAGGGTCGTCCAATGAAGAAGAGTCTCAGCGGAAATGAGGGCTCCTGGGGCCAAAGGCGGCGGGAGAGGCAGCCTAGGTCTTTGCGGCCGCTGAGAATAGGTCCGCGGCTACCATTCTTGGGACTCGCGGTGGTGTCTCCCCAGGTCAGGAGGAGGGCGATGCTCCGGAACAGTCCCCGGGGTCAGAGGTCGGGTTTCAGACGTTAGGTCCTCCCGTTGCGGCAAAATCCGCCCAGGGAAGCTTTGGGGGCGCGCGGGCGTCTTCCCCTTCTGAGAGCGCCGGCGGCTCCCGGCCGGGCGCGGGCTTGGTGTCCAGAGCTGGCCGCCAGGCTCCCGGCCCGCAGTTGCTCTGCGTCCGGGTCCGTGTTTCGGGCAGTATGGGCGCAGAAGCCCGCAGGGGGTAGAAAGTTGTTTCCGACTGAAGTTCTCCTTGTTCGAAGAGCGTTCGCCCAGAGTAGGAAAGCAAGGCAGCTGCCATTCCCCAGGGTCCGCTAAGCTCAAGAGTTGCAGCACCTCTGTTTCCTGGGGCTCCTTTGAGGAACCCCAGGCCGCGTGCACACAGCGGGGAAAGTGCTCCATCGCTTGGCCCCTCAGCGGAGGAGAAGTTTCCAGGAATGCCCTCCTTGCGAATTTATGCTTTCCTGGACTTACAGCCCTGATGTGTGGTTGTCCTCCTGTGACAAATTGGTTCAGAAGGCCGGACCTGAGGAGATGAAAGGAAAATTCAGACTCAGCGGTAAGGTATCTGCCTGCAATGCAGGAGACCCTGTTCCATACCCTGGAGAGTGAAATGGAACTCACTCCATCCAGTATTCTTGCCTGGAGAATTCCATGTACAGAGGAGCCTGGCGGGCTACAGTTCTTGGAGTAGCAAGAGAGTCAGAGGGGACTTAGTGACTCTACAGCAGCAAGGCTTTGGATCCTGACCTGCCTTTTTATTCCCGTGGCAAATTGGTTTAGAAGGAGGGATCCCAGGAGGTTAAAGGAAAACGCAGTCATCTGATTGAGTTATTCAAAATTGAGTTGATTTAGTGGTTTGAGAGGATTAATGTTCTTGTGTTGTTTGTTTTTACAGGAATAACAGGTACAGGAGCTCTGTCAAGACAAGTCCTTTGGAAGGTTACTCTTTTATGAAAAGTATCCCAAGTGCCTGACTCTTTTAGGTAATTGTATGTGCATGGAGTCTCAAGGCCCTTCTGCTGGGAAAGTTCCATCAAATATTACCCAGGTGATCAGTATGAGAAGTTGGCCATTTTTGTATGAAATCACCCTGCTGATCAGACTCTCACTCTAGTTCTTCAGTTCTAAACTAAAACTACTGCAGACTTTGAGCCAACATGTTGGTAGGGGGAGTTGGTCTAGGAATCTAGATGCAGACGTTTTGGGTACAAGTTCTGTCTATTATTTCTATATGACTCAGCTAGTTACCTAACCTTTCTTGTCTTCATGTTTTTACCTGGATAATAGCAAAAATTTAACAGGAAGCTTTTATGGCTAATTCAATAACAAAGTCAAATAATTAGATATTTCCTATCAAAAGAAGCTATTACTCACTTACACTTGTTATTATCATCATCATTCTTAGTAATATGATCATGGATATTAAACGTAGCATCAATCAATAGCAAACTGAAAATGTCTTTTTCTGTGTGTTCAATCAGAGTGATTTGCTTTTCCCTTCTAGTGTCAGATCTAAAGTGAAATTGCATCTCTTTACGTCCTTCCTCATTTCTTTCAGACAGTGTCTTGGCAAACATGTCAGTGCATCCAGGCCTAAATTTCCTTGATCAGTCATTTCTCTTCAACTTAACAAAGCCAGTTTAATGCAAAGAGTTCTAAACAAGAATGTTTTGACAGCCTACCATGAGCAAGGTGCTGTGATAGTGCTGCACATACAGAAATGTAGAACTGGGTCCTGCTTTGGCAGAGCTGAATTTTAAGGGGAGAGCAAAGACACAGACAAGAGAACATGAAGATACAGCTGAATCTTGTTCCCTGTGACAGTGGATTTGCTGCCTGGAAAGCAAACTCGAATATTTGAAAGACTCACTAAAGCCAATATTTTGCATAAGCTGAGGAAAAAAGACAATGGTAGGGTAAAAATGAGGGAAAAGGAAACCGAGGAAAGAAGGCAAACAATCAAAATGACAAAGATGAGATATATGTAAATAAAGTAAGTGGATGAAAGAATGAACAGCAGAGGAAGTAGAGGGTTGGAAGCTCTGGTCAAGAGAGCCGATAGTGGTAAGTTGAGGGGGTTCATGAGAATAACATGGAATGGCTGCACCTGATTTGGGGGGGAATCTAATGAGGAGATGTGGGTTTGATCCCTGGGTTGGGAAGATCCCCTGGAGAAAGAAACGGCAACCTACTCCAGTATTCTTGCCTGGGAAATCCCATGGACAGAGGAGCCTGGCGAGCTGCAGTCCATGGGGTTACAGAAGAGCTGGACGCCATGACAGAGCGACTAGACAGCAACCGTCTCTTTTAATCTGCAAGGGTTTCCATTCTCTTTTATGTTTTCTCTTCCAATTTTCAAAGAAAATGGCAAATCAAGTACTCTGTCCCACCTGTTTTTTTTCTAAATTTCATTCATAAGTAACTTCTGAGCATCAAGAATAGGAGAATTCCATTGATCCTGTAAGCCAGCATGGAGCAAACTCATCCTTCAATACTGGGCATATGAAATAGGAATATATCTTCCAGGTAGCTATAGTCTCAAGGCAGGAATGAGGTGGTTTCAAGAAGGGAAGAAAGAACGAGCATTTTATAGATTCAATGAATAATCACCAAAATGAATGTGAAATAATGTAGACAGGCCTATGAACAAAGTAAACCATTTCATTTTCTAGCAATACCAAGAATAAGTATTGGTCCATTGTTACAAAAAAGAGCATCGTGATAGAATATAGATAGATCTGTGAGAAGAGTTAGCAAGGGTATGCGAGGCACGGATTGGCTTCTGGTGAGAGTCAGGGACAGTCTTAGTGTGGGACTACAGGATCCTCAAGGATCCTTGTATTCTCAGGGATGCCAACTACATGTTTCAAAAGGTGAGTTCCTTTTGCAGGGGGTTGGGATTCCAGTTTGAGTATGAGGAGACCTTGCTTATTGACCACCTGCTTAGTGATGCTGTTCTTTATGTTTTGAGAAAGAACTGAAACAAAATGTTCGGAAGAAGGAAGCTGGAGTGACTCAGGCTCCAGTCCAGTCAGAAGGAGGAGCCACAGTGTTGTCTTTCAGCCCTCTCAGCACAAGTAGGTGATAGCTGTGAGCCCACTTGTTTTAAGGAAGCAGTACACTCTGGACAGTCTGGGAAACCCAGGTGGCTCAGTTTAGTGCACAGGGTAAATATTCAGATTCTGTTTTGAATTGTTATTGTGCCCTGTAAGTAGGCTAATTCTAGAGAGTCTCATCTTCTACCGTGGGTCAAAGGGTACTCTCAGAATGCTAACTTTTAAAAAATTAAATACTTAGTGTAATTTTCTCCTCTTTGATGTGTAGTTTCTTTCAGTTCCCCATCCTTCTATAAAAATCAATATAGCTGTTCACCTTTGTGTGATGATACTTCATGGGATTAAAGAATGGGCAGTAAAGAGGAAATGCATCCTGAAACAGTCATCTTTTTTTCAGAACCAGCTCACTGACAACTGTGTGCTGTTAGGGTGACCATGTCCTAGCATCAGGGGGCTTCCCTGGTAGCTCAGCAGTAAAGAATCTGCCTGCCATGCAGGAGACTTTAGTGCAGAATATACAGTAAAGAATCTGCCTGCAATGTGGGAGATCCAGGTTCAGTTCTTGGGCTGGGAAGGCCCTCTGGAGATGGGCATGGCAACCCACTCCAATATTCTTGCCTGAAGAATCCCATGGACAGAGGAGCCTGGCAGGTACAGTCCATAGCATCACAAAGAGTTGGACACGACTTAAGCAACTTAGTGACTTAACACGCACACATGTCCAGGCATCCATCCATCCAGCGGGAGAGGAGCAGTGATGTGACGTTTTCTTATAGAGGAGCTGGGAATAACAGAGTGGGCCACAGTGATGTAATGGTTGTATGAATGATCCAGGAAGAGACATGTGAACGTCCCTTTACATGTAGACTTGAGATAGATAACAAGAAATTGGGAAGTAAATTGGTACTTAGAGTACATGTTAAGATCAAGTTCTAGGGCTTCCTTAGTGGTCCAGTGGTTAAGAATCTGCCTGCCATTGCAGAGGACATAGGTTCAATCCCTGATCCAGGAAGGTTTCTCATGCTGTGGAGCAACTAAGGCCCTGAGCCACAACTACTGAGACAGCATTCTGGAGCCCACAAGCTACAGCTGCTGAGCCTGTGGGTAACTACTGAAGCCCAAGCGCCTAGAGCCCCCGCTCCTCAGCAAGAGAAGCCAATGCAATGAAAAGCCCGGACACCCCAGTGAAGAGTAGCCCCCATGCGCCACAACTAGAGAAAGCCTGGTGCAGCAAAGACCCAGCATAGCCAAAACAACAACAGCAACAACAACAAAACACCCCAACAACTTATAAGCATTAACTTGGCTACTCCTGCAGACATACGAATAGGGAAGTGGGAAATAGTTGTTAAAATGGGAGAGGGGCTCCTGGAGACGTATCATATTTATTTCCCAGCCTTTACTGGAAAGCACTATTTTTAAAAAAGTATAATTCTTTGCTTGTAAGAAGTGAAATTCTGCGTCCAACTAGTGTTCACATTGAAATGTTTAATGTGCTTTCCATACAACATTGCCTGTCCAAAGATCCTTTCAAATCAATTCCCAAAAGCTGTGTTGTGGAGTTTTTATGTTACCAACAGTGGATAAAAGGAAAAAGTTTAATATAGGCCTCTTCTTGCCTGGAGAATATCAGGGACGGGGAGCCTGGTGGGCTGCCGTCTATGGGGTCGCACAGAGTCGTACACGACTGAAGCGACTTAGTAGCAGCAGCAGCTTGGTTTCAAAGTTATGCCACTGTTTCCCTTTTTGGTTCATTGATGTTAAGGAGCCCGGACCTGGGTCCTAGCTCCCTCTTCAGGTACAGCTTTGCCCCTCACACATACCACTTCCAGTCCTGACTCCACACGCCCAAATCAATTCCACAGGCAGAGAATAGGGCAACTGGCTGTAATCATCGTGCACAACTGGAATACATAAGAAAGACAACGATTCTGAGTGCAGCTACAAGTTTAAGTTCCTTAAGATAGCTGAGCGAAGCGGGGCCCAGGGGAGAAGTCTAACCCTGCAGAATGAGGCCTCCGCTGGAGGGACTTAGTCCAGGGCAGCGGAGGAACGGGTGCCATGGGCCAGACAGGAGGCTGCTATTCCTTTCCTTGCCGGGTTCCACCGGGTTTCAAGTCTCACTTTTCCGCAACCTCAAGATGTGTGCGGTGGGGTAGGGTGGAGGGCCTCCTGGCCTCCTGGCGGCGATCTGGCCGCGGGTCTGGCAGCCTCCGCAGCTGCTGGCATCGGCTGGCTGTTCAGACCCTGCTGGGCCCGCCGCTGGGCGGCTTGGGCCTCTTCTTGACGGGACTGTCGCTCCATCCCGGACTAGCAGCCGGCTGGTGGCCTTGCGGCTCTCGCCAGCGTTTCTGGCCCATCTCGACGCGGAGACCGTCCGCGGGTCCGGGGCAAGCGTGGCGCGGCAGCCCACAGGCGCAGTAGTGCGCGTCCCCGCAGAACTCGGGGCTGAGGCAGGAGGGGCGGCTCAGCGCGGGGAAGTTATCCAGAGCCCAGGCCCAGGCCTGCTCTCGGTTCAGGCCCGGAGGCAAGGCGGGCTCGGGACGTGCCCTCCTCCAGCACTGCGCATCCATGGCTTCAGCCTCCTCACCAGGCCCAGAGCTCAGTGGGTCTAAGCAAGGCGCGAATGACTGGGCTGGGTGAGGAGTGGGCCTTTTATAGTGCCTGCCTGACCTGGTTTTGGGAAACCCGGGTGTTGATAGGTGGGATCCACACTCATTTGCCTTGCAAATTACCTCGGGGTCCCTGGGGACTGAGGAAATCCCTACATCTTTCTGAAAGGGGCACCGAAGTTCTGAGTGGTTTTGGTGATTGGATTAAAGGTTAGGGTGCATAACATTTTGGATTTTCAAATTTCCAAAAGACCTCTAGAACTGCATATTCCAAAGCCTGCCAGTGCTTCTCCATAAGTGGGCTTATAAAGAACCCTGTGTTTCCATGAATTCAAGGGCTATTTCATTTATTTATCTAAGAATTTGAAATTACTACTGAAAAATGAAGATGACATGTAAAAGTAATTTCTTTATTTCCGGTTCTTATTGATTTCATTTCTCGCATACACTTTTGAAGAAATAAAGGACAAAGTAGAACATGAAAAGTACGTTAATAGAGGCACAGCAGTAAATACCACACACAGCCCTGTCCTCACGTCCTCTGGTTATGTGCTGTATGTTACAGGCTCCTGCCTCGCTGGAAATTTTGTAATTGAATCTGAAAAAATAAAAGATCATCCTGTGTTCCAATAGGGGTGAAAAGAATACTTCTGTAATTCCTTGGTACAAGTCAGGGTTACACACTGGTTGAGCCACCCCATGCACTGGGCCCAGGAGATGCACGGAATCCTGGCAAGGAAAGAGGAAAAGTTTGGCTTAGGTGCGATACCAGAAACTAGAAAGGTGAGTTGAAAGAATCCTAGGAAATAGCTCCCTGGGGAGGGAGCCCCCACTTTCAGACTCCTACTAGTTTAATCCCAGTGACAGATTTGCCCTCAGAAGAATCACAGCAGTTGAGAAAATCTCAGAATGACGGTGTGAGTGTTTCTTACACTCCTACATGAGCTTCCATGTTGGTTCACTAGTAAAGAACCTGCCTGCCAATGAGGGAGGTGCGCGTTTGATTTCTGGGTGAGAAAGATTCCCTGGAGAAGAGAATGGCAAGCCACTACAATATTCTTGGCTGGAGAAATTCCATGGACAGGGGAGCCTGGCGGCCACAGTAGCATAGTCGGACATGATTTAGCAACCAAACAAGGTCTTAAAGGTGGCCTGCATTGTTCTCTCAGCTCCCCCATTTCACCCCCGGGTTTGGTGGAAACAGGAGTTCTGCTGCGATTGGTAATGAGAAGTCAGGAGCCTTGGCAAGTCGCCGGGTTGAAGTTAGGATGTAAAGGGAGCCAACCGCTCCAGAATCTGGCCGCAGAAATCCCTCCTCACGAAGCCAGTCTCGAGTTTTGAGTTTTCGCTTGTCCGCGGCCCCAGCACCCTGGCTCCACGTCAGCTCGGACGTGCGAGCTGGAAATTGGGTTGGAGCGGCTCAGAGGAAGAAGGGACGCACCCAGGAAAGTGTCCGAGGGAGACAGGAGCTCTGTGCTGCTGCGGTCCAGGCTTCTGGACGCATCTGGAGCGGCGACCTGCGCTGGGCACCGGGGAGCCGCGTGCAGATGACCGGACGCCCCGCAGATGGACAGGAAGGGAAAGAGCGGGTCGAGCGAGCAGGAGCGTTTCCAGGGCAAAGCGGAGTTCTCAGGGCTGCCGGCTGCGCTGTGTGTAATCTCCTGGATCCTGGCAAGTTTGACCCAGTTTGACAACAGCTGTGTCGGCCCCCTGGCCGCCTGGTGTGCCCAAGATATCCCACGACCCCCCCACCCAGTTCAGCAAATCAGGGGACCGAGGGTCCCGCGGGAGAACTGAACCGGCCACCCCGCCCGCGCGCCTGGTCCTCCCCGAAAAGCCAAAGCAGCAGAAAGACGATGGAATTCGGTTAAGAGATTTACTTAACCATCAAGTAGTAAAGATGCAACTTATGAGATAACAGAGAGATTCCAAATGCCCGGGAAGAATTCTTCCACGATTGCTAAACGGAGAGGTTTTCTTGTAACAGCATCTGTCGCAGGGAATCCTCCAACGAAGGGTCTCAGTGGAGAGGAGGGGTCCTAGGGACAAAGGCGACCTGAGAGACAACCTAGGGTCTTTCAGTCCAGCGCCGTGGGGCGTCTGTTGGTGTCTCTCCAGATCAGCAAGAGGGCGATGCTCCGGAAGCATGTCCGGCGTCAGAGGTCTCCGGTTTCAGACACTGGGTTCCTCCTGTGGCAAAATCGGATCAGGGAAACCTTCTGGGCGCGCGGCTTCCTCCTGTCCTGAGGGCGTCGGGACTCCTGGCCGGGAGCGGGTGTGGGGTCTGGAGCCCGAGACTCGCCCTGTCGCCTGCAGGGGCTCTGTTCTCGGGGTCGGTGTTTGGGGCAATATAGGCGCAGAAGGCGGCAGGGGGCCGAAGGTTCTTCCCGATTGAAGTCCTCCTCGTCCGGAGAGAGTTCGCCCAGGGTAGGATAGCAAGGGAGCTGCCATTCCTTAGGGTTCACTGAGCGCAGGAGCTGCCGCACCTCTGGTTCCTGGGGCTCCTCCGCGGAATCCCAGGCCTGGCGCACACAGCGGGGAAAGTGCTCCATCGCTTCAGCGGGGAGAAGAGAAGTCTTCTGGGACCCCCTGCTTACGAATTTATAGTGTTCTGGGTTCTTAGGCGTCCAACCAGAGGCTATTAGGGTGGGTGGTTGCAAATTGCTTCAGCAGGTGGGATCTGAGAAGATGAAGGGTGAATTCAAACTTCTTGGGTGGAGTTCTTAGACTTTGAGTTGATTTCGTTGATTTGAGAGGATTAAAACTTTTGTTGTTTGTTTAAAGGAAATAGAGGTACAGGGGCTCTGTCAAGAAAAGCTATTTGGGAGGCTACTCTTATGAAAAGTATCCTAAATGCCTGTTATTTTTAGGTTCCTATGTCCATTGATTCTCAGGGCTTTTTGCCTAGAAACAGAGTATCATTAGATTTTACCGAGATGACCAAATTGTGACCATCTTTGCATGAAACCACACTGCTGGTCAGACTTCCCTTTTGGTCTTCAATTCTAAGACAAAATTGCTTCAGACTTTCAGCCAACAAGTAGAAGTGTCAGGGTCAAGATCTACAGATTTAGATGCAGACTGTTTGGTAGAAGATACTCAGCTAGTTGTCTAACCTCTCGTGTCTTCATATTCTTACCTGGATGGTAGCTGAAGTTTACCATTTTAAAGGCAACTTTTTGGAGTAAATTCATTAACAAAGGTTATGTAATTAGATAGTCTCAGGCAAAATAACAAGTTGGCTATTACAGTTATTGTTATTTTCATTTTCATTCTTAATAGTATAATCATGGCTATTAAACAAAACATCAATCAATAGCAAACTCAAAACGTTATCTTTTTCTGTGTTTAATCGTAGTGGTTTGCTTTTCCTTTCTAGTGTTAGATTTATAGTGACATTGCATCTCCTTATATCCTTTCTCAGATGTTTCAGACATTATCTTGGCAAGCATGTGAGTGCATCCAAGCCTAGATGTCCTTGATCAGTCTTTTATCTTCAACTTAAGAAAGTCAGTTTAATTCAAAGCGTTTAATCAAGTGTGTTTCCACAACCTGCCGTGAGCAAGGTGCTGTGATGGGTACTGCACGCCGACTTGTAGAACCCGCTCCTGCTTTGGCAGAGCTGAATTTTAAGGGAAGAGCATAGACAAGAGACCGTGAGGACACAGCTGAATCTTCTTCTCTTTGATAGTTGATTCTCTGCCAGGAAAGTAAACTCTAAAATGATCCCCACTAAAGCCCATATTGTGCAGGAGCTGGAGGTGGGGGGAGGGGAAGTAGAAATAAAAGTGAGAAAGGAGATAGAGACAAAAAGGGAAGAGAATCAGAACCAAAAATGAGTAATAAGGAAATAAAGAGGATGGAAAATAATGGACAACACAAGAGGCAGGACGTTGGAAGCTCTGGTCAAGGCAGCCAAGAGTGCTAAGTTAAAGGGGTTCATTAGAGCAACTGACTTTGTTCTTGTTGTTACTGCGTCTAGTCTGACTTTTTGAAACCCCATGGACTATATGCAGCCCACCAGGTTTCTCTGTCCACAGGTTTTACCCAGGCAAGGATACTGCAGTGAGTTGCCACTTCCTTCTTAATGAGATCTTCTCAACCCAGAGATTGAACCCAAGTCTCCCTGTGTCCCAGATAGATTCTTTACCACTGAGTCACCTGGGAAGCAACTGACTTGGGGACATCTAATAAGGATATTCAAGGCTGAAAGCTCTGCTGGTCCAGGCTTAAGGGAAGGACAACAACACTGTCCTCTTTGAAGGCTCAGCATGATGCTATTAGGCTCTGGTGGTGTGGAAACTTCCCAGAACTTTGTTTGAATACAAATGACAGCTACTTCCCCCACAGAGGTTAGCAGCAAGTAGCCTGTGTGATGGGGCTTCCCAGGTGGCCCAGTGGTAGAGAATCCACCCACCAATGCAGGAGCCACAGAGACTCCAATTAGATCTCTGGTGTAGGAAGCAACCCTGGAGGAGGAAATGGGAACCCAATCCAGTATTCTTGTCTGGAAAAGTCCATGGACCCAGGAGCCTGGCAGTCTATAGTCCATTGGGTCACAAAGAGTCAGACACAACTGAAGAAATTCAGCACGCACACAGGCACCTTTGAATAAAGAAAGAAAGGTGTCTAAAGTAGTATTGACCGACAAGTCAAGTTGTTAATCCATGCATATAATGTGGTTCCTTGGAGGGAAATAATACTTGTTTCATTAATTTGCATGAGTATGTTTACATTTGTAACACATAAAAACAGACTTCAAAATCTATCAATAGAGTGACTCATCAGTTGGGAAGGGATAGGGTGTAAGTTATATTTTCAATGTATAAGGTACTGTCCTATTTCACTTTAAAATATTTACATTAAATATTTGATATTAAAATGTTTAGAGATAGTTCAACAAGAAATAGAAGGATTCTAATGCCTATTCACATTACCTTTCAAGCTACTACAGGTAACAGCCACGAAGAACTTATGATAAGCACTGTGCTGTGTCATTTTTCTTATCCCATTTATTTAAGTGCTATTATTATAAATTACATTTTATAAGTAAGAAAATGTAGGGTTACAGAATTGAAGTCACATTGGGCATGAAGTGCTGATTAGCACATGATGGGATCTGTAATTTCCACTGGAAAACTACACAGCTCTGCATGTTACTGTCACGTGGGCATTGCCCATTCTCCACAAAAGTCTTTCTGGGTCCAACCTCTTGGCCCAGATATACTGATTCAGCATCTAGGAGATCAAAGGTTTGGAACTTCATGTGTCTACTCTCAAGCGTTTTGTTGTCTGGAAGCCAGAGGGGTAGCCTGGGTTCCTCCCTGACCCACCGGGGACAGGAACTTGGGTCTGAACCACCCCCAGAGCTGAGAGCCTGGGGGAATGCTCCACTTGAACTGGGATGAGAATTGTGTGGTGAGTGATGGTTCCCCATCATCTCTAACTTCAGCCCCCAGGAAGCTGAATACTGTAGATCAGGTGGCTGCGTGAGACCCAGAAAAGCCATGAAAGACCGAGGTAGGCACTTGAGGAAGGAACTGCAGCAGAATGTTTCATAGGAAAGGCTCTGGAAAGTCTGCCCTCCCTCAGCCTTTTGGGTAGCTGTGCCTCAGTGCTTTCCCTTCCAACTTGCTTAGAAGCACGCCCTTCAAGCTTAGTTGCTATAGCCACTACCTGTCTAAGATTCAGCCTCTGGGTGTCTTTTAAAAATCATGTCTTGCAGGGTCTTCCCTAGTGGTTCAGCAGTAAAGAATCTGCCTGCCAAGGCAGGAGACATGGATTCAAACTCTAATCTGGGAAGATCCTGCATGCTGTGGGAACAGCTAAGCCCTGGTGCCACAACCATTGAGTCTGTGCTCTGGAGCCCACATGCTGCAACTACTGAAGCTCAGAAGCCCTAGAGCTCATGCTCTGCAACAAGAGGAGCCATGGCAATGAGAAGCCCGCACCTGCCCCTGAATTGATGAAGGAATAGCAGCCAAAAATTAATATGGTTTAAAAACCATGGAGTTGTGCAGATATGACTATCATTTACATTTTTTATCTTGTATTGGCATACATGTCTGTTTGTAACTACAATTTCTGCTTATGGAATTAGTACTCTGGCTCAAGAGTATTCCTGTTGAAATGCTTAATGTGTATTATCATACTGGCTTTCCAAAGATCCTTTCAAAATTTTTCCCAAAAGCTATGTTGGGGAGTGCTACTTTCCCAATATTTGAACAAAGGAAAGAGATTAATATAGGCCACCAAGGTACTCAAGGTTATATATATTGGGTTCATTTTGTGTTTCCTTAATCTTTTAGATCCCTGACCTAGGTCTCAGTTCTTTCAGCCAAAGACTCCCCATCCCAGTACCACTTCAAGTCCAGACTCCACCCACCCAAATCAATTCACAAGCAGAGAATAGGGAAGCATGTTTTAATCATTTGCAAATTGGAATTAATATAAGAAGTATGACAATTCTGATTACATCAACAGGAAAGTTCCTTGATAGCATAGATTCCTGAAGAGAGATTTCCTTTTTCCTAATTTATGTTTTAATTGAAGGGTCATGTTTTACAGAATTTTGTTGTTTTCTGTCAACTATCAACATGAATCAGCCATCGGTATACATATGTCCCGCCTTGGTCTGAACCTCCCTCCCATCGCTCTCACCATCCCACCCCTCTAGATTCTTACAGAGCCCCAGTTTGAGTTCAGGGAGTTTGCAGCACATTCCCATTGGCTGTCTACTTTACATAAGCTAATGTAAGTTTCCCTCTTACTTTTCCCATACAGCTCACTCTCTCCTTTTCCCCCTCCCTGTCAATAAATCTGTTCTCTATGTCTGTTTCTCCATTGCTGCCCTGCAAATAAATTCGTCAGCACCATCTTTCTAGATTCCATATATATGCGCGTTAGTATAGGAGATTTCTCTTTCTCATTCAGACTGACTTCACTCTGAATAATAAGCTCTAGGTTCATCCACCTCATTAGACTAGACTCAAATGCGTTCCTTTTTATGGCTTTAGAGATTTCTCATTGAAAAGCCCGTCAATTATCCAAGAACGGAAGAAAAAAAAAGGAATGTTCTGCCCCACAGATATCTCCAGGCTCTTCCCCGAGAGAGGCGGAGCCGAGGGGAGAAGTCCCCCCCCCCCCCCCCCCCCCCGGCCCCGCCTGGGCAGATTGGGCCTCCGCTGGGGTGACCCAGGCTCCAGTCCAGGGTGGTGACTGAAAGGGTGCTGTGCGCCAGACAGGAGGCTGCTATTCCTTTCCTTGCCGGGTTCCACCGGGTTTCAAGTCTCACTTTTCCGCAACCTCAAGGTGTGTGCGGTGGGGTGGGGTGGAGGGCCTCCTGGCCTCCTGGCGGCGATCTGGCCGCGGGTCTGGCAGCCTCCGCAGCTGCTGGCATCGGCTGGCTGTTCAGACCCTGCTGGGCCCGCCGCTGGGCGGCTTGGGCCTCTTCCTGACGGGACTGTCGCTCCATCCCGGACTAGCAGCCGACTGGTGGCCTTGCGGCTCTCGCCAGCGTTTCTGGCCCATCTCGACGCGGAGACCGTCCGCGGGTCCGGGGCAAGCGTGGCGCGGCAGCCCACAGGCGCAGTAGTGCGCGTCCCCGCAGAACTCGGGGCTGAGGCAGGAGGGGCGGCTCAGCGCGGGGAAGTTATCCAGAGCCCAGGCCCAGGCCTGTTCTCGGTTCAGGCCCGGAGGCAAGGCGGGCTCGGGACGTGCCCTCCTCCAGCACTGCGCTTCCATGGCTTCAGCCTCCTCACCAGGCCCAGAGCTCAGTGGGTCTAAGCACAGGCGCGAATGACTGGGCTGGGTGAGGAGTGTGCCTTTTATAGTGCCGGCCTGTCCTGGTTTTGGGAAACCCGGGTGTTGATAGGTGGGATCCACACTCATTTGCCTTGCAAATTACCTCGGGGGTCTCTGGGGGCTGAGGAGATCACTACATCTTTCTGGGAGGGGCATGGAAGTTCTGAGTGGTTTTTGGTGATTGGGTTAAAGGAGGGGAAGGAAGAAGATGAGGGTCGCGGGCAGTTTCCATTCACTGGAAGAAGCCTCTTTGCTTGGGAGGCACAACTGGTCAAATCATACTTCAGGTTCTCTTCTTTGAGCAAATGAGAGAGGATGGTCTGGTGTTAGAGACAGGCTCAGTCAAGTTCCCTCCCTGCAAAACCCACAGCTGGTTCATGCTGGAGCTGGGCTGAGATTCCAGGTCCTCTTGCTTTCACATCAGGAAGGGAAAAGAGGAACGGAGTGATCATGTAGGGGTGGGGAAAAGTAGAGTCCCATGCCTACTTAGAATTGTAATATTCCTATTTTTTTCTACAGTAGATGATCTGAATCAAAAGAAGACTTCATATATACTATGGTTTTCATACCTAATTCACAAATGCCCTGAGTTAATGCCACGTTTTCAAGACTTTTTTCTTTCATTCTTTTTTGTTATTTGCAGAACTCTTATCCTTTCTTATGTAATTATGTTCATTCTCTTATTCCGGGCTCCTCTTTCTCTCTGCTCTCCCTACTTCTACTGCAATTCTTGCTATTAAAGAACTATTTTATTTTTTACATATGGGTTTGCATCAGACTTGTAATATGTGACATAGTTTTGTGTATGCATATCTTCAATTCATGTAAGTTTATCAGTTTAAAGCATCTACTTATGCTTCATTAACCATGAAAGCCTTTGACTTTGGATCATAACACACTCTTGAAAATTCTTAGAGATGGGAATACTAGACCACCTTACCCATCTCCTGAGAAACCTGTATGCAGGTCAAGAAGAAACAGAACCAGACATGGAACAACATGTTTTAAAATTGGGAAAGGAGCATGTCAAGGCTATATGTTGTCACCCTGCATATTTAACTTGTATGCAGAGTACATCATGCAAAATGCCAGGCTGGATGAATCTCAAGGTGGAATCAAGCTTGCCTGGGAGAAATATCAATAACCTCAGATATGCAGATGACACCATCCTAATGGCAGAAAGCAAAAAGAAACTAAAGAGCCTCTTGATGGAGGTGAAAGAGGAGAGTGAAAAAGCTGGCTTAAAACTCAACATTCAAAAAACTAAGATCATGGCATATGGTCCCATCAATTCATGGCAAATAGATGGGGAAACAATGGAAACAGTGACAGACTTTATTTGGGGGGGGCTCCAAAAGCACTGCAGATGGTGACTGCAGCCATGAAATTAAAAGACGCTTGCTCCTTGGAAGAAAAGCTATGACAAACCTAGACAGCATATTAAAAAGCAGAGACATTACTTTGTTGACAAATGTCCGTTTAGTCAAAGCTATGGTTTTTCCAGTTGTCCTGTGTAATGTAAAGACCCTGACACCAGAGAGCCTCACTTTGTATTTAGAGTGGGCTTCTTTTCTGTTCATTTACACCCCTGTGCTGCTATATTCTCCAAAATTATCTCCTCCTAATGCATTCATACCACTTTAAAGAATAAGACACAGCTTTTCCACTTTGAGAAGCCTTCTTAAAGATATGCTCACATAGTGTTTCCACTATATGTAGGCACTTTCTCTTGGGTCAACACAGGCACCCCTCCACTTTATCACATCAGGACTTCCATTACATTCTGTGACTTTTCACATCTTTGCCTTCTCATTCAAAAGGGACACAAGACCGCATCACAAACTTGTGCAACAATCCTGCTGCCCCACTGGTAAGTAACAAATTCTTTAACTTCTGTCATCTTCAGTGTTGATATCTATTTACGTCCTTAAGCTCATCTTCCCTCCCTCTTCCTCAAAAGGGCAGGGGTAAAGAACCAACGTTCTAATTTGATGATTAACACAGTGATTTCTGAATATGTTCAGAGAATGAAGGAAGCAGGCTGGGTCTCTTCTACATCTCTAGGATGTGAATTTACCTCTGAATAAAGAGGCGGAGTCCAAAATCTGATTCCTGAGGGAAGGCAAACAAAGGACGGCATGACTCCCCCTAACAGGGGGTTGAAGGTAAGAAGTGTGTCTAGAGAATTCTTCCTCCCATGCCACGTCTTCATAGCTTGGTGGTGCTTCCAGCTGATCTGGCAGAGTCAGTGTCAACCAGCTCATATGAACCACCTGGATATTCTGGAGTTCCTGCTGCCAAAACCATTACTAATGGAATCATGCTGATCACTAACAACAGCTCAAGCATCAGCTTGTTTTAGCACCAGGAATGTGAACAGACACAGCTAAAGAGTAGTCCCCTTTATGCTGCAGCAGTTCAGGATGGTTGGCATCACTGGCGGAATCTTAAGGATCTTCCCTTTCCAGCTGTTGGTGCTCCTGGAGGCGATGTGGTTCCCAGTCACGTTGGCCACCTCCAGCCTCACAGTCTTTGTTTTCCTGTTGACCAGGTATGTCTGCATCTGGAAAACAGCCACTTTGGGATCAATCAGACGAGAGCAACAATTTTCTACTTCTGTGTAAATTGGAATAGATTCTCCATTGCAGTATCCCTTTCCTTCAGTCTTGGCACTCAGAGAAATTGGACCAGAGGTGAAAAACTAACAGAGTGGGGTGGGAGAATAGGAAGGAGGCTCAAGAGGGAGGGGAGATAGGCATACATATAGCTGGTTCATGCTGTTGTACAGTAGAAACTAACACAACACCATAAAGCAATTGTACTCCAATTAAAAATAAATAAAATGGAAAAAATTAATTAATTTAAAAACCCAACAGCCAACTATTTTCTCTTGAGCTTTCAATACAGAGGTTCTCACACAGTACTGAATAGTTGCATATTTCCCGATGAATGAGGCTACCAAAGGTTCAGATGGAAGCTGAAAGCTAAATGGAAATGCATGTTTTCCAGGTTGTAGTAGGCAGATGCTCGGCTCAGGCGCAGGACCAGGTACTCCACCTGCAGGCAGCAGGGACTCTGGGTCTCCAGGCACAGATTGCACCCTGGCTCCGCAGCACCCAGCTGCACACTGAGGCCCTCGCAGCCACTGTGTGGTGCCCTGGCGGGAGACCCCACAAGTTATGTGTTATCCCCTAATAAATTACTTTACGTTTACACGATTGTGGTATCCAATTTCTGTTCCTAAAAACCATAAAAAGAAATACAACAGCGGCACCAGTCAACATTATATTTACTTATTGCAATCTGTTTAACAATCATAGTGGAATAAATCTAGATTTCCTTACTGTGTAAATATTCAAATTTTTCTTTTTGTTTTCAGGATATTTTGAGAATGTTTGTTTTATATTTATTAGTTTTTTTTAAAAAGTGCTTATTTGTTTGCTTTCCTAGGGTCTCCCAGACACAGGATCTTTGTTGTATGTGTGGCCTGAGTAGTTGCCCCAAACCAGGGATGGAATCCATGTCCACTGCGTTGCAAGGTGAATTATTAACCACTGGATCACCAAGGAAGTCCCTATATCAGGGTTTTTATTTATTTTTTTCAGGGTTTTTAGATGAGATCATAGGGATAAAAGATGAAAATTGTCTCTCAACACCTTATCTTGAAATTTTACATCTTTCCTTTCTCACACATCTTTCCACCACAAATTAAATAAACCATTCTAATAAAGATATTTAAATGTCTTTCGTTTGCCTTAATATTTTAAACACAGGGATCCTGGGGCAGGAGCAAGGAGCTGCTCAACCCCTGGTAGGCACTGAAGTAGCCCAGAGATTGGGGCATCCAGAATGTGATGTGATGAGGGGCTGAGCCTAGCGGTGGAGTGAACATGGACAGTTGCAAGGACCCTGACACTAAAGACCAAAGTGTAGTTCCTTAGCTAAACCAAGAAGGAAAATCATCAGAGAAACAAAGACTTCATGATTAATCTCCTTTCCTCATTTACTCACGCTCCCTGAAAAGGGAAGAAGGAGAAGAAAAGGGAAGAAGGGGAACACAAGATAGTGCAAGAGGAAGAAAATCAAAAAGTAGTGTTTGACTCTCAGAAAATTCTAGCAGCTTCAGATCATGGAATTTTCCCCCCAAGTCTCAACCCTTCCCTCTTCCCTCTTCTACCTGCCAATGCAAGAAACTCAGGTTCAATCCCTGCGTGGGGAAGATCCCCTGGAGGAGGAAATGGCAACCCAATCCAACATGCTTGTCTGGAAATCCAGACAAGAGGCAGGCTGGCTACAGTCCATAGGATTCCAGACTTTACTTAGTGACTAAACAACATTTATGCCATATCCCTCAAATGCTACAAGGGTCTTGGTTTTAGGCTTAGAAAATATGACGATGGTGCAGAGGCTCAGAGCTATCAGAGCAGGAGAATGCAGAGAAGAAAAGTAAGTTGGAAGAAAGAAAAAGAGAGAGGAAAGGAAACCAAAAAAAAAGATTTTTTGGGTCAAAAAATCCTGTAGACTGTAGAGTCAAACCAAACTACGAGGCACACTTTTGTCCACTAGAGTCACCGTCTCTAAAACCGACAGCCAACAAAATTCATTTGCAAAAGTCGAGTAAAACAAAAACAATTTTTGTTTTCCCACAAATTTCCCACACAGTTTAGACTTGGGTTCCTGCCAGAAGATCCACTCTGTCCACCTTCTATGTTGCGTTCATTTCACATCCATGCAAGTAGGGAGATGGTACTGACTAGGAAAGGGCTCAGATCCAGCACCTCAGGTGAGGGATCCCATCTCAGCCCACCCTCCCAGGGCCAGGCCTGACCCTTCCTCTTGCCTGACTCAATTATTTGGCGAGAGTTAGGGGAGGAGACGGGGTGTGACAGATTTCAGTAGTCTAGCCAATTTCAGCCTTTGTTAACCTCCAGGCTGGATGTTTGGGGCTCCCTCCTTCCGGAAGGAAAGCAGTGGGGCCTTTGCCACCCACTCACCACTAGGGGGCAGCAGCAAGCCAGGCTCTACGGTAGTTGAGGCGTCAATACTGTGATTTATCCCTGACACAAACCCAAACGCTGTAGTTCAGGGGCAAACCTAGAACTTGCAATGGCCTAAAGCTACAGGCTCAATCCTGAGAGGATTAACCAATTAACTAAATTCAGCCACCAAAAAGTCAAAGTGAAAACATTTTGTTCCCCTCCCAACCTTTATTGATATAAAATGAACATATATTTTGTAAGTTAAGGTATACAATGTATTAATTTAATATACTTATATACTGTGAAACAATTGCTATGGGAACATTAGTTAATACCTCGTCACATCGCACAATTACCATTTCTTTTCCTGATGAAACCATTTAAGATCTACTCTCCTGGCACCTCTTAAGTTCATGGTGTGCCCTTTGACCTCTCTTCTTCTCCCCCACATCCCAGCCCTGGCAACTATCATTCTACTCTCTGTTTCTATGAGTTCAGCTTTTCTAGATCCCTCATGTAAGTGAGGCCATATAGTATTTGTCTTTCTCTGACATTTCACTTAGCATTATGCCTTGAAGTTCTGCCCATGTTGCTGCAAATGGCAGGATTTCTTTCTTTCTCACACCTGAGTAGTAGTCCACTGAGTATATATATGTGGAGTTAATGGTAAAGAATCTGCCTGCCAGTGTAAGAGATGTAAAACTCACGGGTTTGATCCCTGGGTTGGGAAGATCCCCTGGAGGAGGGGATGCAACCCCCTCCAGTATTCTCGCCCAGAGAATCCCATGGACAGGGGAGCCTGGCAGGATACGGTCCATAGGGTCACGAAGAGTTGGCCGTGACTGAAGCAGCTTAGCCCAGGCATGCACGCACCACGTCTTCTTTGTCCAGTCATCTGTTGACTGACACAGGGTTGTTTCCATGTCTTGTCTATTATGAATAATGCTGCAATGAACATGGGAGTGCAGATATCTCATCAGGATCCTGATTTTGTTTCCTTTGGATATACATACCCAGAAAGGGGATGCGTGGATCATGTAGTCATTCCATTTTTAGCTTTTTGAGGAACCTCCAGTAAATGCTACTTTCCCTAGTAACTGCAACAAGTTACCTTCCCATCAGCAGTGCACAGCCACCTCTTCACAAACGCTTGTCACCTCTTGTCTTTTTGGTGACAGCCATTCCAACAGGGGTAAAGTTCTATCCCATTGTGGTTGGGTTTAGAGTTCCCTTGTGATTAGTGATGTCGGTATCTTTTCTTGTACCTGTTGGTCGTTTGTATGTCTTCTTTAGGAAAGAAAATTTTTCAGTTCCTCTGACTATTTCTTAATTAGATTTTGTTGCTATTATGTTATGAGTTCTTTATGTATTTCGATATGAGTCCTTTTATAAGATATATGATTTGCAAATATTTTCTCACATTCTATAGGTTACCTTTCCATTTGGGTGACTGATTCCTTTGCGATACAGAAGCGTTATTTTTTATATAACTCCACTTACTAACTTTTGCTTTTGTTGCTTGTTTTTTTTGTGTGTCATGCCAAATCATCATTAGCAAGACCAGTGTTAAGGAGATTTCGCCTATTACTCCTCGACAAGTTTTAAGGTTTCGGGTTTTCTGTTTAAGTCTTTTTGAAACAATTTATCTGTTTTTGGCTGTGCTGGGTCTTCATTGCTGCAACGTGGGCTTTTTCTAGCAGCAGTGAGCGAGGGCTGCTGTTCGTTTCTACCGTTTACTGCTCCATTCTTACTTCAGCCGCTTCTCTTGCGGCAGAGCACAGGCTTTAGGCATGCGGGCCTCAGGAGTTGTGGCTCGTGAGCTCGGTAGTTGTGGCGCGTGGCCCTAGTTGTCCCACAGCATAGGGGATCCTCCTGGACCAGGAATCAAGGGACGTTTTGAGAGTGGTGTAAGTAAGATAAGGATCCAGTTTCACTTTTCTGAATGTGGTTATTTATTTTTCCTAACATCATTTACTGAAGAGACCATCATTTCCCCACTAAGTATTTTTGGATCTCTTGGCACATATTAGCTGACTGTGCACATTCGAGTTTATTTCTGGGCTATCAGTTCTGTTCCACTGGTCTTCTTTTATGCCAATACCATATTGCTCTGATTACCGAATCTTTGTAGTACAATGTGATGCCACCAGCTTTGTTCTTCTCTTTCAGGATTGCTTTGCTATTTGGGTCTTTTATGATTCCATACAAATTTTAGGATTTTTAGGACTTTTTTCTACTTCTGTGAAAAAGGTCAATGAGGTTTTGTTAGGGATTGCACTTAATATATAGAAGGCTTTGTATACAATGAACATTTTAACTATATTAATTCTTCTGATCCATGAACACTGGCTATTCTTCCATTTATTTGTGTCTTCTTTGATTTCTTTTATCAGTATTTTATAGTTTTCTATATACAGATCTTTCCCCATCATAGTTAAATTTATTCCTAAATATTTTATTGTTTTTGGTGCTATGGTTAATGGAATTATTTCCTTTATTTTTATTTCAGGTCATTTGTTGTTAGTGTATAAAAACACGACTGATTTCAGTATGTTGATTTTTTAATCCTGCAACTTTACTGAATTCATAGATTAGTTCTAACAATTTTTTTGGTGTAGACTTTAGGATTGTATGTATAAGATCATAACATCTGCAGACAAAGGAAGTTTGCTTCTAACTTTCCTGTTTGGATATTTATTGCTGTTTTTTTTTTTGTTTCTTTGTTTTGCCTGATTTCTGTGGCTAGAACTCCCAGCACTATATTTCTAAGAGTGGTGAAAGCTGGCATCTTGTTTTGTTCTTAATCTTACAGAGAAAGCTTTCAACCTTTCAACACTGAGTATGATATTAGCATGGCTTGTCATGCTGCTGCTGCTACTGCTGCTGCTAAGTTGCTTCAGTCGTGTCTGACTCTGTTCGACCCCATAGACGGCAGCCCGCCAGGCTCCCCCGTCCCTGGGATTCTCCAGGCAAGAACGCTGGAGTGGGTTGCCATTTCCTTCTCCAATGCATGGAAGTGAAAAGTGGAAGTGAAGTTGCTCAGTCGTGTCCAACTCCTAGCGACCCCATGGACTGCTGCCTACCAGGCTCCTCCGTCCATGGGATTTTCCAGGCAAGAGCACTGGAGTGGGTGCCATTGCCTTCTCCGATGGCTTGTCATATATGACCTTTATTATGTTGATGTATTTTCTTTCTATGGGCTTCCCAGATGGTGCTAGTGGCAAAGAATTCACCTACCAATGCAGGAGGTATAAGAGTTCGATCATTGGGTTGAGAAGATCCCTGGAGGAGGGCACAGCAATCCACTCCAGTATTCTTGCCTGGAGAATCCCATGGACAGAGGAGCTTGGTGGGCTATAGTTCACAGGTATGCAAAGAGTCGGACTGAAGCAACTTAGATTATATGCATTTCCTTCTATACTAAATTAGCTGAGAGTTTTTGTCATAAAAAGATTTGGGCTTTGTCAAATTATTATATGAACCCGTTAAAATCACAGGTATGCAAAGAGTCGGACTGAAGCAACTTAGATTATATGCATTTCCTTCTATACTAAATTAGCTGAGAGTTTTTGTCATAAAAAGATTTGGGCTTTGTCAAATTATTATATGAACCCGTTAAATTATTTAATAATTTTTATCTTATCTTCTATTAATGTGGTGTGTCACATGTTTTGAGTTGTGTATCTTGAAACATCATTATATCCCAGGGATAAAACCTGTTTGATCATGGTGTAGGATCCTTTTCATGTACTGCTGAATTCAGTTTGTTAGAATTTTGTTGAGAATTTTTGCACTTGAATTTCTCAGAGACATTGGCCTGTAGTTTTCTTTTTTTAACAGTGTCTTTATCTGGCTTTGGTATCAGGTAAAACTGACTTCGTAAAATGATTCTGTAAGTGTTCCCTTCTCTTCATTTTTTTGGAGGGAAGAGTTATGTAGGATTTGTGTTAATCATTCTTTAAATGATTGGTAGAATTCACCAGCAAAACCATTTGGTCCTTGGCTTTTCTTTTTAGGCAAGTCTTGGATTACTGGTTTAATCTTACTCATTATCAGTCTGTTCAGATTTTCTATTTTTTCATGATTCATTCTTGGTAGGTTGTATGTTTCTATGAACTTTCCAATTCTTCTAGGATATCCAGTTTGTTGGTGTTCATAGTAATTTCCTATGATTCTTTGTATTTCTGAGGTATCAGTTGTAATGTCTCCTCTTTAATTTCTGACTTTTTATTCCTTTTCTCTCTTTTTTTCTTAGTCTAGTTAAAAGTTTGTCAATTTTCTCTATCTTTAATAAAAAGATTTCCTAGTTTCCGTGATCTTTTCTATTTTCTATTGTTTTTCTGCTCTCTATGTCTTTCTTTCCGCTCTTTTCTTTATTTCCTTTTGTTGCTAACTTTGAGCTTAGTTTGTTCTTCTTTTTCTAGCTCCTTAAGTTGTAAAGTTAGATTGCTTATTTGAGATCTTTCTTTTTTCTTAATGAAGGCATTTATCATTACAAACTTTCCTCTTTGAACTGCTTCTGCTGTATCCCATATGTTTTGGTATGTTGTTTTTTCATTTTGGTTTGTTTTAAGATATTTTTACTTCTCTTTTGATTTCTTCTTTGGTCATTAGTTCTTCTGCAGTATGTTGCTTAATTTCCACATATATATTATTTTTCCAGTTGGCATTCTGGTATTCATTTCTAGTTTTATACTACTGTGATAATGAAGTATTTGGTATAATATCAATCTTCTTAAATTTGTTAACCCTTGTCCTATGACCTAGGATAGGAGCTGTCCTGCAGAATGTCCCAGGTAGAAGAATATGTTGGTTGGAGTCCTCTGTATATGTCTGTGAGCCTCATTTAGGGTAAAGTATCAGTTCAGTTCAGTTCAGTTGCTCAGTCGTGTCCGACTCTTTGCGACGCCATGAATCGCAGCACACCAGGCCTCCTGTCTATCACCAACTCCCGGAGTTCACTCAGACTCACGTCCATCCAGTCAGTGATGCCATCCAGCCATCTCATCCTCTGTCGTCCCCTTCTCCTCCTGCCCCCAATCCCTCCCAGCATCAGAGTCTTTCCCAGTGAGTCAACTCTTCGCATGAGGTGGCCAAAGTACTGGAGTTTCAGCTTTAGCATCATTCCTTCCAAAGAAATCCCAGGGCTGATCTCCTTCAGAATGGATTGGTTGGATCTCCTTGCAGTCCAAGGGACTCTCAAGAGTCTTCTCCAACACCACAGTTCAAAAGCAACAATTCTTTGGCACTCAGCCTTCTTCACAGTCCAACTCTCACATCCATACATGACCACAGGAAAAACCATAGCCCTGACTAGACGGACCTTAGTCGGCAAAGTAATGTCTCTGCTTTTGAATATGCTATCTAGGTTGGTCATAACTTTTCTTCTGAGGAGTAAGTGTCTTTTAATTTCATGGCTGAAGTAGTTCAAGTTAATGTTTCTTTGCTGATTTTCTCTCTGGAGGATCTCTCCATTGTTGAAAATGGGGTATTGAAGTCTACTGAATTGCTGTCCATTTCTCCCTTCAGATCTGTTAGTATTTGACTAATATGTTTAGGTAGGTATGTGTTGATTGTCCTATTTACTTCACGAATTGACACTTTTATGGTTACATAACCATTTTTGTCTCTAGTCATTACTTTTGGCTTAAATGGTCTATTTCACCTGATACAAGTATAGCTCACCTTGCTCTCTTTTGGTTTCCATTTGTATCAAATATATTTCTCCATTCTTCATTTTGAGCTTATATGTGTTATTTAATCAGAAATGAGCCTGTTATAGGCAGCATAGAGTTGGTTCTTATTTTTTCCATCCAGCCACTATGACTTTTGACTGGAGAATTTAATCTATTTACAAATAGAGGATTATTAATAGATAAGAACTTATTAATGCAATCTTATTCATTGTTTTATGGCTGTTTTGAAGTTCCCTCATTCCTTTCTTCCTCTCTTGTTACCTTCCTTTGTGGATTGGTGACTTTTTTTGTAGTGTATGCTTTGATTTGCTTCTCTTTATCTTTTGTGAATCTACGGTAGGTTTTTGCTTTGTGGCTACCAAGAGGCTTAACATAAAACATTTTATAGACACAACAGTCTTTTATGATTATAGCCACATAACTGATTGCATATATAAACTACCCATTTACCACCCCTTTAATGTTGTTAACAATTTGCCTCTTTTTATACTGCATATTCATGCACATTATTGTAGCTATAGTTATTTTTTAACACTCTTATCCTTTAAACTTTATTCTAGAGTTAAGTGGTTAAGACACCACCAAATTACAGTGTTAGAGTATTCTGAATTTGACTATATACTAACCTTCCCCAATGTGTTGTGTGCCCTCAGGTTTTCACGCTCCTCGTAGATTTTCCATGTTCTTTGAAGTTACATCATTGACTTCCATTTGAAACAGCAATCACCTCCACCAGGCTTTACTTTGTGAAGATAAATGTCTCTGTCAGCCCCCCTAGAGATTCGGAGGCTCTCTCAGCCAGGTTATGGACACACTTACTCCACTCTTCTTGTTCTCTCTTGTGGTTGAATTCTTCAGTTTATATGCCTTCTCTGGGTTCTTAAGAGATGGGAATACCAGACCACCTGACCTGCCTCCTAAGCAATCTGTATGCAGGTCAAGAATCAACAGTTAGAACCAGATGTGGAACAATGGACTGGTTCCAAATTGGGAAAGGAGTACGTCAAGGCTGTATATTGTCACCCTGCATATTTAACTTGTATGCAGAGCACATCATGCAAAATGCCAGGCTGGATGAAGCACAGGTTGGAATCAAGATTGCTGGGAGAAATATCAATAACCTCAGATATGCAGATGACACTACCCTTATGGCAGAAAGCGAAGAAGAACTAAAGGGCCTCTTGATAAAAGTGAAAGAGGAGAGTGAAAAAGTTGGCTTAAAACTCAACATTCAGAAAACTAAGATCATGGTATCTGGTCTCATCACTTCATGGCAAGTAGATGAGGAAACAACGGAAACAGTGACAGACTTTATTTTTGGGGGCTCCAAAATCACTGCGGAGGGTGACTGCAGCCATGAAATGAAAAGACGCTTGCTCCTTGGAAGAAAAGCTATGACAAACCTAGACAGCACATTAAAAAGCAGAGACATTACTTTGCCGGCAAACATCCATCTAGTCAAAGCTATGGTCATGTATGGATGTGAGAGTTGGACTGTGAAGAAAGCTGAGCACCGAAGAATTGATGTTTTTGAGCTTTGGTGTTGGAGAACACTCTTGAGAGTCCCTTGGACTGCAAGGAGATCCAACCAGTCTATCCTAAAGGAGATCAGTCCTGAATATTCATTGAAAGGACTGATGCTGAAGCTGAAACTCCAATATTTTGGCCACCTGATGCAAAGAACTGACTCATTGGAAAAGACCCTGATGCTGGGAAAGATTGAAGGAGGGAGGAGAAGGGGACAACAGAGGATGAGACAGTTGGATGGCATCACTGACTCGATAAACACGAGTTTGAACAAGCTCCTGGAGTTAGTGACGGATAGGAAAGCCTGGCGTACTGCAGTCCATAGGGTCGCAAAGAGTCAGACACAACTGAGTATCCGAACTGAACTGAACTGGACTCTGCAATGAACCTGGCCTTGGGCTGACTGCCCCTCTTTGGTTTTCCCAAAGGTGCACTCAAGCTCAAGTTTGGACAAACACTGGCACGCCAAGTTGGGCAGGCATTCTGTGCATGCTCACTTGCCATCTGCCAAAGCGCCTTCCTTCTGCCACAGCGGGAGAGGGTGTTTTTGTCAGTATCTCAAAAGCTGGGGAAGCAGTGTTCACTTACAGGCTCTCATTCCCTCAAAAAAGAGCGTAGACCAAGAAGACCTCTTGGCCTTACTGTGCTACTTTGGGGGATGGGAGATGCAAGTAAAGTCAAGCTGTATTCTTATCCCCTTTGAAACATCTAAACTCATGTAAGTGTACACACACACACATATTTTCCCCACCCAGTAACATGCTAGAACTTCTCTGGAAATTTGGTCTTCCACAAAAGGCTCTTGTCATTCATTGGTGATTTTCTAAGACAGCACTTTCCAGGGGCTCCTGGGCCTCAACCAAGAGAAGCTGGAGCTAGATCACAGATCACTGCAGGGTCCTTAGCCAGAATCAAGGTTTGAATGCATATTGCCTGATGCACAGTGAGAAAGACTTCTCCTGAGCCCCTTGACATATGGTGCTGTATCCCACAACTCCCACAAAGACACCTTTGTTTATAAACAGATGCCAAACTAATGTTGTTGATGGGGAAGACAAAAACAAGAAACATCTTATTCCACCATGATTGTGATGCCAGTTTCTGGAAACTCCTCTGTACCAGTCTTCCTATCAATGTCTGCTGGGAGAGGTGAAAGGAAAGAATAGAAGGCAAGTCTTTGCAAAGCTGAGCAGAAAAAGAAAATCAAGAGCCAGGTATGACTTTGCAGGTATGACCACTGCTGACCATTTTAGCCACAGGTGGTTTAAAGGAAGGGACGAATATTATATACAATCCAGAAAGAACAATAAATGGAATTTTAATATATTTATTATTCATTTTATTTTTTACATTATAAAGATTAATTTCAAAATATTTATTAAGGGCTTCCTGGTGGTCCAGTGGTTAAAAATCAGCCTTCCATTGCAGGGGACCAAGGGCTTGATCCATGGTCCAGGAAGATTCCACATGTCTCAGAACAGCTAAGCCTATGTGTCACAACTACTGAGCCCACATGTGTAGGACCTGTCTCTGCAACAACAAAAGCCACCACAATGAGAAGCCTAAACACTGCAATGAAGAGTAGCCCCTGCTTGCCGCAACTAGAGAAAGGCCATGCACAGCAACGAGGACCTAGCATAGCCAAAACTAAATAAATTAGTTAATTAAAACTATTTATTACACATCTACTATATGCAAAACACTGTTCTGGGCACTTCAAATACATAAGGGAACAAAAAATGCATCTGTCTTCATGGAACTTACATTTGATAATAGCACATGCTTGGTGTAAAACATTAGAAAATACTAAACCTTGTAAGGAAGAAAAGAAAAAGTGTCTATTGCTCTACCAACAAAAGATAGAGAGTTTTTAACATTTTGATGTATTTTTAGTTCATTTTGTTTGCTTTGCCTATTGTTGTTCAGTCGCTGAGTCATGTCCGACTCTTTGTGACCCCATGAACTGCAGCACACCAGGTTTCTCTGTCCTCCACTGTCTCCCAGAGTTTGCTCAGATTCATGTCCTTTGAGTTGGTGATGCTATCTAACAATCTCATCCTCTGTCACTCCCTTTTCCTTTTGCATCATGTCTTTCCCAGCATCCAGGTCCTTTCCATTGAGTCAGCCCTTAGCATCAGGTGGCCAAAGTATTGGAGTTTCCACTTCAGCATCAATCCTTCCAATGAATATCCAGAGTTGATTTCCTGTAGGATTGACCCGTTTGATCTCCTTGCTTTCCAAGTGACTCTCAAGAGTCTTCTCCAGCACCACAATTTAAAAGCATCAATTCTACAGCACTCAGCCTTCTCAATGGTCCTACTGTCATATCTGTAAATGGCTACTGGAAAAATAATAATTTTGACTATGGGGACATATGTTGGCAAAGTGATGTCTCTGCTTTTTAATACGATGTCTAGTTTTGTCATAGCTTTCCTTCCAAGGAGCAAGCATCTTTTAATTTCATGACTGCAGTCACCCTCTGCAGTGATTTTGGAGCCCAAGAAAATAAAATCTGTCACTGCTTCCACTTTTCTCCCTTCTATTTGCATGAAATGATAGGATCAGATGCCATGATCTTAGTTGTTTGAATGTTGAATTTCAAGCCAGTTTTTTCACTCTCCTCTCTCACCCTCATAAAGAGGCTCTTTAGCCCCTCTTCACTTTCTGCCATTAGAGTGGCATCATCTGCATATCTGAGGTTGTTGATATTTCTCCCTGCATTCTTGATTTCAACTTATGAGTCATTCAGCCCAGCCTTTCCCAGCTTTCCTTGTGGTTCAGATGTTAAAGAATCTGCCTGCAATGCAGATCTGAGTTCAATCCCTGGGTTGGGAACATCCACTGGAGAAGAGAATGGCTACCCACTCTAGCATTCTTGCCTGAAAAATCATGGACAGAGGAGCCTGGTGGGCTACAGTCCATGGGATTGCAAAGAGTTGGACACGACTAAGGGACAAACACTTTCACTTTCACTCTGCATATAAATTAAATAAACAGGGTGGCAATATGCAGCCTTGTCGGACTCCTTTCCCAATTTTGAACCCATCAGTAATCCCATGTAAGGAACTGCTGCTTTTTGCCCCACATACAGGTTTTGCAAGAGACAGGTAAGGTAGTCTGTTATTTCCGCAGTTTGTTGTGATCCACAGTCAAAGGCTTTAGCATAGTTAATGAAGCAGAGGTACATGTTTTTCTGTAATTCCCTTGCTTTCTTTGTGATCCAGCAAATGTTTGATCTCTGATCCTCTGTCTTTTCTAAACCCAGCTTGTACATCTGGAAGTTCTCCATTCGCATACTACTGAAGCCTAGTATGAAGGATTTTGAGCATTTCCTTCCTAGCATGTGAAATGAACGCAATTGTACAATAGCTTGAACATTCTTTGGCATTGCCCTTCTTTGGGACTGAAAGCCACTTCCCCATGATGAGGCTGTGATCCATGAAGGGGATGCCTACATTCACACATATACATAGTTTTTAAATGTGGGATTTTACTGTACCCTTGACTTACATAACATTATACAGTTTGTAAAAGGATATGAAACTGTCAATGCCTCTTCATAAAAGTTGCCAAATGGCTTTCCAGGAGTTTTGTTAATCAATGATCTGAGTTGTTAGGGGCTTAATATAAACAGAGCTTGGTAATACATTGATTAGATGTATGTGTGTATGAAAGAGAGAGAAAAGTGGGTGAGAAAAGAAAAAGGGATGCTTCTCAGATTTATGACTTGTTCTACTAACAGGCAGATGTGGAGATCAATATACAAGAATAAAATTCAGTAAAAGGAGTAAATTTCATATGTAAAAAATATGGTTTTGAGGTACCCCATGGGCATCCCAACAGAGCCACCAGCCTAGAGCTGAACATTAATTTCTGAGCTGGAGATTTGGGTCTGGATTTTATATTAAGCAAGATGAAGAATGAGATCACCTAGCTAGAGTGTGTAGAATAAGAGGAAGATAAAAGCTGAGTTTCAGCGAATTTGCACTGTCCCAGAGACTTGGCCTTGGACTCTCCAGTCTGGGGGACCCTGGGATGGGTGGGATATTTCTAGGACAATCTAGAGTTTCCATCTACTCTGACATTCACTTAAGATGTCTCTGGAGTTCCCTTGATTGAGTTATCCCTTGGATATATCCCTAATCAAATTGGCTTATGGAGTCAAAATTGAGGTATAGATTTTATTTACTTCCTCCCTTTCCCTCCACATGCTCATACATTCTTTAAATTTAGCTTAGATTTTTTCCAGCTAAGATTTTTAAATCATGATAGGAAAGTACAAGGGAAAATTGTGCACTGAAAGTCTAGAAACATTATTGCATTATTGCAACATTATGTGTAAAATGGAATTTTGGGAGTCCTAGCAGTGGAATGTGAAATTCGTATTTTGGTACCTGAACTTTCAGAAGTCAAAATGAGTCAGTTTAAAGACAATTTAAAAACAAATTTAATTCTTTTTTATGGCTAACATTCCACTGTATATACGTGCCACATCTTCTTTAATCATTCTTCTCTGATGGGCATTTAGGTTATTTCCATGTCCTGGCTATTGTAAATAGTGCTGCAATGAACATTGGGGTGCATGTATCTTTTTTTTTTCTGCTGTTAAATACATTTATTGTAAACTTTAGACACAAAAATAGGTTCTCTAGGCCATTCACATGCACATTAAATGCATGTATCTTTTTGAATTACGATTTTCTCTAGATATATGCCCAGGACTGGAATTACTGGATTGTGTGGTAGCTCTATTTTTCTTTTTTTTAACATTAATTTATTTGTTTTAATTGGAGGCTAATTACTTTACAATATTGTAGTGATTTTTGCCATACATTGACATGAATCAGCCATGGGAGTACGCATGTCCCCCATCCTGAACCTCTTCCCACCTCCCTCCCCATCCAGTCCCTCAGGGTTGTCCCAGTGCACCGGCTTTGAGTGCCCTGTTTCATGCATCAAACTTGGACTAGTGATCTATTTCACATATGCTAATATACATGTTTCAATGCTATTCTCTCAAATCATTCCACCCTTGCCTTCTCCTACAGACCTGTTCTCCCATCATCCCCTGGGCTGCCTCTCACTGCAGAGCCACAGGAGAAGCTGTGTGCACTGTCTCCAGGCTATGGCTGCACATCCCTGAAAATGACCAGCAAATCCTGAGCTCTCTGGGCCCAAGTCAGAGGGCACAGGGCCCTGAGCCATCCCCTTCACACCTGGCTCTGCAGGACCTGTCGCTGAGTCTGATCTCCTCCCCTCCTTCCTCACCCAGTTCCTCAGGAACCCCTGCCTTACCCAGCCACCTGCTGTCAAAGGAGAACAGTGCCAGCGTCAGCCTTCTACCTCCTCTGCCCTTGGCTGCTCCAGACCCAGTACAGAAGGGCAGCTCCCAGCCCCTGTCAATCATCTGCTCAGCCCACGGCTCCCTGCCCCCCCGGGTCCCCACGCCCCAGCAGTATACCCAACGCCCCACTCCTGAGCTGCATCCCAAGCCTGTCATACCTTGGCCATGCCCCCAGTATACATCAGGCCCATGTAAGCAGTGCCCAGAAACCTAGCCCGGAGTTCAAAGAGCTTGGGTTACCCCCCAAGACCTGGCAGCATTCTCCAAGGACAAGAACCACCAAGGGAGCCCTGGAGTCCAGCTGTGTCTGGGGCCCCCCAGAGAGGCATCCTGATGGTTCTGCCTTCCAGGATGCATACAAGCCACCTTGCCCCTCCCTGTGTGCCCAGGTCCAGGCTGCCAGGCTCCCTCCCCAGCTCTTGGCCTGGGCCTTGAGCTTTTTGATGGAGCCACAGCCTGACTCTGAACTGACCCAGATGTGAGGGCTTGTGGGAGGATGTGTGCACGGGTCCAGGCCTGGGGGCGGATAAACAGAGCTCCACACTAGCTTCCTTCAAATTTTTTTAATAAAATAATATCATGCAGCAGCAAAAAAAAAAAAAAAAAAGACTGTAAAAATGCTTCTCCCAAAAGTCTGTTCTTTATATCTGTGTCTCTTTTGTAGTCTTGCATATAGGGTCATCGTTACCATCTTTCTAAATTCCATATATATGTGTTAATATACTCTATTGGTGTTTTTCTTTCTCACTTACTTCACTCTGTATAATAGGCTCCAGTTTCTTCCACCTCTTTAGAACTGATTCAAATCCATTCTATTTAGTAGCTGAGTAATATTCCATTATGTGTCTATTTTCTTTTTAAGGAAGTTCCACACTGTTCTTTATAGTGGCTTCAAAGGGAATCTACACTCCTCCATAGGGAATTTACATTCCCATCAACAGTGTAGGAGGGTACTCTTTTCTCCACACATTTCCCACCATTTATTGTTTATAGATTTTTAGATGATGGCTATTCTGACCAATGTGAGGTAATAAATCATTGTAGTTTTTTAAACTCCTTATTGAACTTGTTATATATATATATTATATATATATATATAATATATATATATATAATATACCTTGAAGCATGAGGATATTAGCTCCCCAACCAGGGATTGAACCCATACCCCCTGCATTGGAAGGCAAACTGTTATCCACTGGACCACACGAATCCAGTGTGGTCAATCCCCTTCACTGTGGATTTGATTTGCATTTCTCTAATGATTAGTAATGTTGAGCATCTTTTCATGTGCTTGTTTGCTATTTATATGTCTTCTTTGGAGAAATGTCTGTTTAGATATTGGGCTTATTTTTTGATTGGGTGGTTTTTTTTTGTTTTTTTGTTTTTTTGTTTTTTTTTGATCTGCTTAAGCTGTATATTTTTTGGAGATTAATCCTTTGTTGTTTGCTTCTTTTGCAAATATTTTCTCCCATTCTGAGGGTTCTCTTTTTGTTTTGTTTATGGTTTCCTTTGCTGTGCAAACTCTTTAAAGTTTAATTTGCTTCTGTATTTTTTTCATTACTCTAAGAGGTGGATTGAAAAAGGTTTTGCTGTGATTTATGTCAAAGACAGTTTTACCTATGTTTTCCTCTAAGAGTTTCATAGTATCCAGGCGTACATTTAGGTCTGTAATCCATTTTGAGTTTATTTTTGTATGTGGGGTTACAGAGTGTTCTAACTATATTCATTTATGCAGCTGTCCTATTTTCCCAGTGCTACTTATTGAACAGACTATCTTTTCTCCATTGTATATTCTTGCCTTCTTTGTCATAGATTCAGTTCAGTTCACTTGCTCAGTCGTGTCCGACTCTTTGCAGCCCCATGAATCGCAGCACACCAGGCCTCCCTGTCCATCACCGACTCCCGGAGTTCACTCAGACTCATGTCCATCAAGTCAGTGATATCATCCAGCCATCTCATCCTCTGTCGTCCCCTTCTCCTCCTGCCCCCAATCCCTCCCAGCATCAGGGTCTTTTCCAATGAGTCAACTCTTCACACGAGGTGGCCAAAGTACTGGAGTTTCAGCTTTAGCATCATTCCTTCCAAAGAAATCCCAGAGCTGATCTCCTTCAGAATGGACTGGTTGGATCTCCTTGCAGTCCAAGGGACTCTCAAGAGTCTTCTCCAACACCACAGTTCAAAAGCATCAATTGTTCAGTGCTCAGCCTTCTTCACAGTCCAACTCTCACATCCATACATGACCACAGGAAAAACCATAGCCTTGACTAGACGGACCTTAGTTGGCAAAATAATGTCTCTGCTTTTGAATATGCTATCTAGGTTGGTCATAACTTTTCTTCCAAGGAGTAAGCATCTTTTAATTTCATGGCTGCAGTCACCATCTGCAGTGATTTTGGAGCCCCCAAAAATAAAATCTGACACTGTTTTCACTGTTTCCCCATCTATTTCCCTTGAAGTGATGGGACCAGATGCCATGATCTTCGTTTTCTGAATGTTGAGCTTTAGGCCAACTTTTTCACTCTCCTCTTTCACTTTCATCAAGAGGCTTTTGAGTTCCTCTTCACTTTCTGCCATAAGGGTGGTGTCATCTGCATATCTGAGGTTATTGATATTTCTCCCGGCAATCTGGATTCCAGCTGTGCTTCCTCCAATCCAGCGTTTCTCATGATGTACTCTGCATATAAGTTAAATAAGCAGGGTGACAATATACAGCCTTGACATACTCCTTTTCCTATTTGAAACCAGCCTGTTATTCCATGTCCAGTTCTAATTGTTGCTTCCTGACCTGCATACAGATTTCTCAAGAGGCAGGTCAGGTGGTCATAGATCAGGTGACCATAATTAGGTGCATGGGTTTATCTCTGGTCTCCATTCTGTTCCATTGATCTATACTTCTGTGTGTGTGTGTGTGTGTGTGTGTGTGTGTGGGTGGGTGCACGCGCGTGCGTGTGCATGCATGCCAGTACCATGCTGTTTTGATTACTGTAACTTTGTAGTTTAGTCTGCAGTCAGGGAGCCTGATTCCTCCAGATCCATTTTTCTTTCTCAAGATTAGTTTGCCTATTCATGGTCTTTCACGTTTCCATATACATTACTCAGCCATAAAAAAAGAACAAAATAATGATATTTGCAGCAACATGGATGGACCCAGAAGTTGTCATACTAAGTGAAGTAAGTCAGACAAAGAAAGAGAAAGATAACATGATATTGCTTATATGCGGACTTTTAAAAAAGGGTACAAATGAACTTATCTACAAAACAGAAATAGAGTTGCAGATATAGAAAACTAGCTTACGGTTACCAGGGAGTGAGTAGGGAGCAACAAAGTGGGGGAGTGGGGTTGACATACACACACTACTATATATGAAATGGCAAACCCAGTGGCTCAATGGCAAAGAATCCACCTGCAATTCAGGAGCCACAGGAGATGCAGGTTCCGTCCCTGGGTTGGAAAGATTCCCTGGAGGAGGGCACGGCAAACCACTTTGGAGAATCCCACAGACAGAGGATCCTGGTAGGCTAGAGTCCATAGGTTCACAAAGAGTGATAGGCTCCTGGTACGAAGATGAATACGACCAAGGCCAATGCAAGAGTTGGAGTCAGAGGAAGCAGGAGGTCCATCTGAATTCAGACTTCATATACTTGAAAGGCCTCAGAGACAGACATACAGTGACAGGAATGCAAGATGGTGATTCTACAACTTTAACTTTTTATGCCTGTTTGGCACTATCAATTATCTTCTTTCTAAAAATCCTGTCATGGCGGGGGGGATGCATAACTATATTATATTATACTTTAATTTGCAAAAATCAGAAATTTGTTAAATCAACACTTTTAAAAAGGCTACCATTTTTAGAAACCTGTTTCAGGATTTCTCAATGCTCTAATATGCCAGAAACCTCCAAAAATGAGAGAGGCTGTGCCCTGTTGATACCTGAGAGCCCACAGAGAAGACATAGTCTCAATCCTCAAAAAACTTCCAACCTAAGAGGAGACAGAGGCACATTAACAGGCTATTTCAGTATTAGGCAAACCTGAAGCTTTCTTGACTATGCCAAAGCCTTTGACTGTGTGGATCACAATAAACTGTGGAAAATTCTGAAAGAGACAGGAATACCAGACCACCTGATCTGCCTCTTGAGAAATCTGTATGCAGGTCAGGAAGCAACAGTTAGGACTGGACATGGAATAATAGACTGGTTCCAAATAGGAAAAAGAGTACGTCAAGGCTGTATATTGCCACCCTGCTTATTTAACTTAAATGCAGAGTACATCATGAGAAACGCTGGACTGGAAGAAACACAACCCAGAATCCAGATTGCCGGGAGAAATATCAATAACCACAGATATGCAGATGACACCACCCTTATGGCAGAAAGTGAAGAGGAACTAAAAAGCCTCTTGATGAAAGTGAAAGAGGAGAGTGAAAAAGTTGGCCTAAAGCTCAACATTCGGAAAACGAAAATCATGGCATCTGGTCCCATCACTTCATGGGAAATAGATGGGGAAACAGTGGAAACAGTGTCAGACTTTATTTTTGGGGCTCCAAAATCACTGCAGGTGGTGACTGCAGCCATGAAATTAAAAGACGCTTACTCCTTGGAAGAAAAGTTATGACCAACCTGGATAGCATATTCAAAAGCAGAGACATTACTTTGCTGACTAAGGTCCGTCTAGTCAAGGCTATGGTTTTTCCAGTAGTCATGTATGGATGTGAGAGTTGGACTGTGAAGAAGGCTGAGCACTGAACAATTGATGCTTTTGAACTGTGGTGTTGGAGAAGACTCTTGAGAGTCCCTTGGACTGCAAGGAGATCCAACCAATCCATTCTAAAGGAGATCAGCCCTGGGATTTCTTTGGAAGGAATGATGCTAAAGCTGAAACTCCAGTACTTTGGCCACCTCGTGTGAAGAGTTGACTCATTGGAAAAGACCCTGATGCTGGGAGGGATTGGGGGCAGGAGGAGAAGGGGACGACAGAGGATGAGATGGCTGGATGGCATCATTGACTCGATGGATGTGAGTGTGAGTGAACTCCAGGAGTCGGTGATGGACAGGGAGGCCTGGCGTGCTGCGATTCATGGGGTCACAAAGAGTCGGACATGACTGAGCAACTGAACTGAACTGAAGCTTTCTTAAGCCCAGTGTGTGCATCTTGCGAAAGAAACCAATGACCCCAACAACAATGGTTTGGCCAGTAACAGATACTAAATTGAAGTACTTTAGTGCTCAGGGGAAAAATGCTAAATTTTTTCACTCCATTTATTGTTCAGTTTTCAATTAATTCCCATGTCCCATTCTGCTACTCCTATCACTTTATTTCAATAAAGGTTCAAAATGTATTGAAAACGTTACTTTATCACTTTTCTTCTAGTTAATGTCATCTTATGAAGTGCAATTATCAGTCATGAGTATTTTGGGGAAAGACAAATTACTTGGGTGGGAGTACCTCCAAATTAAGAGTCTCTAAGAATTGATGCTTTTGAACTGTGGTGTTGGAGAAGACTCTTGAGAGTCCCTTGGACTGCAAGGAGATCCAACCAGTCCATTCTGAAGGAGATCAGCCCTGGGATTCCTTTGGAAGGAATGACGCTAAAGCTGAAACTCCAGTACTTTGGCCACCTCATGCGAAGAGTTGACTCATTGGAAAAGACCCTGATGCTGGGAGGGATTGGGGGCAGGAGGAAAAGAGGACTACAGAGGATGAGATGGCTATCACCAACTTGGTGGACGTGAGTCTGAGTGAACTCCGGGAGTTGGCGATGGACAGGGAGGCCTGGTGTGCTGCAATTCATGGGGTCGCAAAGAGTCGGACATGACTGAGCAACTGAACTGAACTGAACTGAATGACCATCCCAGGTCTCCTCCCTACTATAGGTTATAAACAGACTGGTCACACAACACAATCCTCAATGTCTTTCTTTATACCCACTATAATGTTATATATGTGTATATGTATGATTTTTGACTGACATCAACCGCTGAACTCTTGTTTGCCTGATCCTCAGAGGGAAAAAAACAAAATAGGAGTTTAAAAGATTCAGAAGAAATCAGTGAACACATAAGAAAGTGCTGTCTTTATCAATAAAATAAAGCTCTGGGCTATGAAGCTTACAAAAGGAAGGGAGTCTCACAGTAAACCCATGTGCCCTTACTCTAACTCCGAGGTTTTCACTTAGACCTAAGAAAAGCTCTCATTTATCACAATCACCATCAGGGTAGCCTGGACAAGGCATTACTTCCCATTTAACTCTGTCTGGCTCAAGGAAGGACAAAAGATTACCAGCATAGACAGTTATGGAATATTTAAAGAAGTCATTGGTGATAACGTATACGAGGTTGGTGATAACATTCCAGAAACGAGCAGTGAGAACAAATCTGCATACTAACAAAGAAGAGGATTTGATGTGAGTTAAGAACCTATGTGGAGAAGGCAATGGCACCCCACTCCAGTACGCTTGCCTGGAAAATCCCATGGACGGAGGAGCCTGGTAGGCTGCAGTCCATGGGGTCTTGAAGAGTCGGACATGACTGAGCAACTTCACTTTGACTTTTCACTTTCATGCATTGGAGAAGGAAATGGCAACCCACTCCAGTATTCTTGCCTAAAGAATCCCAGGGATGGGGGAGCCTGGTGGGCTGCTGTCTATGGGGTCGCAGAGTCGGACACGACTGAAGAGACTTAGCAGCAGCAGCAGCAAGAACCTATGTTGTGCGTAGTCAGCCGTTTCTGATTCCTTGTGACCCCATGGACTGTAGCCCACCTGGCTCCTCTGTCCATGGGATTCTCTAGGCAAGAATACCAGTGGGTTGTTATGCCCTCCTCCAGGGAATCTTCCCAACTCAGGGATCGAACCCAGGTCTCCTGCGTTACAGGCTGATTCTTTACCATCTAAACCACCACAGAAGCCCCAAAGTTTACCAAAGATACATAATCAGACTGTAGCCCGCCAGGCTTCTCTGTCCATGGAATTCTCCAGGCAAGAATACTGGAGTGGACAGCCAGTCCCTTTTCCAGGAGATCTTACTGACCCAGGGATGGAACCCGGGTCTCCCACATTACAACAAGATTCCTTACCATCTGAGCCACAAGAAGAACCTATACCCTAGAAAAAAAGAGAACAGGAAGTAGATTATTCCTCAAAGGGCAAGAAGTCAAAGTTTGAATCACCTCTGTCTCTAACACTGGCAAAGCTTATCCCAGTTACCAATGTCCCTAGCTGCCTGCCAAATGCAAAAGTAAATCACTTCATGGAGGAAGATAAAGTCATTGTATGCCTCAAATTATTTATTAAAATGTTCACACATAATATCAGTATTCAAGAAAAAATAATTAAGAAATAAGGAAATAAAACAACATGATAAAAAAAAAAAAACAAGAAAAGCAACAAAGAAACAGAATCTCCAGACAATGAGATATAGACTGTAAAATAACCACTCTTAATGTGTACAAGAAAATTAAAGACAAGATTGAGAAACGGAGAGAATTTGAAATGGTAACAAAAGGTAAAAATAACTAAACATAAATAACAACCAAATCAGGAACTCAATAAATTAAAAGATTAGACACACCTGAGCAGAGAATCAGTGAGCTACAAGATCAGAAGAAAATGTCCATGTGAAAGCAAGCAGAAAAGGCAAGAGATGGCAAATACAGAAGAGGTTAAAAAAAGAAAAAAACATCGCGAATGCCAATAGGAAGTCTAATATACACGTATTTGGAAACTCAAAAGGAGCCACCAAATAGAACAGAAGGAATATGAAAAATATTATGCCACATCCCTCTGACATTCTGATTCCTGATGAGAAATCTACGGTCATCTGAATTGTTTTTCTCTCATAAGTTTTTACTTCTTTTCTGGCTGCATTTAAGAATTTGTCTTTAGGCTTCATAAGTTTAATTATGATGTATCTTGATTTTGATTTCTTTGACTTACCTGGTTGGAGTTTGCTCATCATCTTGAATCCGTATGTTTACACCTCTTATCCAGTTTGAGAAGTTTTCAGCCATTTAGTTATTCAAGTATTGATACTTTTTTAGCCTCACTCTTTCTTCTTTCCTTTTGGGTCTCTGCTGACATGAATGTTAAATCTTTTGCTGTAGTCCCCATAGATTCCTGAAGCTCTGTTCTCTCTTTCTTTCTTCTTTTTAACTTTCCCTCTTCTCTCTGTTCTTCAAATTGGGGTATTTTTTGATTCTTCCATCTTTCAGTTCACTGATTCTTTTCTCTGTACTCTTAGTTCTGCTGAACCCATCCATAGACCTTTTTATTTCAGTTATTGAATTTTTAGTTCTCAAATTTCCATTTGGTTCTTCTTTTTATCTTCTATTACTTTGCTGAGGCTTTGTAATTTTCTTCATTTATTTCACCCATGTTCATAATTGCTTCTTGAAACATTTTCAGCATGGATAAAATGGTCTACTCATTCTTACATCTCTGTCTTCTTTTTGTTGGCACCTATTGATTGAAAATAGTTTAAAATCTATTGGTTCTTGCTTAGTAGAATAGGTTATTTTTTTTTCCTTAGGATGAATAACTTTTAAAATGGAAACTTGGATATTTTACAAGTTATAAGACTCTGCATTTTATTTAAATCCTCTGTTTCGACTGTTTGTTTATTTGTTTTTTTAATGACACAGCTCCTGCAAAGGAAAAGAGCACCTTATTACTGCTCAATGGAGGTAGAAGTCCAGGTTCCTCACTTGGCCTCCACTGGCACCCAAGGAGGAGATTGATCCTTGTCACTGCTGGGCAGGGACAGATGTTCTGGCTCCCTATATGGTCTTTACTGACAAGGCCATGGAGGTGGCCTCTTACTGCTGAATAATGGTGAGAGTCTTGATGCTCCACTACGCCTCCTGTGACATCACCCCAGGGAAAGAGCTAGGGGGACTTTGTTACTGCTCAGTGTGAATAAAAATCTGGGCTCCTGTTTGGCCTTCTCTGACACCATCGCATCAGAGAAGAGGAATTGGGGTTCCTCATTATGGCCCTGAGATGGCAGACGTTTAGGCTCCTCACTCAGCTTTGCTGCTGTGGGTAGGGATGGGACCATATTCCTTCCTGTGATGTCTTGGCTTCAATAGAGCAGTTTTTTTTTTTTCTATAAGTTTTATGAAAACTTTACGAAGACTTTTTCCTAAGAATCTTGTGAAGCTTCCCCTTTCTTGGTGCTTCAACTAGAGACAGCAGGGTTTTGTTGAGCAGGCTTTTTTTCCCTTAGGCTCACTGGCACCTCTGATTTGCTGGGTTCTTTGCCTACAAATCTGGGATATATAGGCCAAAAGAAAATTCTAGAAATTTACCAGTTTGTTGTTTCTCAGATTCTGAGATCCCAACTCAGCCTTCTTTCTTCTGTTTTTCTTTCAGAGTCTTCTTATGTTGGTTTTTTACATAAGGTATAGGGTTTTTTGTTGTTGGTGTTGTGCTTAGTGGGACAAATAGTGAAAGGTACATCTACTCTCTGGCAGTGGAAGTCTTTCATTCATTATGCTTTCTAAAAACAATGTGTAACAATATCATTTATCTTGATTTCTGAGTTTTGATCCCCTCTTAAATTTGGCAACTTAGGCAATCACCTGCTTCACCTCATCCTACTTCCAGTCCTGTTTGGAAGTCATCATAGAGGCTCGAATAATTGAGAAAAACATTAATCCAAAATAATGTAAGAAATGAGACAGAAGTAACATAGAAGAGTAAAACAAATAGAAAACAAATGTTACCATAATAGATTTAATTCCAAATATATTAAAATGACTAAGTAATACACAGGGGTACTCCAACATTAAGAAGTTAAGGAAAAGAGGAAGATCCACAGTGAGACCAGGGAGGGTTCAGTAAGTTCCTTGTTTGCAAGAAAAATTTAAAAATGAGAGCAGCAACCCTTGGATCCTAAAAGACCCTTAGACAATATAAACATTCAGGAGTTTCTCCAACTTCCAGGAGAATAGTAACCACTTCCACATCTGCATGCTAATACACTTCATATTGTTGCTATTCCAAGACCGGGCCAGAGTTAAACTTGAACACTCAAGATTTAGCAGCCACTTGGGACAATAATGCTGAAAAGAAATTTCTAGAACTGGTGTGTCATCCCCTGCTTAGCCTGCTATCTTCTGGGATTTTTGCCACCTGAGGCTGTCCTGTCTTCTTTCTCAGCTCCACAGGAATGACTGAGTATGCTTCTAGTTTAAAGTTTCCAAGCCAACATTAGAGTTTAACTACTGCAAGAATCAAGGCCATCATCTACAAGCTGAGAAGCAACTAAGTAACTGTTCTCAAGTACATACTATCATACTGGTTTCAACACATTGCCTGAAGGAAGAAAAGGAGGAAATAACTCTAGTTATCTATAGCATATGTAAAGTACTAAAGGCCCCTCTGAAAAATCTGGACTTGTCGGGATCCCTTTTTCAGCTTGCTGTATCTGTGGGCTCACTGGGGATATCCCAGAGTATGAGTTCATTTTGGTAACCATAAAACAATTTCTCTGTTTTTGGCTGCACCATGCAACTTGTGGGATCTTAGTTCCCGGATCAGATATTGAACCCCAGGGCCAAGCAATGAAAGTGCCAAGACCTAATCACAGGATCATCAGGGAATTTCCAAAGATTTCATTTTTTGATCCATAAGTAGTTTTTAAAAAATTTTAGCAGCTAGCAAATAGAATATAAACTTTATACTGGGGCATAATAATGAAGATCATGTAATGAAAGCTTGCTGTGTACAGGTACTAATGTTAATATAAGTGCTTCCCGTGTATTTTCTCATTTGCTTTTCACAACAACACTATTTTAAAGGTGAGGAAATGGAATATTGATGAAGTTAAACAATTTGCCCAAAGTCACCCTGGTTTGATCCCTGGTTGGGAAGATTCCCTGGAGAAGGGAAAGGCTACCCACTTCAGTATTCTGGCCTGGAGAATTCCATGGACTGTATAGACTGTGGGGTCGCAAAGAGTCGGACATGGCTGAGCTACTTTCACCCCACTATTAAGTTGAACTAAGACTTTAGCCCAGGCTATCTTCAAACCAAAGTCTTAACCACAAGACTATCTCCTTTCCAATGTTGCCTTAAAACAGACACAGGGATATGGTAGCCAGAACTACCCTGAGTTTGTCAACTCTCCTTAAGTTTGAACAATCCGTTTTCACTCCAGAGAACACCTGATAATTATTAACTGACACAAAACCTGTACCACAGAGAACTGTGTTTTAACACTAACTTCATTCTTGGGTCTTCAATCTTATTATCCTTGTAGGTGCCTGATTACTAAACGCTCCTGGAGGAAATCTCAATGTCTGAGAAACTGCTATCATATAAATTCAAGGTCATGAACTTCTACCAGATCCCACTGATGCTACTGTGATATTATGCCCTAGATCCATTTCAAATCTTTCCATTCTGTTCTGTAGTAGGAAGCTTCTAAGATTGCTTCCAATGATCACACCTCCTAGGACAGGCATACCTCATTTTATTGCATTTCAGATAATTAAAAAATAATAATAAGCTTAAGGTTTGTGATAAGCCTGAGATGTCAGATGATGATCAGTATTTTTAAAACAACAAAGTTATTTTTTAATTAAGGTGCCTGTGTGCTAAGCAGCTTCACTCACGGCAGACTCTGAGATTCCAGGGATTGTAGCCCACCAGGCTCCTCTGTCCATGGGATTCTCCAGGCAAGAATACTGAGTGGATTGCCATGCCCTCCTCCAGCGGAATCTTCCCAATCCAGGAATTGAACTCACGTTTCCTGGGGTTCCTGCATCTCAGGAGGGTTTTTCATATATTTTGTCATCTTCCTCTCAGCTAGATTCTTCTCTATCAGCATTTACATTAAGATTCTCTCATAGCAAAACACAAACACTAAAACTGGCTTGACATATCACCTTCTGCAAGTAGTCCTTTCTTTCCTCTCTCATTGTTTAATGATAGTTTGATCATTGCCAATTCATTTTCCAAACTATTCCTTAACCTACTTAGTTATTCCTATACTCCCCTACCCACCATGGAACGTTCCTAATCTTTACTCAGCTTAAGTACGTTGCAGCATTTAGCAATGCTGATCATATCATCTCTTTGAAACATTGACCTCCTTGATGTCATCAGCTCAGTTCAGTTCAGACTGTTTGCAGCCCCATGAATTGCAACATGCCAGGCCGTCCTGTCCATCACCAACTCCCGGAGTTCACTCAAACTCACGTCCATCGAGTCGGTGATGCCATCCAGCCATCTCATCCTCTGTCGTCCCCTTCTCCTCCTGCTCCCAATCCCTCCCAGCATCAAAGTCTTTTCCAATGAGTCAACTCTTCGCATGAGGTGGCCAAAGTACTGGACTTTCAGCTTTAGCATCATTCCTTACAAAGAAATCCCAGGATTAATCTCCTTCAGAATGGACTGGTTGGATCTCCTTGCAGTCCAAGGGACTCTCAAGAGTCTTCTCCAACACCACAGTTCAAAAGCATCAATTCTTCGGTGCTCAGCCTTCTTCACAGTCCAACTCTCACATCCATACATGACCACTGGAAAAACCATAGCCTTGACTAGATGGACCTTTGTTGGCAAAGTAATGTCTCTGCTTTTGAATATGCTATCTAGGTTGGTCATAACTTTCCTTCCAAGGAGTAAGCGTCTTTTAATTTCATGGCTGCAGTCACCATCTGCAGTGATTTTGGAGCCCCAAAAAATAAAATCTGACACTGTTTCCACTGTTCCCCCATCTATTTCCCGTGAAGTGATGGGACCACTTGCCATGATCTTCGTTTTCTGAATGTTGAGCTTTAAGCCAACTTTTTCACTCTCCCCTTGCACTTTCATCAAGAGGCTTTTGAGTTCCTCTTCATTTTCTGCCATAAGGGTGGTGTCATCTGCATATGTGAGGTTATTGATACTTCTCCTGGCAATCTTGATTCCAGCTTGGGTTTCTTCCAGTCCAGAGTTTCTCATGATGTACTCTGCATTTAAGTTAAATATGCAGGGTGACAATATACAGCCTTGACGTACTCTTTTTCCTATTTGGAACTAGTCTGTTGTTCCATGTCCAGTTCTAACTGTTGCTTCCTGACCTGCATACAGATTTCTCAAGAGGCAGGTCAGGTGGTCTGTATTCCCATCTCTTTCAGAATTTTCCACAGTTTATTGTGATCCACACAGTCAAAGGCTTTGGCATAGTCAATAAAGCAGAAGTAGATGTTTTTCTGGAACTCTCTTGCTTTTTCCATGATCCAGCGGATGTTGGCAATTTGATCTCTGGTTCCTCTGCCTTTTCTAAAACCAGCTTGAACATCTGGAAGTTCACAGTTCACGTATTGCTGAAGCCTGGCTTGGAGAATTTTGAGCATTACTTTACTAGCATGTGAGATGAGTGCAATTGTGCAGTAGTTTGAGCATTCTTTGGCATTGCCTTTCTTTGGGATTGGAATGAAAACTGACCTTTTCCAGTCCTGTGGCCACTGCTGAGTTTTCCAAATTTGTTGGCATATTGAGTGCAGCACTATCACAGCATCATCTTTCAGGATTTGAAATAGCTCCACTGGAATTCCATCACCTTCACTAGCTTTGTTCATAGTGATGCTTTCTAAGGCCCACTTGACTGTCTGGCTCTAGATGAGTGATCACGTCATCATGATTATCCGGGTCATGAAGATCTTTTCTGTACAGTTATTCTGTGTATTCTTGCCACCTCTTCTTAATATCTTCTGCTTCTGTTAGGTCCAGACCATTTCTGTCCTTTATCAAACCCATCTTTGCATGAAATATTCCCTTGGTATCTCTAATTTTCTTGAAGAGATCTCTAGTCTTTCCTATTCTGTTGTTTTCCTCTATTTCTTTGCATTGATTGCTGAAGAAGGCATTCTTATCTCTTCTTGCTATTCTTTGAAACTCTGCATTCAGATGCTTATATCTATCCTTTTCTCCTTTGCTTTTCGCTTCTCTTCTTTCCACAGCTATTTGTAAGGCCTCCTCAGACAGCCATTTTGCCTTTTTGCATTTGTTTTCCATGGGGATGGTCTTGATCCCTGTCTCCTGTACAATGTCACGAACCTCATTCCATAATTCATCAGGTACTCTATCTATCAGATCTAGGCCCTTAAATCTATTTCTCACTTCCACTCTATAATCATAAGGGATTTGATTTAGGTCATACCTGAATGGTCTAGTGGTTTTCCCTACTTTCTTCAATTTGAGTCTGAATTTGGTAATAAGGAGTTCATGATCTGAGCCACAGTCAGCTCCTGGTCTTGTTTTTGTTGACTGTATAGAGCTTCTCCATCTTTGGCTGCGAAGAATATAATCAGTCTGATTTCAGTGTTGACCATCTGGTGATGTCCATGTGTAGAGTCTTCTCCTGTGTTGTTGGAAGAGGGTGTTTGCTATGACCAGTGCATTTTCTTGGTAAAACTCTATTAGTCTTTGCCCTGCTTCATTCCGCATTCCAAGGCCAAATTTGCCTGTTACTCCAGGTGTTTCTTGACGTCCTACTTTTGCATTCCAGTCCCCTATAATGAAAAGGACATCTTTTTTGGGTGTTAGTTCTAAAAGGTCTTGTAGGTCTTCATAGAACCATTAAACTTGATGTCATACTCCTCTGCTTTTCCTTTCTCCAGCTGCCATACTGTCTTTTCAGGTTTTTTCTTTACTGCCAAGCCTATAAACATTGATACTTCTTAGGTATAAAGTCCTTCACCCATGTCCATTCTGACCCTGTAGGCCAAAAGTCCAAATTGAAATGCTTTAAGAAAAAGGCAGGTAAAAAGGAATGATATTCACTGGGTCTAAGACTCTAAAAAGTGATGGGGGCTGTGTTGAACTGGGTAGTCCAAATTCCATGGAGAAATGGCGATCTCTGTTTGGCTTAATCTAGTTTGTCGGGTTCCTGCCCCGGTGGATCCAGGGAATTCAAAGGGGAGATGGCGTAGGTGAGGAAAACGTATTTATTTAATTAGAAATATAAAGAGAGATTAGGAAGAAATAGTGTAGTAGGAAAATTTAGTGGAGAAAAGAGGCTGAATAACTTGGTTTAAGGGGAAAGCCAATAAAACTTCAGGACAAGAAGTTTGCACCATCTACATTAGGCCACCGGCATCCATTTGAATAGCGGAGAGTGCCCTGCCTTGGGCTCCCTCTCTCATGGATCTTAGAAGCCGGGGCAAGCAAGTAGACATGGTGAGCCTCCCCGCTCCAGATGGGAATTCAGTCAGAAAATAGAGTAAAGACACGGGGGATACCAGTCCAGTGACTTGCCCGTCCTCTATTGTTGTAAAGGCTTTTTATACCTTTTTTTGTACATAGAGATCAATGGATAATATAAAATTATGCATCAGCAGCCCTGACTCTTATCGAGACCAGGCTTTCTCTCTGCATACCTAGTTGTATACACAAGTCTTAGGTGATTTACATCATCTTTTGGCCAGAAGGCCAATTAACATTTTATGGCCCTTTTTTGATACGGCTTTGTCAACCAGAAGACTTATTTGTGTTGTTCTTCCCAAAGTCTGTTGCCACTCTCAGAAAGCACTAAATAAAGTTACATTCTTACATAGCAAGGATACAATAATTTATAACAAGGAAAAAAGTACAGTGATTTATAACAAAGAGAAAATTCATTAACTCAAAGGTCTAGTGTTGCTAACATCAAAACTACTATATTCCTATTTCTGCATCCTGATTACATTGATTAATATCCTCCCAGGTGCCTAAAAGATAAAGGATATGGAGGCCTGGCAGCAAACATTAACTCAACACACACTTCACCAAACTAATTCTTAACTCTAAAAAGCTCTATATCTTTAAGATGTTTTGAGCTTCATGCCTCTCACAGCTGGGGGCTGTAAACAATCCACAAGTTGTAAAGCAGACCGGTCAAATAGGTTAGAAAGCCATCAAAGGGGGTTTAAGCCGAGACATTCTTTCTATATACAGGAGACTGTTAACTGGAGCTCTAAATTAACTCTTTCCAGAGAAAAGGTGGTAATGTTAGAAGAGTATAGTATAGCAGACAGTAAACAGACAGATTTTGGTTTCGGGGTAGATGCTCAGACAGAGGACCCCTTGAGACCTGACTTGCCTTGCCCATCAGGCCTCTCTGCATGACCTTGTCATGCGTGGCATCTCCCGTGCTGGCTCCCGGCACTAGTTGTTGTTTTCAAAGACAGCAATGGCAACCCACTCCAGTACCCTTGCCTGGGAAATCCCATGGATGGAGGAGCCTGGTGGGCTGCAGTCCATGGGGTCGTGAAGAGTTGGACAGGACTGAGCAAATTCACTTTCACTTTTACTTTTCACTTTCATGCACTGGAGAAGGAAATGGCAACCCACTCCAGTATGCTTGCCTGGAGAATCCCAGGGACAGGAGCCTGGTGGGCCGCAGTCTATGGGGTCACACAGTCGGACACGACTGATGTGACTTAGCAGTTGTTGTTTTATAGGAAAGCAGCCATATAGATTGGAATTTCTAAAATGCCTATTTCTAGGTGCAATTTCTTCATCTTAAAAACTCTGTAAATAATAATGATGATAATAATATTTAAACACCAGGAGTTCAAGTTAATCTACAATCAGCTCAGTAGTCCATCATTCCCACAGATTCTCCTAAAACAATCTCACCATTTCCCATGGCTTCAACAGCCATTTTATGCTAAAATTTTCCAGATCTCTAAGGTTAGCTCTCTCCTCCCAGCTCTATACAGATCCAAATGTAAAATGCCTTCTTGTCCTTTTTTTTTTTTTTTTTTTGGCCTCACCAGGTGGCTTGTAGAAGCTCAGTTGCCCCACCAGGGATCAGACCTACAGCCCCTTCAGTGAAGAGTGGAGTCCTAACCAATGCACTGAGTTAGCGGAAGTCACTCAGTTGCAATCAACTCTGCAATCCCATGGATGGTAGTCCATTAGGCTCCTCTGTCCACGAAATCCTCCAGGCAAGAATACTGGAGTCGGTTGCCATTTCCCCTTCCAGGGTATCTTCCTGACCCAGGGATCAAACCCAGATCTCTTATGTCTCCAGCACTGGCAGGCAGGTTATCACTAAGGCAAGCCCCTAACCACTGGACCACCAGGCAATTCCCTCTGTCAATTTTCTAATCTCATTTGCCACCATGGTTTCATCTGGATTACTAACATTCAGTTCAGTTCAGTTCAGTCGCTCAGTCGTGTCTGACTCTTTGCGACCCCATGAATTGCAGCACGCCAGGCCTCCCTGTCCATCACCAACTCCCGGAGTTCACTCAAACTCACGTTCATCAAGCTGGTGATGCCATCCAGCCATCTCATCCTCTGTCATCCCCTTCTCCTCCTGCCCCCAATCCCTCCCAGCATCAGAGTCTTTCCCAATGAGTCAACTCTTCGCATGAGGTGGCCAAAGTAGTGGACTTTCAGCTTTAGCATCATTCCTTCCAAAGAAATCCCAGGGCTGATCTCCTTCAGAATGGACTGGTTGGATCTCCTTGCAGTCCAAGGGACTCTCAAGAGTCTTCTGCGACACCACAGTTCAAAAGCATCAATTCTTCGGTGCTCAGCTAGATTTCTAACAATCTCCCAACTAATCTCTACTTCTATTTCATCCCATTTAATCTTTTCTCCATAGAATTCTCTTTACAAAGTAAAATTTACGATATCACTATCCTGCTCAATCTTCAAGACTTCCCTTCGCCATCATGAGAAACTCTATGCCTTTACACTGTTTACAAGGCCCTTGTGGGTCTGCCCAGCAACATTCCTTCAGTTTCGGAGAGCTTTAGTCTCTCCCATACCTCAGCATGTTATTGACTAAGAACACTCAGACTTCACATGTCACTAGTTTTCCTTGACCTCCAGATTATCTTGTTCTGTCTCATAACACTCAGCACCCAGGAAATTCATTGTTCAGTAATGTCTATTTACTCTATCATACTAAGATCAGGAAAGCAGAAACCACATATGCCTTGTTCACCATTGGAGTTCCTAGTCCCTTAAATAGTGCCTAGGCCTCTCTGGTGGCTCTAAACCCCGGTTCATTCCCTGGGTGGGGAAGATCCCCTGTAAAAGGAAATGGGAACCCACTCCAGTATTCTTGCCTGTAGAGAATTCCATGGAGCAGAGGAACCTGGTGGGCTACAGCCCGTGGGGTCACAAAGAGTTGGACATGACTGAGCAACCAACACTAAACAGTGCCTAAGACAACGTCAGCTCTTAATAAATGTCTGCTGAAATAATCATTACATTTACCCTTGAAAGTGTTAGTCTCTCAGCCGCATCTGACTCTTTGTGACCCCATGGACTGTAGCCCGCCAGACTCTTCAGTCCATGGGATTCTCCAGGCAAGAATACTGGAGTGGGTTGTCATTTCCTCTTCCAGGGGATCTTCCCAACCCCGAGATCTAATTTGTGTTTCCTGCATTGGCAGGAGGGTCCTTTACTGTCTGAGCCATCAGGGAAGCCCAGATCCCCGGTAGGTCAGCTGGTAAAGAATCCCTCTGCAGTATAGCAGACCCCGGTTCGAATCCTGGATCAGGAAGATCCTCTGGAGGAGGGAACGGCTACTCACTCTTCTGGCCTGGAGAATTCCATGGACTACAGTCCATGGGGTTCCGAAGGGTGGGACACGACTGAGCTACATTTACCCCTGCAGACAGCTATTTAAACCCTTCCCTAATGCTTAATCCTAACCTCTCTTTTGAGAGAAAAGAATGAGTAAATTTTGACTGTCTCATTCTCAAAAAAGTCTTTCCCCGCCACCGCCCCCCCCCCAGGAACGAATGAATGATCCAGTCACGTGGGGCTGACTATGGGTCACTGGCCTCTTTAAGCGCGGGACCTGGGGAGTGGTGAGCTGCAGTTAACAGCACCACGTGTAATAACCCGAGCAGCCACAGGACCTAATTCTACCAAACATGCGCTGCCCGCCGTACACAGAGAGGGCGGGCACCCGGGAGGAAGATCCTAGGCGGCCGGAACGTGCTCGCGCCCGTGGCCGCCGCTGCCCGCGCCGCGGCCGACCGGGTGTCGGAGCGAGCGCACGTGCGCCGGCCGGACCCAAGCAGAGGGAGCGCCCGGACACTGGCGAGGAAATGGCTGGAGAGGCCCTGTTCAGCGGTAGGGAAACGTGCGGGGCGAGTTTCGCCCCGAGAGGGGAGAGCAGAGAAGGAAAAGCTTTCAGGACTGAGAGGAGAGAGGGAGGATCGTGAGCTAGGTAAGGCGGCCAGACTTAGGCCTCGGGAGGAAAGGGGACGGGGCGGGGCGTGGTGGTGGGGGGGTGGGCAGCGGTATAAAACACACCCGGAACCGGTTGCGAGTTTATTCTGAGGTCCGGCTCGGAAGTGCTCACACCTGGAGTGTGGCGCGGGTGGGTAGAAGGTGGAGCCCCACCCCCGACAAAGCCAGGCTGTAAACCGGCCTAACCCCGCCTCAGCTGCACTCCCTCCTCCCTTCGCGAGCGGCCTAGGCTTAGCGAGAGCCAAATCCGCTCGGTTAGCTCCGCCCTGCCATTAGAGGAGGGCGGGCGGGGGCGTGGCCCTCCCGCTCTCTAGTCTGCGCTTAGGCGTCCGCGTCAGCCGGAGTCCGACGCCGTGACGCAGCACGTCGACGTAAGTGACGCGCAGGCCCGGGCCGCTCCTCCTTCCCTGAGTGAGTGCCGGCCCGGTCGGGGAGGGGGAGAAGAGGGAGGGAGGGGGAGGGAGAGGCGACCCGGGAGTCGTTGTGGGCCGCGGGCCGGACCGGGTCCCGGGAAGGCGGGAGCCAGGGACGGGCCGAGGGGCTTGGCGGGCCGTTAGCGGGCCGCGGCGGCTGTAGGGTCTCCTCCCCTGCCGGACTTGCGCGCCCCGGCGCTCGGAGCCTCCGGCGCTGTGCCCACCCCGCTCCAGCTCGCGTCTCCCGACTCCAATTAGGTCAGGCTCGGAGTCCCGCGGCCGCGGCTCCGGCCCCCAACGCGCGGCGGCCGCCCGGCTCGCCTTTCTTTCTTCCCTCGCCTTCCTCTCCTCTTGCCTCACCCTCCCCCCTTCTTTCACGTTGCTGGGGTTTTGTTTTTTTTGTTGTTATTTTATGCTTTAGGGGTTTTGTTCCTCAGCCCGAGCTCATGGGTGTACATTATCATGCTCCTCTTTTGTAGAGCAACTGGACGGCCATGGAGGCCGAAGAGACGATGGAATGCCTTCAGGAGTTCCCTGAACATCATAAAATGATCCTGGACCGATTGAATGAACAGCGAGAGCAGGACCGGTTTACTGACATCACCCTGATTGTCGACGGTAAGCAGGGTGGTGGGCTGAGGAGCTAAGTTTGTGCCTTCAGATCTCTTCCCTTCCCCCACATGCCTTTTTTACCCACCTTCTGTAGACTACCTACCGAAAGTCTGTGGAGGGTGCGCTCTCGGACCCGAGGACACTTAACAATATCTCTTAACAGAGACCATGCTGCAGAAGGCTGGTCACGCTTTCCACGTAATCATGGCATTTTAACTTCTTGCAGCCTTTTCAAGTGTTCTTATTGCACACTTCAGTGCAGGATGAGGGCGTGGGTTAGGGAGGATGTCTCTGAATGTTTGGTTAGTAGATTTCTGCTGCTAAGCTGCTTTGAGCAGTCACTCACGGGAGTCATTTGCGAAGTGTCGATTCTTTCTAGTTTCCCAAATGGTCTTGGAGGTAGAATGTGAGAGACTCTTTTGCAGCACTGGTACCTGCTTTGATAACCCCCAAAATAGAATGGGGTATTTACCAGTCTTGAGAGTTGTCATTACAGTGGAGACAAACACAGCTTAGGTGTCTTTTCTATTTAGTGAAAACTGACTTCTTAAGGCAAGCTAATCTTTGTTATAGGTCTGCTGTAAGTTGAGTTTCCTAATATTAGGCATCCTAAAGCAGTTTTCATAGTAAACACACCCAGCTTAGTGCTTATTCTGTGGCTTTTTTCTTCTTTTCCGATGATATATAACCTTTTGAGTTAAGTTTCTATTTAGAAGTTTCAACTGAATAGGATGCTTTTGACTTAAAGTGGTACCTCCTAAAATGTTGTAAGGTGTCCTTTATAAAACTGACTTAACAAGTAAGACCTCTGAAGTAAAGATCTGGCTTCATGTCTAATCGAGATTCAGATTTGTCAAGATAGCTGCCCAGAATATAGTTTTTAAAATTGTATTAAGAAAGATTTTAATTTAATTTTTTAACTTGTTTTATTATGCTTGATTTTTGTGAACATGATGATTGCGTTTTTTTTCTCTAGGACACCATTTTAAGGCCCACAAGGCTGTTTTGGCTGCTTGCAGCAAGTTCTTCTATAAATTCTTTCAGGAGTTTACTCAGGAACCTTTGGTGGAGATAGAAGGTAAATGCTTGTTTTAAATACATTATTTAGCAAACATTATAATTTGATGAAGTTTTTTAGACAGTAATTTAGTAAAATACCATGAGAAATAGGTACGAATGGTTCCTGTTAGGTGACTGGATAAATTGTTCTTTTGACACCTGAGAATTCTTACTTTTAGTAACGTGCTCGGTGAAATGATCTTCCAGGATAAACTTAGGTTAAATGGTATTTGTTGGTCTCTTAAACGAGCCCTTTTCATTGCTAAAACCAGTGGTCACAGTCTTTTGAAAATGTATTAAAAGTGAATTTCCATCTTATTTAGTGGCCTTATGTTTTAGACTGATCAAGATGCTGCAGGCCTCGGTATTAGCGTGACATGCACAGTGTGAAGTGAGCTGCTATAATATGGAAAAGGCGAGGAAAGATGAACTAAAGTGACATTTAAAAGAAGTTCAAGTGGTTGTAGAAGGTCTAGAATGGAAGGGGTCATCCACTACATAATGTCCCAAAATAGAAATTTTTATTCTTGTTGTTGTTTTTTTTTGTAATAATAGTTCACCAAGTGCTAGGTATTATGCTGTGTTGTTTGTGTGCATTTTCTGAGTTTCACAGCTATCCTTTGAAGTAAGTTGTTTTATTTCCAATTTACATATCAGGGAACAGGCTCTAAAACGTTACTTACCTAAGCTTGCCTACCTAGCAAGGGATTCAGTTTATGCTGTTCCCATGCTTTTGTTTTCTGCTACTATAATACGTAGCTCTCTACCCCCAATCCAAAATTGTAGGAAATGAATCAGCTTTCTTACATAAATATGGGGTTCTTGAATTTTGGTTTTGTATCCCTTTCACTATGGATATATTCTCTGTTATGAATGGGTTGCCTAGAAACAGTATTCCCTTGGAAAAATTTGGTGCTTAGGGGAGTAAAGAAGACTAAGAGTTAAAAGATCCTCTTACTTTGATAATGCCAGCTTATCTAGAGTTCTAACTGATATCCATAGATAGATTATCTTTTGATATCTGTGATGGAGAGAGCACAGGCATAACAGAAATTCTCAAAACATAACTAAAGTGAGACTCCAGGATCCTATATGTATTTCTTTCTATTACAAGGCAAAGTTACATCCAGATATTCACCTGAGGTACGAGACCCAAGAAAGGTTACTTTACCTCAGTTGCATATTTGCTGTTTCATCTGAGAAGTGTGATTGTTAGTAAGCTTGTACTAATGATTAATTGAATTAACATGTGCAGAGTGCCTGGCGTAGTGTTTGGTGCATTGCCAAAGTTGACTAAATTGGGGCTATTTATCAAATTTAATACCTGTTAATAGCATGCCAGATCCAGGAAATGAGAAATTGATTAAAAAGACAACCCTTAAGAGTTTCCAAATTTAATCATGGGTAGGTAACAGGTAGAAGAGTGCAAAAAAAAAAAAATGTTGCAGGGAATTTTATTGCAGAATGGTGTAAGAAGGGAAGAAGAAGGATGAGTGGTTTAGTAGCTTAGAGAGAGGAAGAATTTCACAGAGGAGACAACTTCTGGGCAGAATCCTAAGTCAAAAAGTAAGTGGCCAGGGCTAGAAATATGTATTGCTGGTGGAGTGTGGAATACTGACCTACCTGAAGAAGTAGGGTCTTTTCTTCTCAAGAGTAATCACTTTGGAATTATTTCTTATATTTCTGATGTGCTATGTCCATTATAGGTACTTCTCTGATGGTTCAGATGGTAAAGAGTCTGCCTGCAATGCCGGAGACCTGGGTTTGATCTTTGGGTCAGGATCCATTATAGTACAGGACACACAATCTTCAGTATTTAAACTATAGAAAGTAAGAAGGAGACATGTAAAAACATTCTTTGTTTTTATTTGTCAGATCCAGGTTTAAAGAATCAATTTGGCTCAGTGTCTTCTTAAGCCTTTAACTTTGAAATTGCTTTACTACTATCTGGCTAGGTCACCTGGCTGTAGAGAAAGCCCTGGGCATGCACTTAGAAAACCTGGGTTGTAGTCTTAGTTTTACTGTTTGTTAGTTGTGTAACACTGAACATCTTCCTGTTTTTCTCTTTTAATTTGCAAATATGTCCAGTAAATTTGGATGATGTCATGGGCATTTTGAATATTATATTTTAACACTGCAATCTGTTAGAATCTCTGGAAAATGCTTTGGTTTTTGTTACTGTTACTGATTTGATTGTGGTTTATTTTGTTTTGGCAGTCAACCTGATTAGGTTCAAACTGCCTTGTATGGGCTGCGAATCCAATTCCAATTTACTTCTTAACACCTTTGTTCTGTTTAGGCCCCAGGTGTGCCCACCTGGGTGGTAGTCCACACACAGTCTAATTCTCAGAGCCTTTGCTGTGCTACCTCCCATTATTGTAGCTAGGCAGTATGCTCAAGACTGCATACACAGGCTTAAAGGACTTTTCACCAGCTCCCCCTCCTGATTTTCTCTATACTTTATCTCCCCAGAGCTCCCTTTCCTGGTCCTCTGGCTGGAAAACTGGGAATTTAGCCTCTCTGTGGTCTCCTACATTTTCTGTGATAGGATCCATTTCCTGGGTAAAATGGTGAGAGAGGAAAATAACAAGAATTCTCTGTCTCTTCAGATGATTGTCTCTTTCCTAGTTCTCAGCCAGAGGAACTTTGTCATAGAGTTTAGGTGCCTGCTTGGTGGCAGCTAGCCACAGTTATGCAGCATTCTAACTGGGGAATAGCTGAGAGAGGAATAAAAACCGGTTATTCTCCCCACCGCCACACATTCTCCATCTCCTTTCCTGGTTCTCTAGTTCTCTTGGAACTTTTTCTGTCAGCACCTACTACCCAGTTACGGGAGTTTTACTGTCCTCAGGCTGTGCTATGGAGGAGGAAAAATATAAAACAGGAAATTCACTGCTCTTCTTTGAGTTCTTTTTCTCTCCCCAGGCTCTTTGCTTCTATTTTTTCTTCAAAGTCCTTTTATATTTGTGTTAGATGTTCTGTCCAGGGTCTTTAGTTGTATCAATGGACAAGATAGGATGGAGTATGCTTTCTTCATCGTAGCTAAAACTGGAACTCCTATCTGTAAAATAGTGGTAGTTCTTATATCTAGCAGCACATTAGAAGCACCAGAGGAGCTTTTGCAGGTACTAATAGCCAGGGTTTTTCTCCAGATCAGTTCACTCTTTGAGGGCTGAAGTCCAAGCATCTGTCTTTCAAAGTTCTCTAGGTCCTTGTCATTCAGGGTGTGGTCTGAGAATACATGGCATCGTGTGGGAGCTGTAAACTCTCAGGCTCTACCCTAGTTCTACTGAATCAGAACAGAATCCTCAGATGACTCCTTTGAACAGCAGAGTTAGGGCAGCACTGCCCTAGGATAAGTCCAGTATGCAGCTAGTGTCGAGAACCACTGCCTTAGGGTTTTGTAAAAGCAAGCCTAATAGAAAGTGAAGTGAAGTGAAGTGAAATTGCTCAGTCGTGTCCTACTCTTTGTGACCCGCGGACTGTAGCCCACCAAGCTCCTCCATCCATGGGATTCTCCAGGCAAGAATACTGGAGTGGGTTGCCATTTCCTTCTCCAGGGGATCTTCCCGACCCAGGGATCGAACCCAGGTCTCCCACATTGCAGGCAGACGCTTTAACCTCTGTACCACCAGGGAAGCCCAGCGTATATAAAGGGAATTTAAATTGTAAAAGGGAATTTAAATTGTAATATGTTCTATGAGTATGAACTGTCATAGATGCAAGTTGAGCCAGCTCTTTGCTTTTTCTGTCTTTGGTGAAGTGAGTTATCTTTGATTAGGACTACAGGTTCACCTTTGACTTAAAATTGTTTTTTCAACTGAGAAGCATCCCAGCTAAGCTTTGTGACTTAGATTCATACCATATTACATCTTCAACAGTCATTGATTTCCTTGTTTGGAACACAACAGCCTTCTCCTAAACCGAGCTTCCAATTTTCCAAATCCATTCTTTACTTCCCCTGAAACCACAGATCCATAAGCACCTAGTTTCTCTCAAACAGCAACTCTGTCCAAAATTTTAGCTCCTAATATCAACAAAGAAACGCTCAAGGACATGTTCATTCATCCTATTTGAGTAGGAGTTTTCCACTAGTTGGGGAATTCTATAAGACTAAAGAAATTCCAGAATGCCCTCCACCCTCGGAAAAATGACCTAGGTTAAGGTGTTTGTATTAACATTTTTCTGAGATACCTTGTTTAAAAAAATTGTCTTCTCTTGCACACTTTTATTATGAAAGGAGTAAGGAATTGAAAAAATGGGCTGAAATTTGAAAGTTAGCCTATTAGTCCTGATGGAGTATAAAATATTTTTGCAGGGCTGTGCATTACCTACCAACCCTTCACTTACCTGGGCAGGTGTTAGGTGTTGTAAGTTTGGCTCCTGTTAACTAATTAGTCAGGTCCGTGGTTTATTCCTAGGACCAGTGTTGAACTGGCCATGTAAGAAGCACCTTGGTGCTTATAAAAAACAGTTCACTACCCCAGTTGTGATTCTGGAGATGAGGAACCCATGCTTAAGTCACAGGTGACTCTGATTAACCAAGATTGGGAGCTAAATCCACAAATCCTTGAAGGTCAAATGTTTCTTGAAATTACTAACTTATAGAATTTCCTAAGGTAATCCACTATGTGTATGCCGCAGTACTCCCAGTGGGGCCTGGGGCAGTATCCTATAACCAAATAATAATAATCCAATGTATTATTAATAAGCAACATAGCTTATTAAAATTTATTGTAAGTTGGATAAAGATGATAAATAGCCTCATGTTAGTTCAGATCAAATTTTGCTGCCACATTTATTGGAAACTTGATTTTAAGAGATGTGGGGGACTTTGTAAGTATGAGTAAGAGATTGCAGTCCCGTAGTGAGTGAGACCATGGATATTCAGATTCTTCCAAGCAGGAATATTCCTTAGCATCATCCTGTTCAGTAATCTTTCTCGTGGATTTTGGAGCCAGACCATCTGGATTTGATTCTAGTTTTATCACTTAATAGCTGTGTGACTTTGGCGAGTTACTTAGCTTTTCTGTGCCTCAATTTCTTTAAAATGGAGATTATAATAGTACTTCATAGGGTGGTTATAAAGATTAAGTCAGTTGATAATTTGTAAAGTATTTAGAGGCCTGCCTGATATATATAGTATATATATGTATATAGTGTGTGTATTTAACTAAAAACCAAAATTTCATTCTACTTCAGGAAAAATATACACGTTTATAGGAAAAATTTTTGATTCACTTTTAAGTATTTGGTCAAAACATCTTTTAAAAAAAGGAAGCAAAATCGAGTTGTCTGTTCCTCAGGCTGTTCTTGAATAACATCGTCAAAAGACAGCCAGGAGAGGGGCTTCCTGGGTGGTCTAGTCCCTAGCATTCTGTGCTCCCAGTGCAGGGAGCCCAGGTTCAACCTCTGGCTCGGGAACTAGATCCCACATACTGCAATTAAGAGCTTGCGTTCATAATGAAGATTGAAGATCTTGTGTGCCACAATTAAATATTAAAAAAAAAAGACAAAAAAAACTAGGAGACCCAAATAAAATTAACCTTCAGTGAATCCAGTTATTTTTAGTTGCTTATTTGGTAGCATGTAACTTGGTGAAGTTACATTGTATTCTATAGTGCTTTTCAGTATTCATATTGTTGTCAGGCAATTTGAAGATGAGTTTTCTCTCAGAGATTCTGACTTGTCCCACATTGCACAAGTCATGGAGAGCCTAGACTAAAACTTGAAAGTTCTGACTTCCTGAGTGATATTTTTCCTTACACAGATAGAGGATGGTAGATATTCCACCAGCTTTCTTACTGTTACCTGGAAGGCTACATTCAGGTGTATAAATTGCATTGAAAGGACATAAAAATATGTTTATATTTTTTTGGCTGCGCCAAGTGGCTTTTGGGATCGTAGTTCCTAGACCAGGGATCTAACAACACATGCCCTTGGCAGTGAAATCTTGGGAGTCTTAACCATTGGACTGCTGGAGGACATTCTTGTTTTGTAATTGTGCATATTGTGTGCAGTTTGGTCTTAAGGCATTTCTTAGCATAAAAAAGCCAGTAAAGAGGTTTCTCTTTGTTCCTGTCAGCAGCTTTTCATACCTTGCATTAGCAGACTGAAACAATATTACGCAGCATTGAAGAGCTCAGGGGAGTACAGTATCATTTGGGGCCAAAATCTAAACACAGAGCTTGTAAAGAAAGCTTGGAATTATGGAAGCTTAATTCTAAAAACGGCTTTAGCCTTTATTTAGACCAAATTTGTGTGCTTTCATTTTAGGAAGCTTTGTGTTAGATACTGTGAGGTGAATTTAGAAATTCTCAAGTAACTTGCAGTCAACAGTTGTCTATGAATTTTAACTCTCAGACTAGGTTCAGAGTTCAGCCTGAGGGAAGTATTAAAGAAGGTTCATTAAAGACATGGCATTAAAATTGGGCCCTCAAGGGTCATAGAATTTGTCCAGAAATAAAGTGATTAAGCATTCAGGAAAGGAGGGTGTTAAAGGCAAGGAAGTGCTTAGAAAGTGAAGGGTTTGTTTGAGAATCAACATATAATGTCTGTTTGATACATTTTAAAATTTGAAAGGGAAAAGTAGTGGTAAGTAGAAAAATAATGTGAAGGACCTTGAAATGAACTTTATTTGCTAAGCTGTGGAAAGCTATTGATGATTTTGGAGCTGAGTTGACACAGAGCTCCCTGGCAAGAGGGGAACTTCTGATGTAATAGTTAGCCCATTTGAGTGATAGATTTACTGTTCTGTAAGAGCCTTAGGAAATCTTTGGGAAAGATCTTAAAGTAGTTTGCTAGTTAGTTAGTGTTGAAGTTGGCTATAATATTGTGCTATAAATAAGAATTCTACCCAGAAGTCGTCTTCTAAAATGACAAATGCTAATCAGTTTTCAAACACTGGGCTTCTTTTTATTCCCATTACTAAGTGCTATAAGATTTGAATCAATGTGAATACATGTTAATGCACATCCCTTTTTACAGGTGTTAGTAAAATGGCCTTTCGTCATTTGATTGAGTTCACATATACAGCAAAGTTAATGATACAAGGAGAAGAAGAAGCCAATGATGTATGGAAAGCAGCAGAATTTCTACAGATGCTAGAAGCTATCAAAGCCCTTGAAGTCAGGTAATTATTTCCTTAATGAGGCGCAGATAGTTACTTTCAGTCATGTTCACCCTGACTTAGTCAAGAATTTATCATATGTGTCATGTCATAAACAACTGATAGTTTGAAATCAGGAATATATTTAAGGATCTGTAAAGTTCTTGGAAAAGGAAATGCAACCCATTCCAGTATTCTTGCCTGAGGAATACTATGAACAGAGAAGCCTGGCAGGCTACAGTCCATAGGGTTGCAAAGAGTCTTACATGACTAAAGCGATTTAGCACACTTAGTTTTACCGGTTACTGATTGTTCTTTCCCTCACAGTTGATTTCTTGTCCTTATAGTAAAAACTGTCCTAATATTAACAAAGGCAGCATCTTTTATTTCTAATTAAATAAGGCATGCTCATGCTCAGTCGTGTTCGACTCTTTGTGACCCCATGGACCTTAGCTCACCAGACTTCTTTGTCCATGGAATTTTTCAGGCAAGAATATGGAGTGGGTTGCCATTTCCTCCACCAAGGGATCTTCCTGACCCAGGAATTGAACCCATGTCTCTTTCGTCTCCTGCATCGGCAGGCAGATTCTTCACCACTGCACCACCTGGAAAGCCCCAATAAAATAAGGGCTGGGCAATTTTTAAGGAGTTTTCTGGGTTCCTATACACTGTTCTGTGGAGTCAAGTTGTTAATTATTTGTACCAAGACTTAGTCTAAAAAATGCTTGGCTTACAAAGATTAACATGGTATTGTTTAAAAATAAGTGAGAAAGTTGGTGAAGATACAAGAAATAGGCCAGGTGAGGTGATAATCAATGACATTACAAATACGGTGGCAAAAATACATGCCATTTGAGTCTGTACTTGCCAGATAGGTTAAGTGTAGTTCTGAGTTCTGAAGCATCTAATATAAAAGAGGGCTTCCCTGGTGGCTCAGCTGGTAAAGAATCTGCCTGCAATGTGGGAGACCTGGGTTCAATCCCTGAGTTGGAAAGATTCCCCTGGAGAAGGGAATGGCTACTCACTTCCAGTATTTTGGCCTGAAGAATTCCATGGACTTGATAGTCCATGGGGTCTCAGAGTTGGACATGAGTGAATCTCAGTTACATTATTTATGGTTATAGGATGAGAACAGATCAATTGCTTAGGAGCCATTCTTGGTATTAAAACACACAATTTCTCTTAGGAAATTATTAGGAAGACATTAAGTGGTATCATGAATAAATACTTCAACATCTTACATAATGAATAGTGGCACTGTAATGAGTAAGTAAGAACAAGAGCTCTGGAGACAGGCTGCCTCGAAAATATGCCAGCTCTGCCACTGTGTGGCCTTAATGAAATTACTCCACCTCCTGTCAGCTGCACAGTTTCCTTATCTGTCAAATGGGGATAATAAAGGACCTTTCTACATAGGATTATTTGTGAGGGTTGAATGAATGAATGTAAAGTGCTTAGCCTGGAGTCTGGCATGTAGTATTGGTGGTAGCTCCTGGCTCTGTTTCCTAGGACCCTCGATACAGGTCATTGGTAAAACATGAAGGTGAAGTTTGGTAAAAATCAGTTTCACATGGGACAAAATGATTTAGTCTGACTCCCTGATGTGGTTCAGTTAGATATAATTTAGAAATAATTGAACTGTAGTTATCCAAAAATACTTTTTTTCCTAATAAGCTTTTAATTAGTTTGGTGACAGAGTTCAAGAGTAGGCTTTCTGATAGGAGCTTGGTGTGTATATATTCTCTGGTGACTAGCATCTGGCACATGGTTTGTGTGCAGTAAACATTTATGAATGATTAAAACCAGGCCAGCATTCTTCTGCAGAGAGAGCTGAGATTTGGATGGCAAAAATAAAGGTGTGTTGTAGGTATGTACCTGATTAGATCATACTGTGTTAAAGTGGAGGTAGGTTTGGCAGCATCAGATTTCTGGTTAAATCCTGTTTGAAAACTCTCTGAAAACAAGTTCTGTGTGGTCCCTTTGCTGCTTGGGGTAGTGAGTAGCATCTCACTATAGGGGAAGTCCTGAGTAGCAGAACATCAAAACATATTCTCTGACAATGGACAAAGTTGGATTTGGGAGGCATTTAACTTAGTTTATGTTTCTAGTCAAAGGGTAAGAACAGCTGGGTGCAGCCATTCAGAACCTTTTAGAGGATTTATTATAAGACTGAGGTCCTTACAGTAATTACAGCCATCAGCGCTTGCCAAGATAAATATGTTGGCATGTTGAATTGTTGATGAACCAGTTATACATGCAGTATAGTCTGAAGAGTTCTTCAGGAAGATAGCAGTATTACATATTGGCTGTTTTTAATAGGTTATGTGTATGTCAATATTATACAATTTAGGAATAAAATTGCATAATTTAGTTGTGTTAAGTCAACCAGTGAAGGCAACTCTATGTTGAGAAGCTTATTGTATAACTATTGGTTATTGTATATCTTATTGCAGATAGAGAAGGTGAATAAATGCTCTTCTAGCATTTGCAGTATGCATGTATTTTTGAAATAAATGGTAAACTTTTTGAATGGCACTGGAGAAGATTCTCAGATCTTATTTTGCTGAAATTGCATCATTGTTTTTATTTAAAACTGTATGAGAAGGTTTCTGTTACTTGTTAGGAAACAGCAGTTGCCTTATAGATGTTTTCTTTCTCAGCTGTTTGAAATATAATTCACATAATACAGGTCAGTTATTTTAATGTAAAGTTTGAAGTTTGTTAATTGTACACCACCACAAACATTCCCATCTCCCTATGTTTTCTTATGACTTTGCAGTCAGCCCTGATCCCCAGCCCCAGGCAACCAGTGATCTTGATTTTTATCACTGTGGCTTTATCTTATTTAGAATGTTGTAGAAATGGCTTCCTCTATAGTGTAGTCTTTCATGCTTGACTTTTTTCACTTGGCCTCATGCTTTAGAGGTTTGTCCATGTTGTTGTGCATTCCTTTTTATTGCTGACTGTTAACTCCATTGTATGAATATACCATCTGGGTTTTCCTGGTAGCTCACATGGTAAAGAATCTTCCTGCAGTGCAGGAGACCTGGGTTTGATCCCTGGGTTGGGAAGATCCCCTGGCGAAGGGAGTGGCAACCTCCAACCAGTATTCTTGCCTGGAGAATTCCATGTACATAGGAGCCTGGCCAGCTACAGTCCATGGGGTTGCAAAGAGTCAGCCATGACTAAGCGACTAACATACACCATCTGTTGATGGACATTTAGATTTTATTTTCATTTTTTGGCTGTTACAAATGAAATGGCTATGAATATTTGTAGGTCTTTGTATATATGGTTTCATTTCTCTCAGTAAATACCTAGAAGTGGAATAGCTGGGTTGTATGGTGGATGTGTTTAGTTTAGTTTCTTTTAAGAAACTGCCAAACTGTTTTCCAAAGTGATGAGCCATTTTACATTCCAGCTTGTAGTGTATAAGAGTTCCAACTGCTCCACAGCCTTCCTAATACTTGATAATGATCAGACTTTTATTTTAGCCAAGTTGGTAAGTATATAGTGGTTTTAATTTGCATTTCCCTAATGACTAATGATGTTGAGCCTTTTTTCATGTGCTCTTTGCCATCTGTTTATCTTCTTTGGGATATCTTTTGCCCATTTTTAAAGTTGGGATATTGTCAAGAACTGTGACAGGTGTGCGATTTTACCCTATTTGCAAGCTAATAAGTTGGCATGCCATCTATAAGTATGGATGCTGGCAGAAGACATGAAACTCATGAGTCAGAAAGGACTTTATTTCTTACAGCATACAGAACAGCCTGAAGTTCATGTTCATATCAATTTTTCTTGCCTCCATACCCCGAGTCACTTGTGGAATAATGCAGTCACCTTGGTGTGTACTGTGCTCTCAGTGATTTACATCACAGTTGAGAAACTTTGGGCTTTAGGAAACCCAGATCTTTCATAACGAGTTGCAAGCAAACCTGCCCAGGTTTTTCCCCAGAGGGGCCATTATCTTTATTATTCTGGACAATAAATAATTGTCCTCCATTCTGGAGGTAGAAAGGTTCTATTTTGTAAGGTAATTTGCTATATAGACAACTTGGAAGACAGAACAAGACTGGCCTTATGTTTGTGTATAAGATATGCAGAAATCTGAGGGCTCCATGGAGAATTTTCTTCCACGATTTGGTTTTTCTGCACGCAGCTTCTGGTGAATTTTCTCATGAGTATGCTGCTGCATAGCCACCTGGATTAATCTGACCAATAGGGGACCTGGACCAAATCCACTCAGTTTTTCTCACACTGGATTTAATTAGGACAGCTGTTTCAGCAGAACTCCAAGTAGCAGGCTGTGGCCACCCTGTAGTGCTAAGCTTAACTGTGCACCCACTCCTCTAAGGTCCTGCACTAAGCCGACTGAGTAAATCCCTAGAAGGCCAGGTGGCTTTCTCCTTTAGTTTCTGTATTGCCTTTTCCACTTAGCTGTAAGCATTAATCTGAGTATAGCAAGATGTTTTAGCAATTGCACAGTCTCATTATTGGTCCACAGGGAGGACATCTAGGGCAAGTGTAGCCTCCGTAATAACCTTGGCTAGTGATTTGAGGCCAAAATGAATACCTTCCAGAGCCCAAGTGGTATCATTGATCACATTGTGTTGAGTCAGGCACAAATTTTGTACCACCTTTTTATTTGAGTAGCCTCCTCATTTTGAAGAGATATGTGGTCATCTGAGAACTAAATTGAAATGCCAGTGGTGTTTCCCTAAACATTGGATGGTGTCTTCTTCCCACTGAGAGTTGCAAGACATTTATAGGGAGGGAAGGAAGTTAGTACCTGACTTCATACAAGAAGTACAGTTCTTGGAACACATACGTGCTTTTGGAATAAAGTGTTGTTTACAATTTTTTTGTGCCCCCAAAGTGGGATGACCTTCTTCAGTTTGCTCACAGGTTGATGTTGTCACCAGCATGGCCTCTCCTTTTCCCAGCTCAGCTTCAATGATTGTGTCTAGGCTTTGTTTTTGGAGAGAATGTCTAAGGGCAGCCAGTTTAATCCGTTCTGTTTATCACAAGCACCTGAATGCCAGCTGAGTGGCAGTCAGGTGCCTCATGAACTGAGCCTCAGCTTTGGTAACGGCAGTGGGCAAACATCTGGTGTTTTTGCATGAGACTTATAAGTCTTGGCCATCCCCTGCTCTTTGCAAAATTCTTCCTGATAAAGTTGAGGTGGTGATTGAGTTGTCAGAATCCTCAGTGTGAGATGACAGATTGAGGAGTTGCAAGTTGCAGCACTTGAGGAAACCTGAACCAGAGCCTTTTCCTACCTGAGGAAGACTCAGAGCAGTCCTGAAGGACAGAGATCTCGAATGTCCCTTCCTCCCCTGTACCTCCTGGAGTCTACAAGGTTTTCTCTCCAGGTTCCAGGATGGTGGTTCTCCCTCTATCCCCACAAAACCAGTGTGTGCCATTCTAGTAGCTGTAACTTAACCCCATTTCCAGTTCTCTCCTTCTCTTACCCAGACTTTTCATCTGGAATGGTCAGGGACAAGGACATTTTATAAAACTTAAGATAGCTATTATGTCTTCTACCTTGGTCATGAGGACCAATCTAAGAACACTTGGCAAGCAGTAGATTCAACCAAGTAGTCATTATGCTTAGGATCCAAGATGATGTCCATTCCATAAGAGAATCCAGATAGCTGAGCTGGAACTAAGTTTAAATCTGCTAGGCCCACTTTTGACCAGGCTGGCCCCACGTTGCCATTAGGCAGAAGGAAGAAGATCATGTCTAAGAATGGTCACAGCAGACCCTGCATTTCCACTGAGGTTTATGTAACTTCCCACTCCGTTTGCCTTGATCGTTTACCCAGGAGGCAGCCCAAAACAGATGGTTCTGGGGATAGTGGGATTTGATGACTAAACTGCCTTACTGGATTTTTGGACGAGGCAGAAGTGAGGGAAGTGGAGTCAGAAAGTCTTTTGAGTCAATGTTTGAGAAATTTGCTGCAGTTCTCTACAACACCAGTATCTGGATGGTAGAAAACTTGAAAGGTTTAACAATACCTTGACTAACAGCCGATTGAGTAGCATTTGGTGCATCAGTATCAGACTGCACGTGGTCCAGAAAGCTAAACATATGACACAGCTTAGTTTCAAGAGCCCTATGGCGTGGCCAGAACCAGCTGCTCAGACCTGAACAGCAACAGCATACCCTGAAAAAGTGTCAGTAGTTGAGAGGCATATAGCCCTGAGATGGGTCAAAAGGTCTAGTGTAGTCAGTCTGCCAGGAACAGCTGGAGACAATGCCCTGTATGATTTGGCCTCATTCACCATAAGACAGGCCAACTGCTGGCCAGTGTCACAAGTCTGACATGCTGGAGTAACGTCTCCCTCAGAAGCACAGGGCCCTTAACTTTCTACTCAGTCTCTGATGGTGGGTGTGTCCCCATGTTCAGAATAACGTGGGACTTAGGCGACGGGGATGGAAGTCTGGGCAGTATAGGTTGATAGGCAACTTGATTCCAGTTGGTATCATCAGAAAACAGGCCTTTACCATGAGTATCTAAACTACTTACTCAGATGGTTGGATCAACAGCTCTTTGTCTCCATAGTTTTGACCCTCAAGGTGGGTGTCTTTAATCTGCCAAGATTTCCAGGTCTCCCAGACAGCTTGGCCATTTGCAATAGTCCAGGAGTCAGTAAAAGTATCCCAAGGTTCATTGTGGAGAGTGTCATCCAGAGTGACGAATACAGCCTTGAGTTCTGCCTTCTGAGTTGAGCAACCACTTTTGGTTTTGCAGAGTTGGTACTGAGCATCTGGCCACCCAGTGAATACCATCAGCCTTCAGCTTAGCTAGGCTACCAGTGAATGAAAAACCCTATTGATCTAGTGGCTTTCTTTGGGCAGCAGGGGTGCTACCACTTTTTCATGTAAAGCCAAGAGTTCAACTGCTTTCTTGAATGTAACTATTTCTTTGTGACCAGTGAGACTTGTTTGGGCACCTTTTACCTTGATAGTTATTAAGTTTTAGTTAACACTCCCAAATGGCAATATCAGGCTGGAGAGCCTCAAAGCTTCCATGGATCAGGCATCACTTTTAACAAGAATCAAATAGTACCTAACCCTTTCTTGTCAAAGTGAGTGCACCTCATAGCCATGTCAAGGAATTGGCAAGTCCAAAATCCAAGGACTGACTCTGGGGAGACAGCCTGCCATTAGCAGAAGCTGTAATCTGCAAAAAGTGTCAGTCTCAGAGACTTAGAGCTCAGAGAGGTCATTAGACTAGGGGGGTCCCTGAAGGTAGGGAATGTGCCACAGTTAGATGGAAACTTCAAGTGCATCCTGTTGGTTAGAGCCCACTTAAAAGGTGCTGCTTTGCAGATTGACTGATGTACAGAAAAAAGTACTGATAGAGTGCCCAGGTGAGGCACATGCTTTCCTTAGTACCTAAAAATCCAGTGAGATACTGGGCCTCATGTTTGGAGGGAAGAGGGAGGAGGTGGAGAAGCTGTTGTTGTTTTTAACTACTGGAGGGAATTGAATGTTGTCAATCTGCCTATCTAGTCCCAAGAAATTTTACTTGGTGAGCAGTCCTCTGAATTTTGTTGGGATTTATCAGCAGTCTCTGGACTTCCCTGGTGGGTCAGATGGTAAAGAGTCTGCCTGCAATGCAGGAGACCCAGGTTCAGTCCCTGGGTTGGGAGGATCCCCTGGAGAAGGAAGTGGCAACCTACTCCAGTATTCTTGAATGGAGAATCCTGTGGACAGAGGAGCCTGGTGGTCTGCAGTCCTTGGGGTCACAAAGAGTTGGACACAACTGAGCGAGTTTCACGTAATCACTTAGCAGCAGTCTCTGCTGATAGAAGTGTCGTGACACTATAGTCAGGACTTTTCAGACTGAGACTTCGGGCTTGCCAGTCAATAGGATATCAGCAATATATACATCAAGAGATAGAGACGCTTGTGCTAAATCCTGACCCAGCTACTGGTGGCTAATGTTAGGGGAGTTTTTTCCATTGTCTCTTCTCTACATGTGGCTTTTCTCGATTGAGATGGTCCGTCACTGGTACTTACAGGAAAGTAGTAAATGCCCATGCCATACCAATCCTGCTGTGCATTCAGATGTCAAAACAGTGACAGTATATATTGTGTTGGCCACAATGTTTATTCGAGTTTTTCTGTAACATCAGCTCCATCCAAAGGACAGCCTCCCTTTCCTTCTGTGACCTTGCCCAAACCCAAGCATTTGAATGCAAGCACCTCCTCTCTAAGGATGAGAGATGGGATGGTGAGTTGGACATCTGTGGACTATAACAGAGCTGTGGCAATTTGTGTCTTTACCATCCTTGAGTTTTCCTCAGCATGCTTGGATGTGTATAGTGTCTTCACTATTTGCCTTTGAGAGCAGGGAAACTTTGGCTTCAACTGTAATTCTCCTTCTCCAAGCAGGTTAAGTCAAGTTAGGGGCAAAGGGAAAAGGTAGAAGGGGAAGTGCTGTGGAGAGAGAAAGTGACTGTGCCAGTGAGCCAGATACATTTTGGTTTCCAGCAGCACCTGAGCTGCGAGTGGCTCAGCCAGACAAACCTCCAGTGTTTTCATTCCCCTCAAAGCCCTGTGTCAGGCAGAAAGGTCATTGCAGACCCCATCAGTGTCTGTTTGGGCGTTCTCTTGATTCAACAGCCCCATCCGCATTGCTTTCCACTTGGGGCCATGTGGTTTATGCCTCTGAACTGACTGAGACTTGACTTCTGCAGTGATGGCTTTTTCAAAAGAGTATACCTTTCCTTATTCATAGGTGTTTTCGTTTCCTGGGGCTACCATAACAAAGTACCACACACTGCGTGTCTTAACACAGTTCTGGAGGCTAGAAGTCCTAAATCGAGCTGTTGGTAGGGCCACATTCCCTTGGAAGCCTCTAGAGGAGAATCCTTCCTTCCGTGACTTGACTTTCTCCTTTCTCGTAGGCTGGTAGCCCCAGGTGTTCCTTGGTTTGTGACAGCATAACTCCAGTTTGTGCCTCCATCTTCACATTGCCATCTTCCCTCAGTGTTTTCATATGGCCTTCTCTTCTTTGGGTCCAATGTCCTTCTTAGGAGGACATAGTGTAGGGCCTGCTCTGATGACCTCAACTTGATTACATCTGCGAAGACATTCTAAATAAGGTCATGTTCATAGTTATTGGGTCAGGACTTCATCATATCTTTTGAGGGTGCACAGTTCAACTCAGAGCAGTAGGCAAGTAAGTAAAGAACCATTTATTGCCCAGTTGACCATACAATTTGGTAAACATGTTTGATGCCAGCTCCAGTAGACTTCCTCAAATTCCATTTGCTCTGTGAGGTCTCATCCTTCCTGTTCCAGAAAGTCTTGTCTTTTTCAGCATCCTGTTCTTGGTTGCCAATATCTGGCAAGATCTGTGAGGGATCAGAGATGTTACCCTACTTGCAAGCCAGCAAATTATCCTGCCATGATTTCACGGATGCTGATAGAAGATAACAGGATTCGTAGGTCAGAAAAAAGGACTTTATCACTCTATTTGTGCCACTTTTCTCTTCCTCGAGTCCCAGAGGTGACATAAAGTGGCCTGCATGTGGTTGGTTTTTATCACAGATGAAGAAGCCCCAGCTTGGGAAACCAAAAGTCTTTTAGAATGGGCTGCAGACAAACCTGCCAGACCTTTGTCCCATAGCAGGTACATTATTATATGGACAGTAAGTAAAGCTGTCTTCTCCAGAGGAGCCACTCTGTATTCCCAGGCTGTTGGCCTTTCTGCAAACACCTTTGAAAAATAGTCCAGAACCAAAGCTGTCTTCACAAGATATGCAGAAACACGAGGGACTCATGGGGAATTATCTCCCAACAGTTGTCTGAAGAGATTGAGTTTATTGAATTGTAAGAATTTTTATATTCTCTATATAAAACCTTTGACAAATATGTTTGCAAATATTTTTCTTCTGGTTTGTGGCTTGCCTTCCTGTTAACTATGTATTTCAAAGGACAAAGTTTTTAATTTTGATGAAAACCATCTTATCAATTTTTACTCAGAGTTTTTGCTTTCTGCGTGTTACTTAAGAACTCTTTCAGTGTTGCAAAGATTTTTATCCAGTTTTCTTCTAGAAGTGTATAGTTCTTACATTTAAGTCTGTGATCCATTTTTAATTTTTTTGTGTATGTTAAGTGAGTAAGGGACAAGGTTTATTTTTCCTATATAGATAGCAATTGTTCCAACACTACTGTCATATATTTTCACCATTAAATCATCTTGGAACCTTTTTTCAAAAATCAACAGACTATACACATGTAGTCTATTTCTGAACTTTATTTTGTTCTGTTAATCTCCGTGTCTATCCTTTTGCCAGTCAGATTGTCTAAATTTTGTAGCTTTATAATCAGTCTTGATATCAGCTAGTATAAGTCTAGGAATCTTGTTTTCTGCCTTTCCATACAAGTTTTATTATCAGCTTATCAATTTCTTCCAAAAAGCCTAGTTGGATTGATTGGTCTTAGAGAATTTTTAAACCCCTGTGTTATGTATTTCAGAAACAAAGAAAACTCAGCTCCACTAGAGGAAAATACCACAGGGAAAAGTGAAGCAAAAAAAAGAAAGATTGCAGAAACTTCAAATGTTATCACTGAGTCGTTGCCATCTGCAGAATCTGAACCTGTTGAAATTGAGGTGGAGATTGCCGAAGGCACAATCGAAGTGGAAGATGAAGGCATCGAAACATTGGAGGAAGTGGCTTCTGCCAAGCAGTCCATAAAGTACATTCAGAGCACAGGTTCCTCTGATGATTCCGCTCTGGCATTGTTGGCAGATATTACCAGCAAGTACCGCCAAGGCGATAGAAAAGGACAGATTAAAGATGAAGACGGCTGTGCATCTGACCCCACAAGCAAACAGGTAGAAGGTATTGAAATTGTGGAACTTCAGCTGTCACATGTGAAGGACTTGTTCCATTGTGAGAAATGTAACCGTTCATTTAAATTGTTTTACCATTTTAAGGAACACATGAAATCACACTCCACTGAGAGTTTCAAGTGTGAAATATGCAATAAAAGGTATCTTCGGGAGAGCGCATGGAAACAGCACCTCAGTTGTTACCACCTTGAAGAAGGTGGAGTCAGTAAGAAGCAGAGAACTGGGAAAAAAATACACATATGTCAGTACTGTGAGAAGCAGTTTGACCACTTTGGACATTTTAAAGAGCATCTTCGAAAACATACAGGTAAGGAACAAATATTTTATATTAGAAGTTTATTTTTTTCCACACTCATTTCAGGCTGAGTGTCTAAATTCTTTTTTAGCGTATAGAAACCATTTTGTGTGTTTCCTAATGTGTAGGCTGAGCACAGTGTTTTTATAATACTAGTTTGTTGATATTGATGCTATCAAAGCAAAATCAGTATTAACTTTGAAGTTAATTGTCATTCTTACACCTTGCCAATTTTTGTATTTTTAAAAGATATACATAAACACTGTTTGTAATCATTATTAAAGATTATTAATTATGAAATTTTAGTTATATGAAACTTCACTGTTAACTGGTTTTTACTTTATCTGCCTTATGTTAACACATTACATGGATGAATACATTTACAAACAATCCCAACCATGTTTATACCTTTGCGAACATTTGCTTATCTGTTTTGACCTGGTGGATAGGTAGGGAGTATTTGCCCATCTCCCTCATCTCTCCAAGGCAAACATGTCAGGACTGGTGGACAGCCAGGGAGATGAAAAGGGTAAGGTTTCTGTACTTTAGGTCATGGAGATTTAGCATACCTACCTTCAAGGAGTTCAAAGTTTTGTGAAGAGAGACAAGCAGGCACAGTCAGCTAAGTGCTGATAGAGGTAAGCACAGAGTCTTATGGGAATGCGTGCTTATGCTGTTTATGGTGGAAGACAAGGATTGCTTCCTAGAGGGTTTATCCTGTGATGATTCTCAAGGAAAAGGAGTTAGCCAGGAGACCAGCCCTCCAGGCAAAAGAAGCTAAGTGTACAGACATGAGGAGAGAAAAGTCACTCATATGGAGTACTTGTTAGCAGGTTATTATGGCTGGAGAATTGGGTCCAATTAGAGGAACACGAGGAGATGCAGCTGAAGAGTTTTGGGGCTGACAGAATGATATGCACTTTGGCATCATGGATCATCTGCCAGTGGTTCAAGGACAGGAGAGAGAAAGTGATGGGAGATGAGGCTAAGATCATGTAGTTATCTTAGATAAATGCTCTAAATGAGTTAGATTTTATCTTGGAAGACTGGGTCACTTTTAAGAAATTTAACCCAGGGAGATTTCTGATTAAATCTATGCTTTAGAGACAGAGAACTGGCAGCATTGGAGTGGGTGAAGCCTACTGAGTCTAGTTAGGAAGTTGTTTGAGTAATCTAAACAAGGATGAGGGGTTGAATAAAGGCAGTAATATAGTAAAGGCTTGAAGGCGTAACGTGAAGTAAGCAGAGTCAACAGGGTTTGGTGATTGGTGAGACGTGGAGGTAAAAGAGGGGCTTCCTTGGTGGCTCAGACAGTAAAGAATCTGCCTGCCAATGCAGGAGACTGGGTTCAATCCCTGGGTCGGGAAGATCCCCTGGAGAAGGGAATGGCAATCTGCTCCAGTATTCTTGCCTGGAGAATCCCTTGGACAGAGGAACCTGGTGGGCTGTAGTTCATGGGATCACAAAGAGTCGGACATGACTGAGCAAGTAAGGGGTAAAAGAGAAGGTGAATCCCAGCTTTCTGATTTGGGTGGCTTAGTGATCAAAAGTTTATTAAGTTAGAAAAATAGAGAAGGGTAAAATTGGGGGATGAGGGGAGAGAGCAAATACACGTACAGCTGTACCTGTGGGACACCCAGGGTGAAAGAACCTAAAGATGACCTGTAACCATGTTTTCAAATGATTGTTGCCTAGTTTTCCAAGGAGGTAATATGGAATTCTAGGAAAAAATGTGGGTTTGGAAACCAGAGTTAGATTCAGGCTCCAGGTTTTTTTTGTTTGTTTGTTTTGGCCTGACTGTGCAGCTTGTGGGATCTTAGTTCCCTGACCAGGGATTGAATCTCGGGTCCCACAGTGAAAGCGTGGAGTCCTTAGCACTGGACTGTCAGGGAATTCCCAGGCTCCATTTCTGACATTTGTCAGCCTGATGAACTTGACTTGTCTCTTTATCCTTGGATCTCTCTCCTTATCTGTGTAAATAAGAATAATGACACCTACTTTACAGGGTTGTGACAAATAAGAGAAATCGAAAGCACTTTGAAGATTGTACTTTTTACACATCTAAAGTATAATTAATCTGTTACTGTTTCTAGACTAAGAAAGACAAACAGGAGCATACAGTATAGTGTTACACCATTTATTTTGAAATTTTTTAAATATGTGAAACATTCATAAATGTACTTTTTTTTTCCCACTGTGACTACATGGGATTTCAGTTACAGGCATGCCCTAATTTACTTCATCACTCATGATGATACAATTTTAGGTTGTTGCTAGTCTTTTGCCATTCATTACAAACTGTGCTGTAGTAAACATACCTGTACATAATTTTTGTGTACATGTTTAAGTAACTCAATTTTTGACTGAGTTGCCAAGTCAAAGGATATGTGCATTGTAAATCTTGGCAAATATTATCAAATTGCCCTTTAAATAAGTTAACAATTTTTATAGGCTTCATTTTATAGTGACAAATTATACACTATTAAAACCGTTCTCGTTAGCAATAGTCCACCATTTGCGGAGTTGTAAAAGAGTTTCTATACCAACAGTAATTCTAGGTGATTAGGTCTTTTCTCTCATTAATTTTTTCATCTTATGAAAATTATATAAAAAATAAGCTATAGTTGTTTTTTCAGGGAAAAAACACAGCTCAGAGTTATTCCTTGACTGTGTCAGGTCCACGTGAGTATGAGGGTCACGTCTGGGACCTGGTCATCACTGAGGCTCCACCTCTGAAATCTTAGTCTTGTTTGCTCCAGGCATCATCCTTTCTCTTGACTTCTCTCCTGCTTTCCTTCCTTTGGCTGTGGGACTCTACCTCATTTAACCTCATTTAGCCGCCTTGTCCTTCTGTATCCTCTAAACCTCATTTGTTGGCCTGTTTGTGACTTCATCTTATCCTCATCGTATACTTCCTGAGTCACTTTTTCTTGTACTCTAAGCACATTTCCTTGGCTTTTGAACCCTGCATCCTGGAATTATTGTAGTCATTTACTTTTGCTCCCTGCTGAGCACTTCTGGCAAAAATTCTTATCAGTAAGTTAGGCCTTTTGGTTTCTGGTTTATATCTTTCCTTTCCTAATTGCCATTCTAGACCTTCAGTGCAGTGCTTGAGCCCCTGTCCACATCCCAGCTTAGCTGTGGAGAAATCTGTGTGGTTCCTTCATTGTCTCCTTCTCTTATTACAGAGAAAGATATTTCCCTGTTTTTCAAGGCCAATCCTAAATCCCACATCTCAATTTCTCCTCCAAAACCATGTTTCACCTGCCATTCCTACTGCTCTCTCCTTCTCCACTGGTTCCTTCTCCCTTAGCAAATAAGTAATGATTCTTTTCTGGCTGAAGGAACCTCTTATTGACCTGTCCTCATTGAGCCACTTCTCTTTACTTCCAAGCCTTCTTGAAAGAATTTCTGTACTGACTGTTTTCATTGACTTGCCTCACTCACTCTCCCTTACCTCCACTGTAGTGTGGCTCCTGATTGCCCCATACCACTCAGTGTTCTTGCTAGCATACCCCAAACCCCTATTGTTACCCTACCTGTCATTACTACCTCATCTTCCTGAAACTTCTTCCTTAATTTTCCTTAGTGTTCTTCTGTCTACCAGATTTTGCCACTTTGCTCTGAGTACCTCAAACTCACCAGACTCAAAACTGAATTTATAATCTTCCCCAGCATACCCTACTCCACACCTCCTTAAACATCTCTGTTCTTTATTCTGGTTGGTGTTCTAAACCAGCGATCTGGGAGTCAGTATGATACCTCCCGTCTTACTCCTCACCCGCCATATCCATCACTCCTCTGTGCTACTACAGCCCATTTCTCATTGCCCTCTTCTCTGTAACAGGCTTTCTGTGGTATATTGCATTTGTTTATGTCCATGTATTTCACCTTCCTGAAATACCCTGGCCTATGATACGAAACTTTTAAAAATAAAGACAATTTATCTTCATTACCTAGCACATGGCTTGGCAATACAATAAGTGCTCAAAAATTGCTGTGGAATGGAGAGGGCTGCATGTCCCCGAAAAGGAATTTGACTTTGATTTTTATCTAAGGGAAAATAGACAGTGTTTTAAGAAATGCAAAGGCATGGAACAACATTCAGATCCAAATTTTTATTTCTTTGCCAGAGCACAGTTATAAGAATCATTAAAAACTTGTATTTCCGCCTCTTAGAATAGTCTTTTAGATGTGGTGGAAACATCCAAGTTATAAATTCTGCTCCTCCATTCAAGACAGTCCTATCAGAATTACCTAAAAAGAAAAAGACGGTTTGCATTTTCTGTTTTTCTTGACTTGTCAATATTTTTTTGTATTCTAACAGGTGAAAAACCCTTTGAATGTCCAAATTGTCATGAACGATTTGCTAGAAATAGTACCCTCAAATGTCACTTGACTGCATGCCAGACTGGAGTGGGAGCAAAAAAGGGGAGAAAGAAGCTTTATGAATGTCAGGTATGTGTGAATGTGGTGTACCCTGTCCTGAGCAAAGAAGTCTGTGTTGGAAATTGTTAGAAGTGACAAGTAACAAGCCTAGACCAAAAGTATGACGCTGACAGTTCAGAAAGAGATAAGAGTAAAGAACATAATTGTCTTGCTTATAAAATTGTCTTCCCTTATAAAAATAAGGGAAACTGTTGTTTTTATCCAATCCTAGATGATACCAATGTTATTAACATTATGTCCTAAGTAAGAAGTAGTGTGAAACTATGGTTATTCTTAACCATAGAGCTGTCATTGGAATTCTGGAATGGGGTGAAAGAGGCAGACTAGCTGTAATGGGCTCTTCCTCCTTGGTTAGTGTTTTTATTCCAAATGGTGAGATTATTCTTAATGTTGATATTATATAAGAAAGTATAATAGTGTTACATTTATATTCCTAGAATTTATGACATTTAAACAATGAAGGAAATATTAAAATGTTTCCCAAAAAGGATTTAAGTTGTTAACTACAACAGCTAAAAGGTCAAATAAACAAAAGATTTATGAAATCCCTTAGACTATATTACAGATGTTATATTTATAACATATTCAGAAAAATCTGCAACTTTTTCCTTACACAGATTAAATGCATCCCATATTTCTTTCAGTTTGAATGTAAGTGTTAACACGTAACTAATTGGTTGTTTCAGGTCTGTAATAGTGTGTTTAACAGCTGGGACCAGTTCAAAGATCACCTGGTGATACACACTGGAGATAAACCCAACCATTGTACTCTGTGTGACTTGTGGTTTATGCAAGGAAATGAATTGAGGAGGCATCTCAGTGATACTCATAATATTTCAGAGCGCCTGGTAACTGAAGAAGTTCTTTCAGTAGAAACACGTGTGCAAACTGAACCTGTGACGTCAATGACTATTATAGAACAAGTTGGGAAGGTGCATGTGTTACCACTGCTCCAGGTTCAGGTGGATTCAGCACAAGTAACTGTGGAACAGGTCCATCCAGATCTGCTCCAAGACAGCCAAGTGCATGAGTCACACATGAGTGAGCTTCCAGAGCAGGTCCAGGTAAGTTATCTAGAAGTGGGGCGAATTCAGACTGAAGAAGGTACTGAAGTCCATGTAGAGGAGCTGCATGTTGAACGGGTAAATCAGATGCCAGTGGAAGTACAAACTGAGCTTCTAGAAGCAGACTTGGATCAAGTGACCCCTGAAATCATGAACCAAGAGGAGAGAGAGCCTACCCAAGCAGATGCTGCCGAGGCTGCTATAGAAGAACACGAAGATGCTGAGGATTTAGAGACCAAATCAACAGTGGATTCCCAAGCTGAAAAGGCAGGAAATGAGAACAGAACACCTGTGCCAGTTTTAGAATGAAATAACAAATGCATATATTTTTAAATTTATGTGTTGGGTTTTTGAACTGATGATGGGCAGTGTGACTGTCGTTATGCTAACAGACATGTGGACCAAAGTGAAACTCTTTCCTGTTGTGCTGAACTGTTTCTATGGAAACAGACTGATTTCCCCCCACTTGCCACAGAGGAGGGATCTTTCCCATAAGTGAATGGGAAGCTTTGAGAAGTATATTTCTGGAAAACTTAAATGGATTATATTCTTATTATATAGTTGGGTACGAATGTATATTTTCATTGTCGTAAGAGTTCTTACTCTCTTTCCCTGGTCATGTCCTTCCTCAAGTTCCCCGTCCCCCCATGTTGTAAAATCAAACGTAAAATCATTAGAATACAAGTTGATGTATTCTGATGCATGTTAGAAAATTTGAATATATAGGAAACAAGACTGCATGAAGAAAAGTGCATTGTTACTGTGCAGTTAAATTTTGGCTTCTGGCTTCCTTTAGTTCGAACAACATTCTTGTCTGCCCTGATTGATGGTCATAGACGTCATCTCTGCAACAGAAACAGTGGTGGTGGCAAATTGCTAGAATGTTTAAAAACACACACACACACCCATGTGCCTTTTCAAAACCAACTAAACTCCTATAAAGCATCTCTAGTTCTTTTAAAATTTGTGTTGTAAGCAGTGTAGGTGATGCTGTAGTACTTTATATATTTTTTTCTTATAATGACAGCTTCCAATTCTTTTTCACTTAGGTTGAGAAATTTCATTTAATGGCAGCTGAAGGGCCATTTTCAATTGGGAAAATTCATTTATATCTGTGGTAAACTTTATTTTGATGAAAAGTTGCACTAATATTTTACCACCAGATGAAAACAAGATGAGCATCATTTAAAAATTAATGTATTTAAAATAAAGTACAGAGAAAAACATGTATATAATATATCAGGCTTTGTTTTGAATGAATCTTTTCCCCCAGTCCTTAATGTAAAGATCTTGTGCTATAACTTTTAAAGCCATACAAATAAGAGTGCTAAACTGTGGACTTTAAAGTAGGTGTGTAAATATTTTTAATCAGTATTACTTGGTAAATAAAATATAACAAAAACAGAAAATAAACCAATATGCTATTTTCTTTACCTGTTAAATATTGGGAGATATTTACATTTTTAAAGTAAACTTTAAAATTATGTGTTTGACTCTTTTTTTCAATTTAACCAGTGTTTAATTTGGTTTGCGATCAGAGGTGTCTTCTCATCTGTACAAATATGACTGATACATGAGTTGAGATATAACATTCTCAGTATATATCTCCAATCCTCAAAAATCAATTCAAAAGAAAGTAAGGAGAGGTTGATATTTGCTGTTTTACATGGTGTGGGATACAGTAACCAGTGGAATTTTAGTAGAGCCTATTTTAAAAATCCTTTCTCCACTTACTAGTGTGTTAAATTTAAAAGGTCAGTTCCACGTAACACATTTTGGTAACCCTGATGTTAAATGGTTATAACATTTATGAAGTATATTGAAGAGAATGGCTTTCCATAACTGGAGAAATCATGGATTTAGAGATAAGAGGAATTAGGAGACTGTCTTTATTTTAAATCAAAGTGTATGAACATTTCCAAGTCTGTTCTCTTTGATAGTTGGGTATATGCTACAAGGCATAATTATGTTTTATATATATAGACATTTTTTTTTTCTTTGAAGTTGGAAAATACTGATGATAGAATTAACTGAAATTTTCAGTTTGCCTTAAGATGTCTATGTTCCTGAGTTATAGTTTTAAAAATGTTTAAATTCCTGACAGTGTTCTCAAGCATATAAATTACTAGTTAGTATCTAGTGAATTTTGAATGCTGAAAATAACTCATGCTGTGCCCTTAAGCCAAGGTATGAAACAAGGTTTATTTTTAAACAATTTTTCAAGAGCCCTGTCTGCAATGTAGAGATCAGGGACAAAGGCACAGCAAAGCATTAAAATTATCATTTAAGTTTTCAGATTTGGCAAGGCCTTTCAAAGCAGGTTTGAGGGACAGATATAGTTCATTTACTTTTCCCAAAAGATTTGAAGGCTATGTGTGCTCCAAATGCCAGTGAATTAGATTATCACGGAAGACAAGGAAAGGTACCCGCTGGTAGTAAACCTTGCAGTTGCTAAAGCATTTTGCATGTTATTATTTAGTCACTAAGTCATGTTCTTTTTGCACGATTCTTGCAACCTCACGGACTTCTTTGTCTACCAGGCTTCCTTGTCCGTGGGATTTCCCAGGCAAGAATACTGGAGTGGGTTGGCATTTCCTTCTTCAGGGGAGTCTTCCTGACCCAGGGATTGAACCCAAGTCTCCTGCATTGGCAGGTGAATTCTTTACCATTGAGCCACCAGGGAATGATAATGTATATTAAAGTACTGAACTGGATATTTTGTTCTCACTTTACTCCTGGAGTATTGAGCTAGGTCTACAGTGTGACAGATGGGTAGTACTACCAGATGTTGGTCACCCACAGGAATCCCAAGAGCACTGGAAAACGATAGGAGAGCCTCTCCTATCTACCCTACACTGTTCAACAGCAGTTCTTTGATTCTTAAACAGCAACTGGCTGACCTTCAATTCTGACAGTACCTGGAATTAACATAGATTCCAGAAAGTGAGAAGGGAGATCAAACTAGTCAATCCTAAAGGAAATCAACCCTGAGTATTTATTGGAGTGACTTGCTGAAGCTGAAGCTCCAATACTTTGGCCACCTGATGAGAAAAGCTGACTCATTGGGAAAGACCCTGATGCTGGGAAAGATTGAAGGCTAAAGCAGAAGGGGATAGCAGAGAATGAGATGGCTAGATAACACTACCAGCTCAATGAACATGAATTTGAGACTTCAGGAGATAGTGGAGGACCGAGGGTCTTGGCATGCTACAGTCCATAGCGTCACAACTTAGCAACTGAACGTCCGTGATACTGCCCCTACTTCAGACACCAGCCAAAAATAAGAGTCCCCAGGGTACCCACACTTCTGCCTGGTTAATTACAAATTAGGTGTTCCCACTCCCTCCCAGGTTAAATAATTCAGTGGAATGATCTGGAACTCAGGAAAGCACTATGGAGTGTAGTTTATTATAAAGGATACAAACCAGGAAGAGACAGAGATCCATAGGGCAAAGGGGTGAGGTGGGGGTGGGGGTGCACAGCACATCCCTGTCCCAGCCTGGTGCTCCACCCTCCCAGCACGTGGATGTGTCTACCCAGATGCTCCCTTAACCTTGTTTACTTACTTCCCTTGGGGGTCGGCTGATAGTTCTAGCCCTCTAATCCATATAGTTGATGACTAGTGACTGGAGCTAAGAGTCACTGCATTACATAAACTCAGGTAGAGGCTTGTTAGGAATAACAAAAGATATCACTCAGGAAATTGCAAGTGTTTTAAGAGCTCATTGCCAGGAACCAGATACTTTTTTTTTTTTATTATACCACATGTATCATCTGGGATTAAAAGGGAAACTAATTGCACCCCAATGTCAATAAATTTAAAACCTAGAAATCTTTTGAACATGTACAAAAACAAGGATCTTACAGTCCTACCATTGAAAATAGGCTGCAATTCTCTTCCTAATATTGAAAGTAGAAAGCTTCTGATCCTACTACATTAAATTTTGGAGTAATATTTCAAGATTTAAAAAGTCTATGAGAATCTTCTCGGCTAATTACCCACTTTATACTTTGAGTAAGCGAACAGCACTGACTGTGGCCTGAATGTGATAAAATGTCCACTGGTAAATCAAGTGGATTTTAATGCACATCTTCAACATTTGTTACTGTGTTAAACGATCAGATGGTCATGACAGTGTTCACATGGAAACAGTTTTATAATCGTCATGTAAAATTACAAGTAAATGACCTTCAAAGTTCAGCCTGATTTTGTTGGAGATAGCAGGTTTGAATTTAACACTGAATTTTTGTTACATCAGGAGAGGGAAACCTAAGCTGAATGTTAACTACTCCATGTTTTATAAACGTTACTTCCTTATTTTTATTGACATGATGTAGGAAGGCAGCATGTGAATTCATAATTGTTTTCTTAACTTTCCCACCTAATATGACACTAAATATGATGTAATTATACAACTGAAGTGATGCCCACCTGATACTTGTACCAAAGTACAGCCTAGGAAAGGAACCTTGTAACAAGATAGCATCATTTATGAATTACATTTATGCCAAGCACTTTGTTTAATCATCTGAATGACCTGAAGTAATTACATTATTAGCTGTCATTTTACAAATAGAGGAAACTAAGACAAGGAAATGAGAAATAGCTGGTGGAAAGTGAAGCCAGAGAGCTTGACTTCACAGACTCCAGTCACCTCTGTATGAGATCTTTGTAGCTGACAGCATTGGCTTACACAGAGCATAAGCAAAACAGCCATTTTCCTTCTGGAATTTACCTCAGCCCTTGATGACTTTGGGGTGGCGGGGAACAGTAGATCAGAAAAGATAGCAAGAGATTCACAGCAAATTGCCTTCTGATAGCTCCTTGCCTAGAGACCACACCGTCTAGGCAATGGTTCAACAAGAGCATGCAACAGCATTTTGTTAAACCACAATTCAATTGGTCTGGGTTAGTATTAGGACCTGAGAATTTGCATTCCTGACATTCCCAGGTAATATACTGATAGTCCTGGAGCGACACCTGGAGAATGGCTGACATAGAGTATTTAAGGGAAGCACAGATGACTAGCCAGTGGTGTGAACATTTTGAGGGTCTTTTTTTTTAGAGGTAGTCAGGTGCTACTTTCAAAATAGCTTGTTATTTATTGTCCATGTTGACTATTCATGTAAGTCACTGGACTAAGACAATGGTCTTGTTTTTTCATATTAATCAAGAACATTCTACTTATTCTCAGTAATGAATTGCTTTTATCTTTCTGAAATGAAAATGCCACAAAGACATGATCTGTTAGAGAATAATAAAATAAAAACTGGAAAATCAGAATAATTGAATACTTTTGCTTCCACTGGGTAACTCAAATACACTTTAGAGACAAAACGATGGCTTATATCTACTGAGGAGCAAATGTCTGTATATGAACTCACCTAAGAGAAGAGCTGATCATTAACTCTGTCGCCTGGTAGACCACTTTATTAGAGGTGTATTAGAGCAGTAACTGTATCCTGTGAAATAATAGTTATCTGTTAGATACAGCTATGAAACATTGTGGAGGGAATAACAGATTCAGAACCCTAGTCCAGTTGAAATGGTGCTTATTAAAAACCAAAGATAAAAATCAAACAAAATAAACCATTTTATTCTTAAAACTTTTCATGAGATAATTTTGGCAAAGAATAAATGGGCCCAGAGCCTTCATCTGTTCATTGTTCAACTGTAGATCATACCCAAGTGCTGGTTATTAAGAAAATACCACACATTGCTATACTTGGGCTTCCCCGGTGGCTCAGACTGTAAAGAATCCCCCTGCAATGCAGGAGACCTGAGTTTGATTCCTGGATTGGGAAGATCCCCTTGAGAAGGGCATGGCAACCCACTCCAATATTCTTGCCTGGAGAATCCCAGTGGACAGAGGAGCCTGGAGGGCTGCAGTCCATGGGGTGGGTTCCAAAGAGTCAGACATGACTGGGTGACTAACCACCACACAGCACATTGCTATACTTGGCTACGTATTCAAGAAAAGTTTGGAGTACAGTTGCTATTAATATTATAGTGGGAATCTCAGGTGATAAATAATGAAAATTACTTTTATAATGAAAATGTCTCAAGATTACAATTTGGGTTATTTTCTCTTTCTTACCCCCTCTATTCATTGTACTTTACCTTTAGGAAGAAAGCTAAGTATTGAACACTAATGACTAAATGATGAGGCAGGAATGTCTAAAGTGAATTAAAGTACCCAGAATATCAACAGAATTTAAGCTGACTTGGTAGGGGAAGTAGCGGCACTTCACCCAGTCACTGAAATGTACAACCTTTTTTTCTACTTTGTTGTTTTTGTTGCTAAATTATACTTGCTCAACAAAAAGATTCATGCATTTTAGAAAAATAAGAAAGTTAAAAGCCACTGCAAGACTCATTTGTTGTTCCCTCACTCAATTGTGTCCGACTCTTTTTGACCCCATGGGCTGCAGCATGCCAGGCTTCCCTGTCCTTCACCATATCCTGGAGCTTACTCAAACTCATGTCCATTGAGTTGGTGATGACATCCAACCATCTCGTCCTCTGTTGTCCCCTTCACCTCCTGCTTTCAATCTTTCCCAGTATCAGGGTCTTTTCTAATGAGTCAGCTCTTTGCATCAGGTGGCCAAAGTATTGCAGCTTCAGCATTAGCCCTTCCAATGAATATTCAGGATTTATTTCCTTTAGGATTGACTGGTTTGATCTTGTAGTCCAAGGGACTCTCAAGAGTCTTCTCCGACACCACAGTTCAAAGCTCATTAATGAAATAATTACTGCGAATATTACATGAATATCTCTCCATACACATACACATGAGAGAAAACTTTTAAAAACAATTACCATACTAGTCTTAGTTCTTTTGGTTTAATATTGCTTGAAATTAATAGAAATAAGGGAAACAGAATACATGGGTAAACCTCAAATAAATGTTTCTTTCCTGCTGGTTCTTTAAAAGTGCCTATAAAATTAAGGGAAAAGATTTTAATAAATCCTAATTGTTGTGATTCAGTTTGGTGTTCTAATTATACTTGCATTGTCAAGTCTTGTGAGGTTAGTGTGCCGATTAAACAGCTGATTAACTGGAGTACAAGAGAGAATCTGTGAAATAGATAGATCTGAAGAAACTAACCAGAATGTGAAAGAACGTAAATAGAAGATAAAAATCTGGAAAACACAAGAAAGACGAGATAAAATGAGAAGGTCTGACACATAATGTTCAACTGGAATTTCTGAAAGATAAACATGGAACAGGGATCATAGTCAAAGAGATATTGTCTGAGAATGTTTCTGAATTGTCTCAAAGACATGAAGTCTCAGATTGAGGTAGCATTTAGAATCTAAACAGCATAAATAAAATTTCCTGGAACAGGATATGCCTTTTGAGTTATAGATTCAACTCTGCAGCAATACAGTCTTAAAACTTTTGCTCTGTGTCCTCTCCCTGACGTTTGTCAAATATCCCTCCCATATCCCTCCAAATATCCCTCCGTTCCACTAGCCAGTGGCTAGTGGAAGAGGAAGAAGAAAAGCAGAGGTAGGAAAACCTCACAAATAGCCCAGGTTCACATTCAATAGGGAAGTTCTGTATCAGGTGACTTAAAATTAGAGTAGAATGTGCCTATATTCCCTAGAACAGCACTAAAGGTGGGAAGATATGTCAGAACTTGAAATAATAATGCTACCATTTATTAAGCATTTATCTAGGGGGTTCTGACATTTGGGCCCCCAACTACTTAGAGACTGTGAAGAAAGGAGTAGACAAATACATTGTTGATGGGGGAGCCTCCTGCCAATCATCCAAGCCCATGGAACTCCAGGTTAAGAGAACCTAGCTCATTGTTTACCAGAAACTTTGTCTCATTAATTTTCACAACTCCCCGATTACAGATGAGAGAACAGATGAAGGTACATGAAACCAGAGTGTCATGTAATTAGTAAAGAACAGAGCTAAGAGGCAGGGTGTAGCTTTATGAGTCAAAACTCTAAACTTTTAGCCACTGTCGGTACTTCTTACAGTATAGAACAGGACCTCCTGCTTTAGAGTCAGTTCTTCTATTAATAGTTAGTTGTTTCTAAGAATGTACTTGGCTACTGCTAACAAAAGGGAGCAGGGTTTAATACACTAAATTTTAATGAGCTCTCCAATAACGTGAAACTATACTGTCTTTATAGTTTTTACAGTTTCACCAATTCTTTTGGAAAATAATATTTTTCTGACATTAAAATTTTTTTCTGACATATATTCCCATTGTAGAAAATGCAAACAACACTGGAAAATATTAACATTGTTTAGATCACCTGAGGTTCCACAAGATAATGAAAAAGTATTTCTAATGTCTGATATATTCCCTTCCAGTTATACATATCACAAATTTGTATCATTCTGTTTTGTAACTTTTGCTTTCACTTAACATGTTGAAAGTATTTCCCCATACTATTCAAAACAAAAATGTTAACTTTTCTATATACTGTTACATTGTAATTAGCCTATTGTTGAATGACCCTGTCTAGGAGAAAAACATTTTTTTCAAGTGAAGGAAATTCACTGTGAGGTCAGTCCCGTATGGCTGAGTATCCCAGGACCCCCAAGGGAAAGGAAGGCATGAAGGAAGGGTTTATATTTTGAAACGGAGCAGGCCCCAGCAGTCTCTGCAAGAGGATTGCAGGTGACTCCTGGAAAAAAGTCTGGCTACTGGACTTTAGAAGTGGTTTCTGAAGCTGAGTTTTAAGTTTTCCTTTTCTACGGTAGCCTAAAGTTTTCAGTAACCTCTTAATTCTTTAGAATCCAGGATTGGCTTTGCCAAGCGTTGCTCTACAGGGGCACCATGGGATGACCTATGTCAGAGTATGCGTCACCTGGGAAGTTTCTGGGCTGTTTCTTTATGAATTCTTGTTCTGTAGATTGTCATGTTGTAGAATTCAAGGAGTCTTTTGTATTTAAAATATGCAATGATTTATCCTGTATTTCATTGTTTCAGAAAGACTGATGGCATGTACTATTTTAAGATTACTCCTTTAAAAAAAAAAAAAGTCCTTTTGTCTTTGAGAAGAAGGCCTCCCTTTAAAGACACACTTTTCTCACAGAGAACCTTTATAACCACTCTTATAAAACAAGAAAGCACTTTTTCCAGGTTCTCTTGGTTTTCCTGCCAATCCCAGTGGTCAGTCTGTGGAGCTGTCCAAGGTTTTATTTCTTGCCCTTCCTGTTCTGGCCCCTTTAATCATCACACTAAGAGGCAGCACAGGCTACTGAGGAAGAGCACCAGACTTGAGCCAGACCTTCAGGTCTGAGTCCCAGCATCAGTACTGGACAGCTGTGTGACCTTGAGCAAGCCAAGTAAATTTCTGGGCCTCAGTTCCCTCTTCTGTCAAAACAGGGGTGGTAATCAGAGCACCTAACTGAAAAGGTTAATGTGAGGATTTAACCAGTCATTCTGTGAAAGTGTGTATAACAGTTACTGGCAAGTAGCAAAATAAGGAATCTTTGGATTCCCTAATTTCTACCATAAAAGGGCTTTAAACTCAGTTTATTTTTCCCCTTAGCTCTTTCGCTTTTGTAAATACACCCTAGCAATTATGGAGGATTCAGCCACATGAGGAGGTGGAAAGACTGTTCACAGAGCTGTGACTTAGGGCCCCCAGTCAGGGCTTGCCATTAACCAGCCCCGTGGCCCTTGTTAACTGACTTCTCCGACTTCAGTTTCTTCCTCTGTAAAATGAAGGACGTGAGCTTCAATAAATCATCTTTATTCTTTAGTATTCGGTGAATCGTGTTCTTTCCTTGCTTGTAAACTGGAAGAACATTTGGCACCCACCATGAGCCGGGGAGTACCAGGACACTGGGGATCCACTGCCCAAGGGGCACCCAGGGAACAAGGCCTAATGTATTCGAGGAATCCGGGCTGAGGGTGGCGTTAGCACTTATTTCTGCAAAGCCTAAACGCTCCCAGACTCACCTGAAGGAACTGTCACGGTGGTTTGCTAGAAAACCCCGTTCCGTTAGGAAGATTACTGGGTCTCCCAAGGACACGGAACCCCTTTTTATCAAGAGGCTGGAGCGACTCGGCACGCAGGGGGAGTTGATGGGAGCCGTGTCGCCTCTTGCCATCCTTGCTCCAGGAGCGCTCCTCTCTGCGGCAGGGCCAACCCCCCCTGCTCCAGTGTGTACGATGGGTGTCCCCACGCCGCGCGCCCCCCCCCCGCCCCCACCTCCTTTCAGCCCCTCCCTTCCGGCTGCCATAGAAACCGGCCTACGAGGTCCAGGACCTCGTCCTGGTGCCCCTCCGGCCGCCCCTTCCCCCCTCCCCCGGGCCAGCCCCCGGCTCGGGATTGGTCCTTCGGGAAACGCTGCGGGGCGCCTGAGTCCCGTCTGCGGAGCCCGGGCCGGGCCGGTGGGCGGGGTCTGCCAATGCCGCCCCTGACAGCTCCCGAGCCTTTGGCGCGGCCACCGCGCTCTGACACCCACGCACCGCCCGCGCCCACCACCCAGAGACCCCGGCCGGGGGCCGCGCAGCCGAGCCCGCGAGCGGAGCTCGCCACCAAGGTAAGCGAGGGCCGCGGGGCTCGCAGCCGGCACCCCACCCGGCCGCCCCTTCTTCCGCCAGGCTGCCGACTTGGGTGCTGAGCAGGGACGCCTCTCCTCCCCGGAACCCCAGGGCAAAGAGGGACCCAACTCCCGGCGAGGGTAGGCGAATTGGGGTCAGGAGAGGATTAGCGCTCTCTAGGGGCACCCCCTCCGAGGCCCATCGCGCCTGGGAGGCGAGAGCGTTGGAGGCGGAGGCCGGGGTGCGCCGGCGCGAGCAGCCTGCCGGTGCCTGGGGGCGTGAGCCCAGGGTGCGGACACCCAGGTCTGTGCGCGCACCCCCAGCCTCACCCCGCGCACCCCAGCTGCGCGCCACCAGCGCCCCCGGGCGCGAGCCCGGAGCCACAGAGTTTGAATCGAGTGCCGGGGACCTGCGTGACCCCGGCGGGCAGTGGGCAGTGAAGGGCACTGACAGCGAACGGCGGTGGTCCAGAGGAGTGGACCCTCCATCCCATCCCACGCCACGACACGCCCTAAAGAAAGATGCTCTTTTGGAAAGACTGTACAAGCAAAGAAGAGCCTGTCTCTTCTTCCCTGAGGTCCCTTCAGGAATATTAGGAGCCTGAGGATTCGGCGACACGACTTGGAAAGGATCGCAACAGGGTTTTTTAAATGCCGTTTCCGATCAGCTCTGTGTGTCTGACCCAGGATCTGAGCAAATGGAGAGGTCAAGGCACCCAATAAAGGTGCTCTTAGCCCCAGTGAGGGCAGCGGAGATTCGCCATCTGCACTTTTTCCTTCCCGTCTCTCCACCTCCTCCTCCGTCCCTTCCCGGCTCTTCTCCCCACTCCCTCCCGGTTTTCGTCCTCCCGACTCTATTAGACAAGAGGGCTCTCTGTTAGACCCACCCTCCCCCATCCCCTTCCTCACCCAGTTTCAAACCCAGAGAGAAGGAACCACATTTTAAGCTCTCACCCGTGCAATTCAGACAAGTTTGGAAGTTAAACAAATCGCCTTTGCACTGGAAGCCGCGGGAATCCAGAAGGGAAACAAACAAAACCAGACCGAAGGATCGATTCCAAGGTTAAGTCAAAAGAGTGCAAAGGGGACTCCAAAACGAGTATTTGTTTATGGCAATATGATTTTTTTAATGTTTGTAAAATATGTATCACTCAAGCTTGCATCATCAGTATTCACTGTGATTCACAGAAGAGCTTCAAAAGATGGTTTCTGTTAGTGTTGCAAAAGCACTTCTAATTTTGGTTGCCATGGTAACTGGAGAAGTCGCCGGGCAGTGTTGAGAGGCTGCCTGGATGGAGCCGGGAACCGTTCTTGAGGAGACCTCCCCAAGCCCCCTCATGTTACCATGGTAATAATAATTGAGCCTAGAAGATACTTGTTTCTTTAGGGTACTGAAGGCCCGAGGCATGTTGTTGCTTAATTTTACCTTTGCAGAGTTTGCAGTTTGTGAAACAGATCTTCCCTCGCAGACAACTGAGAGTAAACACTGCCCTCAGCCAATTGGTCCTGCTGGCCCAGCTCTCTTCCCACAGTTCAGCGGCCCTAAGGAAGGGAGACCGAGAACAGTGTTTGATGTGAAAGGAATCCTGGCCTGTGACCAGATCTCTCTCCCCATTTAGCATTAAATTTGGACTCCTAATTAGCTTTCTAATTAGGAGGTGGAGGAATGCGAGAGGAAAGCCCAGAAAGAGGCTAATAGGGAAAAAGTCCAAGTCTCCACGGACTGGTGTTTTGTATGCTGTTGAATTTGCCTAGTAAAGTCCTCATAGGTTTATTTTTGGCTTGACCACTGTTAAGTGGTAAGCCTGGAAAAACCTTCAGAGAGGTCTCCTTCTATGCTAGGGGAAAACGTGGATTGATATTTAGTTTGAGGTGTGTGCTCTTTTCTAATAACAACTGCATTTAGAATAAAGGCAGTTTTGTGTGAAACCTAAATTTCCCAGTAATAACTACAGATAGGCCATAGAGCCCTTTATGCTGTTGGTTTGGCCTTAGATTTTCAGTTAAAAAGGTTTAATTTGGGCAGAGTAATGTTCCCATTCAAATACTTTTATTAGTACATGTTGATGTCTTTAAAGGACCCTAATTCTTTACACATTCACAAGTCCTAAGCTTTGAAACCTATAAACTAAATTTACATATTGATAGCATATGATTGGAAAATTTGAAAGCCAGTCCTTTTACAGTTTTTTTAAAAAAGAATGTGGAGCTTCCCTGGTGGTCCAGTGGTTAAGACTCTGTAAAGTAGGGATCTGGGGTTTGATCCCTGGTCAGGGAACTAGATCCCACATGTCCCAACTAAGAGCTCATGCAGCCAAATAAATATTAAAATTTTTTTAAATTAAAAAAAACTTGTTTTAATAGGTTAATGTTTAATGTTTTCAGCTAAATATCTAGCTCCATTTTAAGAAACTTAAAAATTAAAATATAATGTGAAAATCCAACTGCATTCTTTGAATCTCATTATAGTATTACTCTAAGGACTGAATACTTTTTTTTTTTCCTCTAGAATTTATTCATTTTATTTTATTTTATTTTGGTGCAATGACTTTATTGTTTACTTTATTTTTTTACTTTATTTTACTTTACATTACTGTATTGGTTTTGCCATACATTGACGTGACATCTCTCCAGATCATCCCCGTGCATCAGCCCCAAGCATCCTGTATCCTGTATTGAACATAGACTGGTGATTCGTTTCTTATATGATAGTATACATGATTCAGTGCCATTCTCCCAAATCATCCCACCCTCTCCCTCTCCCTCAGAGTCCAAAAGTCCGTTCTCTAAGACTCTTAATTCATTTGCTGATTTTCTTTCAATTGTTGAAACGACAACTAAGATTAGTTTATAAAATGAGTCTCATTCTGTGTTTTCGCTTTCCATGGTCATTCTAGAAAAAGTTCTCTAGCATTGAAGCTACAAATTTCAGGAAAAGAATAAAATAGTCAAAGTTCTTATGATGACAGTGTCTACAACTTGAATTAAGCAGATCACAGTTCTTAAATTACTTTTCCTCAAGAACTTCAAAGATAGCTCAACCATTGTCATATAGCATTCTGAGGAACAGTAACCAGTTTTATGGATAGGCAAGTTGTGTTCAAAAGACTCAAGTCCTTTCAGGTAACTACTTGGAAAATTAAGAAATGAAAACTAAAACCCCGTGGCATGTCTAGGAATATGAGTGTCAGGTAGGGCTCAGAGAAAATCTAGGTGAGAAGAGAGACAAGATACAGAGGCAGGAAGAATTTGGGATTAAGAGAAAAAGAAAATGGGAGGGGGGAAGACTCTTAAATGAGAAGTAAACTCACAGATTAAAGGGAAGGGAGTAAAAAGAAAAAAAAAACAGTGTAATGGGAGCTATACAGAAAAACAAAAAAACACAGTTGGGGAACAAGAAGCTAAAACAAACTCTATTCTTCGCCTTTCATGGAGAACAGAGAACCTGATGCTTTTCAAGAAAGCCCTGGCTGTCCTATTTAGCCAAATTCTCCAATTTAGAGGCTCTCTGGGAGGACTGAGAGTGGACCAAAATTCACTTCCAGTGGTATGGCCTTCCCATCTTCTGGCTAGACCTGCTTCTTCTCAGCCCTTCAGCCACCAAGAAAGCTTTCTTCGCTGCATTGGCTGGGTCATTTAGTTGGGTCATTCATAACTTTAAGTTGCAAGCTTCACTTTTAAAAACTGCTCAAGTTGTTATCAGCTGAGTGCATTCATCTATAATTTTATGGATTAGAGCATGTTAAAAGATTCTAACAAAAAACAGTCCCTCTCTTGGGTTACGATTGCTCTGCTCTTTCTTAGCTGTTTGATCCCATCCTTCCCTGCTGCTACTGCTGCTAAGTCGCTTCAGTCATGTCCGACTCTGTGCGCCCCCACAGACGACAGCCCCCCAAGGTTCCCCTGTCCCTGGGATCCTCCAGGCAAGAACAGTGGAGTGGGTTGCCATTTCCTTCTCCAATGAATGAAAGTGAAAACTGAAAGTGAAGTTGCTTAGTCGTGTCCGAATTTTCGTGACCCCATGGACTGCAGCCTACCAGGCTACTCCGTCCATGGGATTTTCCAGGCAAGAGTACTGGAGTGGGGTGCCATTGCCTTCTCCACATCCTTCCCTAGTTGGAAATAATTCTCTTATGTGGCTGGTCCTTGAGTTATCAATTTTACACAGAATCTGTACACTTTCTTTTATTACAGGGGAGGATATAGCTCTCTTACTCCTCCCCTCCAACTTCCCTTTCCTCCATTTTTGCAACACAGTTGGTGGGAAAAAATCAGCCAGAGCACCCTTAGTATAATCCTTTATTTGCAAACGCCAGGCAGGGGAATGCTCCAGAGAGGGAAGGAGTACTGGATGTTTCCTAGGACTCCAGCCAGAGCAACCAAAGTTCAGTTAATTTCAGAAATAGTTAGGGAGTTTGGGATCGACATGTACACACTGCTATATTTAAAATGGATAACCAACAAGGCCCTACTGTATAGTGCAGGGAACTCTACTCAGTGTTATGTGGCAGCCTGGATGGGAGGTGAGTTTAGGGGAGAATGAATAGATGCATGTGTATGGCTGAGTACCTTTGCTCTTCACCTAAAACTATCACTGTTAACTGGCTGTACTCCAATATAAAATAAAAAAGTTTAGAAAAAAAAGAAAAGGAAATAGTTGGTCAAGGATAGAAAATGGAGGAATTGCTCTTTCAAATTGGTAGCCATTATTTGAGTAAAATGGATTTTCTGCAGCAGAGTGGGAAGGAAGAGTTGGGGCCTAATATCTTGTGCTAGGATGGTGAGAAGGGAGGGTGCAGCAGGAAAGAACTTGCACACGTCTCCATGCAAAGGTCTGCCCTATTAGTGCTTCTCACAAGTGACATCACAATGTTATTTACAACAACATTGCATCTGCATGACAATGATTGTGTAATTATTTTTCGCTGGAGCTGAATTGTGGACTGTGGATGTATTTCTTTTCCTGTACAACATTTTTTGGGAAAATAGTTTTTCGTTTGTTTGCTTTTTCAAATCTATCACCATTTATTCTAGTGGCTCTTTAAAATGCCTCTCCTTGGTTTTTTTCATACAATGAAATGCATCTGCCAATCCTCTTCCTTCTGGGCCCCGCCCCAGCCCTCTGAATGGACCCCCCAGTTCTCCAGTCTGAACCGGGTTTCTGATGGCCGGGACATATAGGGGCCTTCCGAGATTTCTCTTCACCCTACTTCTGTGTTGAGTCCCTGGTCTCTTGTCTTCTTCTTTCTTGGTTTATGCTTTTCATTTTATAAAGCATCTGTTTTGCTATAAATAACTTCTTAAAGGGGAGTATAGGAAGTAAATTTGGGGGACTTTGCATGTCTAGAAAAGTCTGTTTCACTCTCACACTTGATGGTTTGCCTGCGTATAGGATTCTCGGCTGAAAATTCATTCATGCAAATTTCCAAAGGCATTCATTTATTCTTTTCCAGCTTCCAGTGTTTCTGAAAGTTCAGTGCCGTTATGGTGCTAGATTCTTGGCATGAGATCTATTTTTTCTGTCTGGAACCTTGTGGGGTTCTCTCATTTTTTAAATGAAATTTCATTGAGTACAGAGTCACTTTCTCTGGGTTATGTTCATCTACCTGGTGGAGCCAGGAAACGTCCTGCACTTTTGGGGAAGTGATGATGTAGACACACTTGGAAATTACTCCATTTTTTGGTTTCTTTTCCTTGTCATGTGTTGACTATTGTTGATTGTATCCACTCAGGATTTTTAGCTTTGAATAAATTGGTTGCTGTCCTTTGGAATCATGCACGCTGCCAGACCAGCTTCTCTGTTCTCACCACTTTTTGTCTTTCAGAAACTGATCTCTAGTGTCAATCACGTAGAATCATATTCTTAACTTTACTAATAATTTGGTGCTTTTGGGGCATTTGCTTTATGTACATATTGGTTTAACGATGTTTATCTGAGCACAAAGACACCAAATTTGTTATAGGATGTGAAGGCCAAGTCTAAAATGCTGGTACAGCTTTCAAACCTTTCATGTCAATTATTGGTAATTTGCAGAGTAGGTATCTCTCTAGAATGTAGACTTGCACGCCTTCACATTTTACAGTGGAGGAAACCAACCCAGAGATGTTTAGCGTGGAGTCGTTTCTCCTGACTCATTATTAGACTCTTATTCTTTCACCCTGTCTCCTCTCTCTCCCTGGGTACTTTGTCTTGTATTTCTTTTTCTTTTCATTTCTTAATCTTTTAAAAAAATAATAATTTTTGGCTGTGCTGAGTCTCTGTTGCTGCGTGGGCTTTCTCTAGTTGCGGCAAGTGGGGACTCATTACCCTAGTTTCTCTTGTTGCAGCTGTCTAGTTGCTGTGCTGGGGCTTCTCACTGTGGTGGCTTGTCTTGTTGAGCCTGGGCTCCAGGTGTGTGGGCTTTAGTAGTTGCGGCCCGTGGGCTCAATAGTTGCAGATGCCCCGCTCTAGCGCACAGGCTTAATAGTTGTGGCAGTCAGGCTTAGTTGCTCCACAGCATGTGGGATCGTCCCAGACCAGGGATTGAACCCACGTCTCCTGCATTGGAAGGTGGATCCTTTACCACTGAGCCACCAGGGAGGCCCTTCATTTCTTAATATTATTTTCTTTAGCTTTAAAGAATCATAATTCCTCACTACAAGACAGTATAAAATATGTATTCAAAAGCAGTACATATTACAGAAGCAGCAGGTAATAGTGGTTAAGTCTAATTCTGGAACCAGCCTACTGGGTTTGAATCCTGTCTCTGTGACTTACTGTGTGACCTTGGGCACATTATTTGACCACTTTGTGCCTCAGTTTTGGGGGCCTATAGTAATGCACCGACCTTCTCACAGAGTTGTGAGAATTAAATGAGTTGATTCATGTGAAGTTCTTAGAATGATGCCTGGCATACAATAAATATCAATGTCGCTAGTATTATTGTCAAAAATACAGAAATAAATATTAAAAGAAATAATCTGTTATTCTGCCTCTACTACCATCAATAATTCCAACTAGAGAGATAACTGTGGTTAACATTTCAGAGGGTTGCTTTTTGGTAGTTAAAGCAAAAAAAAAAAAAAAAAAGGAATGTTGTATGTACAATTTTTTTTTTTAGGTTTTTTTTTTAGTTTTTATTTTTTAATTTTAAAATCTTTAATTCTTACATGCATTCCCAAACATGAACCCCCCTCCCACCTCCCTCCCCATAACATCTCTCTGGGTCATCCTGTATGTACAATTTTATTGTTTATTTTTCCACTTGCCTTTATAGTTTGAGCTTTTTTTCCATATCATTGATTATTCGGTATTCTTCTGGGTGATATTGATATATTGGTTTCCTGTATTCATCCTAACACAGAGCCTTACAAATTAGGTTCTTCATAAGAACCACCTGACTGGGAAGCCAATTCTTTCTTCTGGACCCCTTTGGGTTTAGAACAGGTGTAGAGAGGGGTCCTCCTATCATGAATTTGAGAAGACTGTTACAATGAAGACAGGTCTTCTCTTTCTCTACACAATGAAAGTATTCTGGAGATGGCACCTGAAAAGTGTGCATTAGAACAGAGTGATGGGGGTACTCCTATGAAAAGATTATGGGGGAGGAGGGGGAGGGCTGGGAGAGAACCAGATGGCAGTGGTGGGTGGCACTCAGTGGGGCCATCACCCCTGGACGTGTGGGTCTCTCCACCCACACAGCAGAGACCACATGGAATGTGGATCTGATATTTTGAATTTTCCTTGGAACCTCAGCAATTCCATGAGGCTGGGAAGCCAATGAAAAGGCTTCTGTGTGCAGACACATCCTGAAGGCTGGAGCTGCTTTGATCTCCTGGGAGAGCTGATGTGACTTGGCCTCTCCCCAGGACATGATAGTCACCAGCCTGCTGTACTCACACAGGACCTGTGTGGCCAGGAACAGCCAATCTAGCCATGTCTCCAGAATTTGGGAATTGAGCCTGGAGCAGCCCAGTGAAGATCCATGCCTCTTTAGAGAACTCCATGTAACCCTGAGACAAACGGATGTTAGTGGCTTTGTGTTCAGTCATGTCACATGTACTAGAGAGTTACTGTCTTCCCAGGAGGAGGCAGAGAGGTTCTTCAGAGGATTGCGGGCTGGGATGGAGAGATGTAGAAGGTGATACAGAAGGTGAGGAGGGAAGCTTCTGTTTTCCTTCTCTCAAGCTTCCTTAAGAGTCACTCTCCCTGTATAGCACATCATATCCATGTGAGAACCAGTCTGTGTGCTTTGGTGACTACTCTTTGCCAAGAAAAGTAAAAAAAGATTGACCAAAACCACCGAACGAGTGACATGGTTAATATTTGTAGGAAACGGGATGCAACGAGTTTTAAAGGTTAGCATATCGCAGTGCAAAGTCAGTAGACTCTTGGCGTAAAGCTGTTTGTCTCGTTGCTGAAATGTTCAGTGAGGGTGGAAAACGGGTGACTTTTTGTTCAATGCTAGATTGTTGGTTGAAAGTTGCCCATCAGAACAGAGACTAAAATTCAAATACAGACTATTACTCCCATTCTTGGGTAGTTAGATATACTTTGATCATATATAATTATGGAAAAAATTTAAAAACCTTGTAAACTTCTCTGAACTTCTAGTTCAGACAAATACGTCTTGGACACAATGAAATAGCACTAGTCCTTGTAGCAGACATTGAGGTACAGATTTCCCCACCCTTTACCTCAAGTCCAAGCACATTTACAAACAATAAAATATATTCACTTTCTACTTCCCTGACCTACATTTCCTTATTTTAGCACTTGCTGAATCACAGGGGCAGATTCTTTCAGGCCAAATCTCCTTCAGGTTTTCCCTGAACATGGCCCATACTGCCTGTGCTGTCTGGGTCCCATCCTTCCTGTACAAATGCCTAGCCCAGTGCTTTGAACGTTGTATTTAGTTATCTGTTTATGTATTCACCTTGCCCCTTAGCTGATGATTTAATCACATCCACGTGACTCTTGGGGAGGGACCTCGTACCATTGGTTTAAAGTAGGCAGGCCCTTAAAAACAGTCTGCTGACCTGGACACTTCAGTTCAATACCAGGATTGTTATTGGGGGAATATTCCCCAGTGGAGGAAGAGTATAGCAACCTCACATTGCTTAGGTAAGAGCAAGAAAAGGGCTTCCCAGGTGGTGCTAGTGGTGAAGAACCCGCCTGCTAATGCAGGAAACATGGGTTGGATCCCTGGGGTGGGAAGGAAACGGCAACCCACTCCAGTATTCTTGCCTGGGAAATCCCCATGGACAGAGGAGCCTGGTGGGAGTCCATGGGATCGAAAAGAGTCAGACAGGACTGAGAATGAGTGAGAGAGCAAGGAAGTGGGGGAGGATGATCTCTTGTTCAACCTCATCCTTTCCTGTAGCATCTGTTCTGCGAGGTTACCCTGTGACCCACACAGCTCCTGCTCACAAGACCAGGGGAAGCCGGAGCACCTGTGGTTTGCACAGTTGAAGCACAGGCTCTGAGGTCAGAAAAGCCTGGACTCTGAATCTTGTTGCCAGTATGACTTTAGAAAAGTTATCAAGTTCTTTTGAAGTTCCTGAAAAATGAGGAAAACTGCAGGCACCTTTCAAGGCTGCTATAAGGATGGAAGAAAGTATATACAGACTGCTTCTGACTTAGGATTTTTTGACTTTACGATGGTGTGAAAGTGACAGATGTTCAGTAGAAACCAGACCTCCAGTTTTGAATTTTAATCTTTTCACAGGCCAGCGATACTCTCTCATGATGCCAGGCAGGGGCAGCAAGCTGCAGCTCCCACTCAGGCACACAGTCACAACGGCAAACCACTGAAATCCTTACAGCCATTCTCTGCACAGTCCACCTTCTGTTTTTCACTTTTGGTACAGTGGTCAATCAGTTGCATAGGATATTCAATACTTTATTATAAAATAGGCTTCATATTAAGTGATCTTGCTGACTGTAGGTTCCCTGGTGGTGCTAGTAGTAAGGAAACTGCCTGCCAATGCAGGAGATTAAGAGACGCCAGTTTGATCCCTGGGTTGGGAAGATCCCCCGCAGGAGGGCATAGCAACCCACTCCAATATTCTTGCCTGGAGAATCCCATGGATAATGGAGCCGCGCAGGCTACAATCTTTAGCGTTGCAGAGTTGGACGCGACTAAAGCAACTGAGCAGGTATGCACACAAGTTAATGTAAGTGATTAGAACATGTTTAAGGTAGGTGAGGCTAAGCTATTATTTCAGCTAAAATAAGTTTATTTTTCTTGCTGAAGAGCAGTTCTAGATGGATGTATGTGTCTATTCAGGCTGTCATAACAAAATGCCATAGACTTGGGGACTTAAGTGCCAGAAATGAATTTTCTCACGGTTCTGGAGCCTGGAAGTCTGAGATCAAGGTGGCAGGCTGGCTGGGTTCTGCTAAAAGTGCCCTTCTTGGCTTCTTGCCATCACATGGGAGGGAGGGAGAGAAAAAGGCAACACTCTCTCATCTCTTCTTATTAGGACACTATACCCATCATGAGCGCCCCACCCTTATGACCTCATCTAAACCTAATTGTGGGCTTCCCAGGTGGCTCAGTGGTAAAGAATGGGCCTGCAGTGCAGGAGATGTGGGTTTGATCCCTGGGTGGGGAAGATCCCTGGAGAAGGGAATGGCAACCCACTCCAGTATTCTTGCCTGGAGATTCCCATAGATGAAAAAACCTGGTGGGCTACGGTCCATGGGGCTACAAAAGAGTTGGACACAACTTAGAGACTAGACAACAACAGATGGTTGGATGGTGTCACCGACTCAAGGGACACGAATTTGAGCAAACTCCCAGAGATGGTGAAGGACAGGGAACCTGGCGTGCTGCAGTCCATGGGGGCACAGAGTCAGGCACAACTTAACAACTGAAAAACAACAACTCCATGGGATTTTCCCAGCCCAGGGATCGAACCCACATCTCTTGCATCTCCTGCATTGGTAGGTGGATTCATTACTGCTAAGCCAGCGGGGAAGCCCTCATCACTGACTGACAGGGCAACAGTATGTCCCAGTTGGTCACGGAAAGCCCTGATTTGCACCTCTTTTCCCAGAGTGGTTATTACTATCACCCCCTTCAACTCTCAAAAGTGTCTTGATTTGAATGACAAATTCTATGTTTCCCTACTTATTGAGCACTTATTATTTATTATAGATTCTCATTAAACAGTAGTTATTAATAAGAGGGGATAGACTACAGCTATAGGTAAATAACGCGCCAAGATTTCACATAATGTTCTAACTGCAATTCACTGGTCTTATCGTTTTGACAGTCTGTGGCTGGCTATTCTTCAGCTCCACCCCTCCACTCCCATGTTTGTATGACTTCCTTTCTAAAAGGCATCCCTTCTGTTTTGCAACCATACTTGACTATCACTTTGAATTTTGAAAGGAAAGACTTAGAATTGAGATAATTTGCATGTTCAAACATCCCAACTAGTTTTTGTTTAGGTTTTCCCTTGGGAAATATTATGTTACCAAGTAGATGAATATATTAGTATCCCAATATCACACTGCTACTTTAAGAAGTAACCATGTCATAGATTTTGACAGTTAAGTTGCCTATTGAAATGGTTATGCTGGACTGATGTCTTCAAGGTACCAAGGACTCCTATTCCTGACCCATTCCATGCTCCCATCCCTGACCACTCTTAATGTGGTTTGGAATTATTTTTAGGAATTTTTTCCCCCTGAAAGTTATCATCTCTACCTTCTCTGCCAACCTCTCTTCCCCATTCATGAACACTCATTTATTTTTATGAAATCTTCCTCAGGTAAGATTTTTGTTTCCTCAGCTTTTCACTTATCAGAAGATAGTATCATCTGCTGAGTTCTTCCTGTCTGAGCAAAGTGATGGAAATACTGAGAAAGATTCCTCCCCGTTTCATGCCCAGGACAACTCATTGCCTTTTTGGAAAGTTGCATAAAAGTCTGCACTTCTGTGGCTATTCTGAATGACTCATATATAACAGTTTCGCAGATACCTCCTTTAGAAGGTACAAGAGATGTTTGCTCACCTGAAATCTGGAGATGAGAGCAAGTGCACCAATCTACAGCGTGGAAATGAAACAAGTGTTTTTGTATGTATGTGTTACCGAATACGATTCAATATACCATTTTAAGCATACTCATACAGAAAACCAAAAAACTGAACTTTGCTAAATTTATAGATTCACTTGGGGATGAGTTTACATGTTTTTGATAGTATTCCCTTATTAATGTGGTATTTTTCCCATTTGTTAGGTATTTTTTAATATTCTCCAATAAATTTCCATAATTTTCTTAATTTACGTCTCTCTAACCTCCTTTGTTAGATTGATTCTTAGGTATCTCATGAATTTTACTGCTACTCATATGAATGGAACAAGTTTTTATAGTACTTCCTTGTTATTACAAGATTATTATTGGTGAATTCAAATGTTATTGAATTTGCACCAATATTGTCTCCTGCAACGCTGTTAAACTGACTTATTAGTTTTAATAGTTTATGAATAGAGTCTCTAGGATTTTCAGTGTTTAAAATCTTTGTATAGGCTTGTGGACACAGTTGGGGAAGGAGAGGGTGGGGCAAGTTGAGAGAGAAGCATGGGAACAATTACATTACCATATGTGAAGTAGATAGCCAGTGGAAATTTGCTGTCATATGTGGGGAACTCAAACTAATACTCTGTGACAACCTAGAAGGGTGGGATGTGGTGAGAAGTGGGAGGGAGGTTCAAGAGGGAGGAGACATATGTATACCTATGGCTGATTCAAGCTGATGTATGTCAGAAACGCTATTGTAAAGCAGTTATCCTCCAGTTAAA